>NC_058115.1:16460652-16768043 GCF_914725855.1 Thunnus albacares | reverse complement strand
AACTCAGGAATATTTAGAAACACTCAGATGGTACTACCTACAAAGCAAACTGCCACTCAATGGTTAAAAACCCTGTATTTGGACACTTGTTGCTTGAATATGCAGCATCTTATTCAGACTATGTTGAAGCAATCTAAGCATAATGGCGTGTAGCCTATTTAATCAAAACCTTTGACTTCAATGACTTACAAGTCAAGTGACAAATTAAAAGAAAAACCAACAAAGTGTCTTAATAAGGTGTTAGGCCACCACATACAGCCAGAACAGTTTCAATGTGCCTTGGCAATGATTCTATAAGTCTCTGAAGCTCTACTGGAGGGATTCATCCCAAAAGATATTCCCTTATTTGGTGTTTTGATGATGATGGTGGAGAGCGCTGTCTAACAAATTGATCCAAAATCTCCCATAGCTGTTCAATTCGGTTGAGATCTGGTGACTACGAAGGCCATAGCATATGATTCACATAATTTTCATACTCATTAAACCATTCAGTGACCCCTAGTGCCCTATGGATTGGAGCATTGTCATCCTGGAAGAAACCATTCACATCAGTATAGGAATGTTACATCATAGGATAAAGGTGATCACTCAGAACAACTTTTGCAGTGACCCTTCCCTCTAAGGGGACAAGTGGACCCAAACCATGCCAGCAAAATGCCCCCCACAGCACAGCAGAGCCGCCAGATCTAGGGGCAAAGCATTCAGACCTGGACTGGTTTTTCCTTTAATTTGTCACCTGTCTGGACATCTAGTAAGGCGTGTGTTGAACACTAAGTGGATCTAACAAGAACTGCTTTTATTAAACATTCAACAGCTACCCCAAACACTGACAATCACACTCCTCCTGAATATGTTCTCTAAGTACCAGACTCTGACCCCATCAGATTTGGACAGCATCATGAAAAATCAAACAATAATAATATCTTGTCTTTGTTGTACTTATAGCTTCCTTGATATGAATACCTCCCTTTGTGTAATTAATTGACAGGCTGTCATATCCAAATGAGAACTTAATTGAGGACTTTTAAACATAGTTTTATGGGAAAGTGCTCATGGTCCTTACTAGTGAGAAGAAAGAAAGAAAGAAAGAAAGAAAGAAAGAAAGAAAGAAAGAAAGAAAGAAAGAAAGAAAGAAAGAAAGAAAGAAAGAAAGAAAGAAAGAATGAATTAACACCTCCATTTACATCCATATTTTCAATGTACATCTCAGTTGAGGGTAAATAACGTATGTTGAGGAAGTCCTGTGCCATCAACATCTGCATAATAAGGAGGGAGTTAAAGGCTGGGGATGGCCACTGCTCCACCAAACCAGAAACCAGATCACAGAAATGACAGATTCATATAAAAATATCAAATCATGAAATTTCTAAATATTTTGGCAAAGGCTGAATTTGTACAAACCTCGTGAAACAAATTTCATTAAAGGAGAACAAATACAACAGCCTAGAATACATGGTGAGATGATCTCTAAAAATGCATCAGAAAATCAGAGTTCAGCACCAAGGACAGAGTAACAAAGATCGTATTAGAAAAGTGTTGCCTCATTACAACATTCAAATGAGCAACTATGTGATCAGATAGAGACTGATGAACTTAGAGACACAAAGACAACAATTGGTCTGAAAGAATTCTAAAAAGGAGCAAAGAATTGACAGTATTGGAGTGCGTCTCGGTGCGAGATTGCAAGCATACAGGATGCACATGTGTTTGGTGGGTGGGTGGGATGGGCGAGGATTGTTATGAGCCTCTGTAAGAGTTGCTATAAAAGTTGGTAAGTGTCATTATATGAATCTTGTTCAGGAAAAAGTAAACAAATGCAAAGGCTGTCATATTTAAAGCGTAACTTTTAATGCGAGGATTGATCTAAACAAAATATATCAAGAAAAGGTGAGTTCTAGAGTATTTAGGAACCACTATGAATGCTTAACAAAGAAAGAGAGTCAAAAGAAAGCACCAGAAGGGTTTTTGCAGGACAGAGAACACGATTTAAGTGACATTAAATGTATGCGTACCTCAGGAGAGCGATCACAATCTCCAAACACTTCAGCAAAGTCTGATGGACTTTTTCTCAGAGTCTGGTCAGCAGGCAGAGTGTTGTCATTGTAAGATGTCACGAACTTAAAGTCACTGGTTCTGGACCCTGTTGTCAAGTAGGCGTCATAATTATAAGTGCTGCGTAAAGTTCCTGTGCCGTCAACGTCTGCGTAATTAGGAGGAAGATAAGCGCTGGGGATGGCAACTGCTCCATCAAACAACAGTCTGGGCTTTCTCCTGCGACAAAACCTCACACCCAGGATGATGATAATGAAGGTCAGGAAAAACGTAGAAACGGACACCAGCGCGATGATCAGATAAGAGGTAAGTTTGGAATTCTTCTCATCATAAGAAATATCCTTCAGTTCTGGGACCTCAGCCAAGTTATCAGAAATAAGTAGATACATGGAACAGGTGGCAGAGAGAGAGGGCTGTCCGTTATCTTTCACTGACACAATAAGGTTCTGTTTCATGCTGTCAGATTCAGAAATGTCCCGCTGTGTCCTGATCTCTCCGCTGTGGAGACCAATACTGAAAAGTCCCGGATCAGTGGATTTGACTATATGATACGACAGCCAGGCGTTCTGTCCGGAGTCCGCGTCCACCGCTATCACTTTGGACACCAGAGAACCTCCGTGTGCAGCTTTGGGGACCAGCTCGGTCATGAAGGAGTTGCCCTCCGGGGCGGGGTACAGTATCTGAGGAGAGTTGTCATTCACATCAGATATGAACACACTGACGGTCACGTTGCTGCTGAGCGGAGGAGAACCGTTGTCTCTGGCCATCACGTGCACTTTAAAACTCCTGAACTGTTCATAATCAAACGACCTCACAGCGTGGATCACCCCCGTGTCTCCGTTAACAGATACATAGGAGGACACCGGGGCTCCGTTAACCTCACTGGGTAACAGAGAATAAATCACTGTACCGTTTTGTCTCCAGTCAGGGTCTCGAGCAGTAACGGAACATAAAGTGGAGCCAGGTTTGTTATTTTCAGTCACATATGCGCTGTAGGACTTTTCCTCAAATACAGGTGGGTTGTCGTTGATGTCTGCTACAGATAACTGAACAGTTTTAGAGGAGGACAGAGGTGGAGAGCCCTCGTCAGTGGCAGTGATTGTAATGTTGTAATCAGACACTAGTTCACGGTCCAGTTGTCCTGTAGTCACCAGAGAATAGTAGTTTTTAATAGAAGGAACCAACTTAAGAGGGACGTTTTGTTGAATGGAGCAGCGGACCTGTCGGTTATTCTCAGAGTCCCTGTCCTGCACATTAATGATGCCCACCTCTGTACCAGGTGACACATTCTCTGGTATGGGGTTGGTCAGTGATTTCAGATGTATAACTGGCGCGTTGTCATTCATATCAGTAATTTCAATAATTAATGTTGCATATGACGCCAATCCCAGACCATCTTTTGCGCTGATCTGCATTTCGTATGATGATTCTTTTTCATAATCAATAGATCCAGCCACTTTGACCTCTCCTGTTTTAGGGTTTAGAGAGAAGATTTGGTTTTCATCTGAAACATGGTCAAATCCATAAGTAACTTCACCATTCACTCCTTCGTCTGCATCAGTAGCAGTCACTGTGATCACAACAGTATCGAGAGGAGAGTTTTCAGGCAGACTGGCTTTAAAGACGGTCTGGCTAAACACTGGTACATTATCATTAGCATCCAGTACAGTGACGTGTATGACTACAGTGCCTGATCTCTGAGGAGAGCCACCATCAAATGCGGTAAGCAAGAGCGTCATCTCATTTTTATCTTCTCTGTCTAATTCTTTGTCTAAGACTAATTCACCATATTTTCGCCCACCGCCCTTTGTCTTTACATTTAATGAGAAATGATCATTCTGCTGAAGTGAGTAGCCCTGAACAGCATTTTCTCCGATGTCTCCATCATGAGCCTCATCCAAGGGAAAACGTGAACCCTTGACGGCCGATTCCCGTATTTCAAATCTAAGTGAATCCTCTTTAAACTGCGGTGAATTGTCATTGATATCTTGAACGCGGATGTTAATACGGTGCAGTTCTAATGGATTTTCCAGAACAAGTTCTTGTTTTAAAACACACGATACTTTTTTTCCACAAAGCCCTTCTCTGTCAATCCTTTCTTGTACAATCAAGTCTCCGGTATTGAGATTAACTCCGCAGTACTTAACGTTGTTATCCTCCGTATCGATACGGGCCTTGCGAGCGGACAGTCTGCCCAAATCGAGTCCCAGATCTTTAGCGATATTTCCAATTACAGATCCACGTTTTATCTCCTCGGGAATAGAGTAGCTGACGTCTCCATAGACGGGGTGGACGACAAGAAAAATACAAGCAAGGCCGTAATGCAGCGCAAACCTCCTGAATCCCATTGTTACTACGAGACAGAGTCACACATTCAAAACTCTTCCTAAGCAGGTCAAAATATATCACCAGTGTATTCGATATTTCTTCTTATCAACAAAAATAGTCGGTGCAGTCACACATGAAGCGTTTGTAGTCAGCTGCGGTACAATACCAGAATCAGGCTTTAAATTCGTTGTCAGAGAAGGGTGGAGAATGAACGTGTCTTCTCGTTTGCTGGTACACACTGACACCATGAGTATTTCTTTAGACATAACAAGACCATTTGTGATTTATTTTTTTATTTTTTAAAGATAGGCAAATTCACAAAAACATGAATTTGTTTTAACTATGTCTCGGGAAACCCCCCATTTCACAACCACGTTGGTATGTGAATAACATGAAAAAGCACAGTAAGTATATTATGTCCGAAGAAAAAGGGGTGAAAACTTTTTAGATTTCATTGTAGATGTTTCATTTTAACTCAGAACTACACATGCTGCATGAGAACTGATGTCCACAAATCTGCTTTTCCTTCTTGATGAAATGGTTGTTGTACTGTTCCTCCCTTTCTTCACATTTCCACCTTACTGATAGAATGAAGTAAAACACAGGGAAATGTTACCTTATTTTGCACACTTCCTGCGAGAACGCAATTTTCCTTTGTAAATTTACAGATTTAAAGCACGCGGCATAAACTATTTCTCATATTAGAGCACACCTCAGAAAAGCTAGACTCCTCAAAACAGAACAAGTTAACAGCGGCTCCATTTTAAATTTGTTCATACTGCTGTAATGCCGAGTCCCACTATCCGTTAACATTAATATACTTCGAATGAGTATCAAACCTGAAGAGGCTCTAACAATGAAGCCAGATCGTCAAAATCATCAAATCATGAAATATCTAAACATTTTGGCAAAGGTTGTATTTGTACAAATCTCCTGAAACAAATTTCATCAAAGGAGAACAAAGACAACAGCCTAGAATACATGGGGGGATTACTTCTAAAAATGCATCAGAAAATCAGAGTTCAGCACCAAGGACAGAGTAACAAGGATCGTATTGGAAAAGTTTTGACTCATTACAACATTCAAATGAGCAACTATGTGATCAGATAGAGACTGATGAACTTAGAGACAAGAAAAACAACAATTGGTCTAAAAGAAGTCTAAAAAGGTGCAAAGAATTGACAGTACTGGTGTGTGTCTGGGTGCATGCATACGGGATGCACGTGTGTGTGTGTGTGTGTGTGTGTGTGTGTGTGTGTGTGTGTGTGTGTGTGTGTGTGTGTGTGTGTGTGTGTGTGTGTGTGTGTGTGGATTGTTATGAGCCTCTGTAAGTTGCTGTAAAAGCTGTTCGGTCTCATTATGCGAGTCTTGTTTAGGACAAAGTAAACAAATGCAAGGGGAGGATTGATCTAAGAACAAACTAAAATCAAGAAAAGCTGACGTCTAGAGTCTTTAGGAACCACCATGAATGCCTGAACAGCTCTCGAACATATTCAATTTTTTGAATAACAACCGCAGAAAAGAACAATGCAACTGAAAAGAGTCAAAACGGAGACGGAGAACACGAGTTGACTGAAAAAAATGTGTGCGTACCTCAGGAGAGCGATCACAATCTCCAAACACCTCAGCAAAGTCTGATGGACTTTTCCTCAGAGTCTGGTCAGCAGGCAGAGTGTTGTCATTGTAAGATGTCACGAACTTAAAGTCACTGGTTCTGGATCCTGTTGTCAAGTAGGCGTCATAATTATAAGTGCTGCGTAAAGTTCCTGTGCCGTTAACATCTGCGTAATTAGGAGGGAGATAAGCGCTGGGGATGGCAACTGCTCCATCAAACAACAGTCTGGGCTTTCTCCTGCGACAAAACCTCACACCCAGGATGATGATAATGAAGGTCAAAAAAAATGTGGACACAGACACCAGCGCGATGATCAGATAAGAGGTCAGTTTGGAATTCTTCTCATCATAAGAAATATCCTTCAGTTCTGGGACCTCAGCCAAGTTATCAGAAATAAGTAAATACATGGAACAGGTGGCAGAGAGAGAGGGCTGTCCGTTATCTTTCACTGCCACAATGAGGTTCTGTTTCATGCTGTCAGATTCAGAAATGTCCCGCTGTGTCCTGATCTCTCCGCTGTGGAGACCAATACTGAAGAGTCCCGGATCAGTAGATTTGACTATATGATAGGACAGCCAGGCGTTCTGTCCGGAGTCCGCGTCCACCGCTATCACTTTGGACACCAGAGAGCCTCCGTGTGCAGCTTTGGGGACCAGCTCGGTCATGAAGGAGTTGCCCTCCGGGGCGGGGTACAGAATCTGAGGAGAGTTGTCATTCACATCCGATATGAACACACTGACGGTCACGTTGCTGCTGAGCGGAGGAGAACCGTTGTCTCTGGCCATCACGTGCACTTTAAAACTCCTGAACTGTTCATAATCAAACGACCTCACAGCGTGGATCACCCCCGTGTCTCCGTTAACAGATACATAGGAGGACACCGGGGCTCCGTTCACTTCACCAGGCAACAGAGAAAAAATCACTGTACCGTTTTGTCTCCAGTCGGGGTCTCGAGCACTAACGGAACATAGAGTAGAGCCAGGTTTGTTATTTTCAGTCATATATGCGCTGTAGGACTGTTCCTCAAACACAGGTGGGTTGTCGTTGATGTCTGCTACAGATAACTGAACAGTTTTAGAGGAGGACAGAGGTGGAGAGCCCTCGTCTGTGGCAGTGATTGTAATGTTGTAATCAGACACTAGTTCACGGTCCAGTTGTCCTGTAGTCACCAGAGAATAGTAGTTTTTAATAGAAGGAACCAACTTAAAAGGGGCATTATGCTGAATGGAGCAGCGGACCTGTCGGTTATTCTCAGAGTCCCTGTCCTGCACGTTAATGATGCCCACCTGTGTACCAGGTGACACATTCTCAGGTATGGAATTGGTGAGTGATTTTAGATATATTACAGGGGCGTTATCATTCACATCAGTGATATCAATAATTACTTTTGCCTCTGAAGAGAGGCCATAACCATCTTTGGCCTCAACAAACACTTCATATTTCCGTCCCTCTTCATAATCTATGTCACCTATCACAATAATTTCTCCTGTTTTCTGACCTAATGAAAAAAGATTTTGAGATTTTTCGGAGAATCTGCTAAATTCATATGTCACCTCTCCATTGACACCTTCGTCTGCGTCTGATGCACTTACGGTGATAATTGGGGATTTCAAAGGTGAGTTTTCCGGTAACGTGGCTGTATATACGGCCTGAGTGAAAACTGGGGCGTTATCATTAGCATCAAGCACAATGACGTGTATGACTACAGTCCCGGATCTCTGAGGAGAGCCACCATCTACAGCCGTAAGCAATAATTTCATTTCCTGCTGCTCCTCTCGGTCTAACTCCTTATCTAAAACCAGCTCACTATATTTTCTACCAGCACTTGTTGTCTGAATACTGAACACAAAATGGTCGTTTTGTTGCAAAATGTAGCTTTCAACAGAATTCTTGCCTATATCTGCATCGTGTGCTGCATTAATGCGATATCTCGCTCCTTTGTCAGCTGACTCTCTAATTTCTAGCTTCACCATATCTTTGGGGAAAACTGGTGAATTATCGTTTACGTCTTGCACCTGCAGGGACAACCGATGTAACTCCAAGGGATTCTCCAAAAGCAAGTCGAATTTAAGAACACATGAAGGCTTTTCTCCACAATGCTCCTCTCTGTCTATTCGTTCCTCAACGAATAAATCCCCGCTTCGAAGGTTAATCCCGCAATACTGTCTGTCGTTTCCTTCCATGTCAACACGAGCTTTGCGAGCAGACAGTCTGCCCACCTCCAGTCCGAGATCCTTGGCAATATTTCCAATAACAGATCCGCGTTTCAGCTCCTCCTGTACAGAGTAGCTCAGGTCTCCGTGTGCGTTATGCACCACAAGAAAGAAAAAGACAAAGCCAAAGCTTTGAAGAACGCGCCTCCTGTGAATCATCCTCAGACAGTATTACACAAATTAAAACACGGTAGTTTCAAACATGAGAAATACGTTATTCGATGATTACATATATGTTCCTCCCAAACATTTGTCTTCTGTGTGAAAGGATATAGTGAACGCAGGGGTGGTCGTATCCAGTAATGGGTGGTGTGCAAAATAGGCTGAACATTTAACTCCTTAGCTGGTCTATAGTGACACCGTGAGTATAAATCAAGTATAACAGTTTTACTGAAGTGGTGCAATTTTTTTAAGAAATTAACACGTCGTTTGATTTTAAGGCTTGAATAAAAACGATTTTAATAAGGTAATCAAAGTGTCACGAGTAGCTTCTATGTCTTTTTGTTCATTTCTTTAAGTGATATATGTGTTCTTTGTCTCATGAGGCTTCATAAAAGAGATTGCGTCTCCTCCTAAAGCAATCTACCTAAAGTATTTCATAACACAACGTTCCCCAAATATTAAACGATGTTTGACCACAGATCATGTCCTTCTGAGTTCCATGCTCAATACTCCAGGTTCGCTGAGAAACTAATATCAAGTATAATCTCGCGCGCTCTCTTTCTCAGGATAAAAGATAATACATTCCATTATTTTTGTTGAAACATGAAAATCTCTACCTCCAGCTTCCTTAAAAGACTACTTGAATTGCTTAACACTATCTGATTAAACACCACTGATGTATCCAAAAACAACACAAATACAGATATGCCAAATAGATGCTAGAGAGTATGCACTTTATGCTACGACGGTGGAAAGAATACGCTTCTGACAAATTTTTCGGTGGGATTTAAAACAAAGGCTTGCAACGATTCTTCTGGCAAATTAGACAAAAGTTGATAACTGTAAATTTAAGGTAATTCCTACATAAGATATAATTACAGACATGAAAGCTTACTCGCTGGCCGGAAACATTTCACTTATTTCACCGACGTGATTTCACTCCTCCCTGTTTTTTTCCTCACAGTAAAATGTAGCTGCAATACAGAGTTCAAATGTGACTCTAAACGTGGACATAGACCTCTCAGGTTAAATTGACAAAGTTGTTATGAAAACTATAGTCTAAATAATTTCAAAAGGAAGAAGAAAAGACAGGTAAGTTGCTCTTGAAAATGCATCACAAAAGCATCAGCGAGGTTCAGCACCAAGGACAGAGACACAAAGAACAAGATGTAGCTCTACTCTCAAGGCAACGCCGAGACCCCAATTCAGTGTTATCAATAATGGTATTTTCAGAAAAAATATAAGAGTAACAACATGAACAGCCTCTACTCGAATGACCACAGAATTGGAAGTATCAATATGCTACGTTGGAAAACTCTAAGCGATTGAAAAATAGCAAATAAAACATTATTATTTAACATACTCCACAATGCATAGTCACGTCTGCTTTAGAAACAAATTAATGCAATTACTATACAGTGGACCACTCCATTTATAGTTAAAATAATTTACACAAGATAGCTTGACAAATACAGCCATCAAAAGCCTGAATCAATTCATGTGTTACACTGTCTAAATAAATTAAAATAAAGAAAACGGACAAGAAAGGGAAGTGCAAATTGTAACCGAAAAGGTATTCGCTGAATCCTTAATGTACAAGTACATCAAACGATATGTAGCACCTGGTCCTACCTCAGGAGAGCGATCACAATCCCCAAACACCTCAGCAAAGTCTGATGGACTTTTCCTCAGAGTCTGGTCAGCAGGCAGAGTGTTGTCATTGTAAGATGTCACGAACTTAAAGTCACTGGTTCTCGATCCTGTTGTCAAGTAGGCGTCATAATTATAAGTGCTGCGTAAAGTTCCTGTGCCGTCAACATCTGCGTAATTAGGAGGGAGATAAGCGCTGGGGATGGCAACTGCTCCATCAAACAACAGTCTGGGCTTTCTCCTGCGACAAAACCTCACACCCAGGATGATGATAATGAAGGTCAGAAAAAAAGTGGACACAGACACCAGCGCGATGATCAGATAAGAGGTCAGTTTGGAATTCTTCTCATCATAAGAAATATCCTTCAGTTCTGGGACCTCAGCCAAGTTATCAGAAATAAGTAAATACATGGAACAGGTGGCAGAGAGAGAGGGCTGTCCGTTATCGTTCACTGACACAATGAGGTTCTGTTTCATGCTGTCAGATTCAGAAATGTCCCGCTGTGTCCTGATCTCTCCGCTGTGGAGACCAATACTGAAGAGACCTGGATCAGTAGATTTGACTATATGATAGGACAGCCAGGCGTTCTGTCCGGAGTCCGCGTCCACCGCTATCACTTTGGACACCAGAGAACCTCCATGTGCAGCTTTGGGGACCAGCTCCGTCATGAAGGAGTTGCCCTCCGGGGCGGGGTACAGTATCTGAGGAGAGTTGTCATTCACATCCGATATGAACACACTGACGGTCACGTTGCTGCTGAGCGGAGGAGAACCGTTGTCTCTGGCCATCACGTGCACTTTAAAACTCCTGAACTGTTCATAATCAAAAGACCTCACAGCGTGGATCACCCCCGTGTCTCCGTTAACGGATACATAGGAGGACACCGGGGCTCCGTTCATCTCACCAGGTAACAGAGAATAAATCACTGTACCGTTTTGTCTCCAGTCGGGGTCTCGAGCACTAACGGAACATAAAGTGGAGCCAGGTTTGTTATTTTCAGTCACATATGCGCTGTAGGACTGTTCCTCAAATACAGGTGGGTTGTCGTTGATGTCTGCTACAGATAACTGAACAGTTTTAGAGGAGGACAGAGGTGGAGAGCCCTCGTCAGTGGCAGTGATTGTAATGTTGTAATCAGACACTAGTTCACGGTCCAGTTGTCCTGTAGTCACCAGAGAATAGTAGTTTTTAATAGAAGGAACCAACTTAAAAGGGACGTTTTGTTGAATGGAGCAGCGGACCTGTCGGTTATTCTCAGAGTCTCTGTCCTGCACATTAATGATGCCCACCTCTGTACCAGGTGACACATTCTCAGGTATGGAATTAGTCAGTGATTTTATGTGTATAACTGGTGCGTTGTCATTTATATCGGTAACTTCAATAATTAATGTTGCATATGAAACTAATCCCAGACCATCTTTTGCACTTATCTGCATTTCATATGATGACACTTTCTCATAATCAATAGCACCAGCTACTCTCACCTCCCCCGTTTTAGAGTGTAATGAAAATGCATTGCTATCTTCACCTGAAACATGATCAAATCCATAGGTAATTTCGCTATTTAAACCTTCGTCTGCATCAGTAGCACTCACTGTGATCACAACAGTATCGAGAGGAGAGTTTTCAAGCAAACTGGCTTTATAGACGGTCTGGCTAAACACTGGTACATTATCATTAGCATCCAGTACAGTGACGTGTATGACTACAGTGCCTGATCTCTGAGGAGAGCCACCATCAAATGCGGTAAGCAAGAGCGTCATCTCATTTTTATCTTCTCTGTCTAATTCTTTGTCTAAGACTAATTCGCAGTATTTTCGTCCGCCGGATTTCGTGTTAACATTTAGTTTAAAATGATCGTTCTGCTGAAGTGAGTAGCTCTGAACAGCATTTTCTCCGATGTCTCCATCGTGAGCCTCTCCAAGAAGAAAGCGTGCACCCTTGACGGCCGATTCCCGTATTTCAAATCTAAGTGAATCCTCTTTAAACTGCGGTGAATTGTCATTGATATCTTGAACGCGGATGTTAATACGGTGCAGTTCTAATGGATTTTCCAGAACAAGTTCTTGTTTTAAAACACACGATACTTTTTTTCCACAAAGCCCTTCTCTGTCAATCCTTTCTTGTACAATCAAGTCTCCGGTATTGAGATTTACTCTGCAGTACTTAACGTTGTTATCCTCCGTATCGATACGGGCCTTGCGAGCGGACAGTCTGCCCAAATCGAGTCCCAGATCTTTAGCGATATTTCCAATTACAGATCCACGTTTCATCTCTTCGGGAATAGAGTAGCTGACGTCTCCATAGACGGGGTGGACGACAAGAAAAATACAAGCAAGGCCGTAGTGCAGCGCAAACCTACTGAATCCCATTGTTACTGCCAGACAGAGTCACACATTCAAAACTCTTACTAAGCAGGTCAAAATATATCACCAGTGTATTCGAGATTCCTTCTCATTAACAAAAATAGTCGTTGCAATCACTCACGGAGCGTTTGCAGTCAGCTGCGGTACAATACCAGAATCAGGCTTTAAATTCGTTGTCAGAGAAGGGTGGAGAATGAACGTGTCTTCTCGTTTGCTGGTACACACTGACACCATGAGTATTTCTTTAGACATGACAAGACCATGTGTGATTTCCTTTTTTTTCTTTTTAAAAATAGGCAAATTCAGTGGCCCGTATTCATATAAAAATGAAAAAAGTAACATTTACTATTTTAGGTTTACCTTACCATGGCTATTGAGACGAGCTATAACACCACTGACTCATTTGATGTTGGAAAAAACCCACTAAAACATAAATTTGATTTAACTGTGTGCCGGGAAACCCCCCATTTCTCATCAACGTTGGTGAGTGAAAAATATGAAAAAACACAGTAACTATATTATGTCCGAAGAAAAAGGGTGAAAACTTTCATTTCGAATTCATTTTAGATGTTTCATTTTAACTCAGAACTACACATGCTGCATGGGAACTGATGTCAAAAACTCTGCTGTCTCTTCTTGATGAAATGGTTGTCGCACTTTTCCTCCCTTTCTGCACTTTCTTCACATTTCCACCTCACTGCTGGGATGAAGTAAAACACAGGGAAATGTAACCTTATTCTGTTCACATCCTACGAGAAAGCATTTCTTACTTCATAAATTTACAGATTTAAAGCACGTGCCATCGATTATTTGTCCTATTAGAGCACACCTCAGAAAAGCCATACTCCTCAAAACAGAACAAACTAACACAGCGGCTCCATTTTAAATTTGTTCATACTGCTGCAATGCCGAGTCCCACTATCTGTTAACATTAATAAACTTCGAATGAGTATCAATCCTGAAGAGGCTCTAACAATGAAGCCAGATCACAAAAAACGACAAATTCATATAAAAATATCAAATCATGAAATATCTAAATATTTTGGCAAAGGCTGTATTTGTACAAATCTCCTGAAACAAATTTCATCAAAGGAGAACAAAGACAACAGCCTAGAACACATGGGGGGATTACTTCTAAAATGCATCAGAAAATCAAAGTTCAGCACCAAGGACAGAGTAACAAGGATCGTATTAGAAAAGTTTTGACTCATTACAACATTCAAATGAGCAACTATGTGATCAGATAGAGACTGATGAACTTAGAGACAACACAAGCAACAACTGGTCTGAATGAAGTCTAAAAAAGTGCAAGGAATTGACAGTATTGGTGTGCGTCTGTGTTCATGAGTGCATGCATACAGGATGCACGTGTGTGTATGTGTGTGTGTTTCGTGGGTGGGTGTGATGGGTTAAGATTTTTATGAGCCTCTGTAAGAGTTGCTGTAAAGGCTGTGCGGTATTACATGAATCTTGTACAGGAAAAAGCAAACAAATGCAAAGGCTGTCATGTTTAAAGGGTAACTTTTAACGCGAGGATTGATCTAAAAACAAACTAAATCAAGAAAAGCTGAGGTCTAGAGTCTTTAGAAACCACCATGAATGCTTAAACAGCTCTCGGACACATTCAAATTTTTTGAACAACAACCGCAGAAAAGAACAATGCAACTGAAAGAGAGTCAAAAGAAAGCACCAGAAGGGTTTTTGTAGGCCAGAGAACACGATTTAAGTGACATTGAATGTGTGCATACCTCAGGAGAGCGATCACAATCTCCAAACACTTCAGCAAAGTCTGTTGGACTTTTCCTCAGAGTCTGGTCAGCAGGCAGAGTGTTGTCATTGTAAGATGTCACGAACTTAAAGTCACTGGTTCTAGACCCTGTTGTCAAGTAGGCGTCATAATTATAAGTGCTGCGTAAAGTTCCTGTGCCGTCAACATCTGCGTAATTAGGAGGGAGATACGCGCTGGGGATGGCAACTGCTCCATCAAACAACAGTCTGGGCTTTCTCCTGCGACAAAACCTCACACCAAGGATGATGATGATGAATGTCAGAAAAAAGGTGGACACGGACACCAGCGCGATGATCAGATAAGAGGTCAGTTTGGAATTCTTCTCATCATAAGAAATATCCTTCAGTTCTGGGACCTCAGCCAAGTTATCAGAAATAAGTAAATACATGGAACAGGTGGCAGAGAGAGAGGGCTGTCCGTTATCTTTCACTGACACAATGAGGTTCTGTTTCATGCTGTCAGATTCAGAAATGTCCCGCTGTGTCCTGATCTCTCCGCTGTGGAGACCAATACTGAAAAGTCCCGGGTCAGTGGATTTGACTATATGATAGGACAGCCAGGCGTTCTGTCCGGAGTCTGCATCCACCGCTATCACTTTGGACACCAGAGAGCCTCCGTGTGCAGCTTTGGGGACCAGCTCGGTCATGAAGGAGTTGCCCTCCGGGGCAGGATACAGTATCTGAGGAGAGTTGTCATTCACATCCGATATGAACACACTGACGGTCACGTTGCTGCTGAGCGGAGGAGAACCGTTGTCTCTGGCCATCACGTGCACTTTAAAACTCCTGAACTGTTCATAATCAAACGACCTCACAGCGTGGATCACCCCCGTGTCTCCGTTAACAGATACATAGGAGGACACCGGGGCTCCGTTCACCTCACCAGGTAACAGAGAATAAATCACTGTACCGTTTTGTCTCCAGTCAGGGTCTCGAGCAGTAACGGAACATAAAGTGGAGCCAGGTTTGTTATTCTCAGTCACATATGCGCTGTAGGACTGTTCCTCAAATACAGGTGGATTGTCATTGATGTCTGCTACAGATAACTGAACAGTTTTAGAGGAGGACAGAGGTGGAGAGCCCTCGTCAGTGGCAGTGATTGTAATGTTGTAATCAGACACTAGTTCACGGTCCAGTTGTCCTGTAGTCACCAGAGAATAGTAGTTTTTAATAGAAGGAACCAACTTAAAAGGGACGTTTTGTTGAATGGAGCAGCGGACCTGTCGGTTATTCTCAGAGTCTCTGTCCTGCACGTTAATGATGCCCACTTCTGTACCAGGTGACACATTCTCTGGTATGGGGTTGGTTAGTGATTTCAGGTAAACAACTGGCGCGTTGTCATTTATATCCGTAACTTCAATAATTAATGTTGCATATGACGCCAATCCCAGACCATCTTTTGCGCTGATCTGCATTTCATATGAAGATTCTTTTTCATAATCAATAGATCCAGCCACGTTGACCTCTCCTGTTTTAGGGTTTAGAGAGAAGATTTGGTTTTCATCTGAAACATGGTCAAATCCATAAATAACTTCACCATTCACTCCTTCGTCTGCATCAGTAGCACTCACTGTGATCACAATAGTATCGAGAGGAGAGTTTTCAGGCAGACTGGCTTTATATACGGTCTGGCTAAACACTGGTACATTATCATTAGCATCCAGTACAGTGACGTGTATGACTACAGTGCCTGATCTCTGAGGAGAGCCACCATCAAATGCGGTAAGCAAGAGCGTCATCTCCTTTTTATCTTCTCTGTCTAATTCTTTGTCTAAGACTAATTCACCATATTTTCGCCCACCGCCCTTTGTCTTAACATTTAATGAGAAGTGTTCATTCTGCTGAAGTGAGTAACCCTGAACAGAATTTTCTCCGATGTCTCCATCGTGAGCCTCATCCAAGAGAAAACGTGCACCCTTGTCTGCCATTTCACGAATTTCAATCTTAAGTGAATCCTCTTTAAACTGCGGTGAATTGTCATTGATATCTTGAACGCGGATGTTAATACGGTGCAGTTCTAAAGGATTTTCCAGAACAAGATCTTGTTTTAAAACACACGATGCCTTTTTCCCACAAAGCCCTTCTCTGTCAATCCTTTCTTGTACAATCAAGTCTCCGGTACTGAGATTAACTCCGCAGTACTTAACGTTGTTATCCTCCGTATCGATACGGACCTTGCGAGCGGACAGTCTGCCCAAATCGAGTCCCAGATCTTTAGCGATATTTCCAATTATAGATCCACGTTTCATCTCCTCGGGAATAGAGTAGCTGACGTCTCCATAGACGGTGTGGAGGACAAGAAAAATACAAGCAAGGCCGTAGTGCAGCGCAAACCTGCTGAATCCCATTGTTACTGCGAGACAGAGCCACACATTCAAAACTCTTACTAAGCAGGTCAAAATATATCACCGGTGTATCCGTGATTCCTTCTAATTAATAAAAATAGTCGTTGCAGTCACTCACGAAGCGTTTGTAGTCAGCTGAGGTGCAATACCAGAATCAGGCTTCAAATTCGTTGTCAGAGAAGGGTGGAGAATGAACATGTCTTCTCGTTTGCTGGTACACACTGACACCATGAGTATTTCTTTAGACATAACAAGACCATTTGTGATATTTTCTTTTTTTTTATATGTTTAAAAGATAGACTCGAAGAGTTAATCGTATATATCACTGAATAAATAAATAAATGAAAATATCCTCATCATTTTTGGGTTACCTTAATCTATTGAGATCTTGTGATGGAAGAAAACCACCAGAAAATGTGGATGTCATCAAACTGTTGAAATTCTGTCTCGAAGAGAGTCTCGTGTTTACAAAAGATTATGGTGTGTCAAAATGTAGACACATTAGAGACGATGCCCACAGACAAAAAGAGAAACCTTTTCATTTTAGTTTTCTGTTCATGTTTCTTTTTTATCTCGAAACTTCACTTGCTGCATGAGGAAGATAAACGTCTGTGCAAAAATCTCATGTCCCTTCTTAATGAAACGGTCGTCGTATTTTTCTTCCCTTTCCAGTCTTTCTTTACATTCTCACCTTACTGGGTTAAGTCTTGATCAAGTTAAACAGAGGACAATCGTAGTGAATCTCTACATATAAACGTCATGTGTTCACATCCTGTGAGAAAGTACTATTTACATTGTAATTTTGTAGATTTGAAGCCTTATGTAGAAATTTATTGAAGCATTTTAACTAGAGAAATTGAACCTACTGGACATCATTTTAGTTTTATAGCCTGTAAATTAAATTGCTGTGTGCCTTTGAACATATTACAAACTTTGCTTCAAGTGAACACACTGCAATCAAATATAAATCAATCTTAAATAATCATGAACTTGTATGAACTTTCCAAAGTCAGAGGTGAGGTCACACATCTCTCACATAATTATCTGTTTAAATGCTTGAATTTTCCCTAATAGGCAACAACATCAGTAAACTTTTTTTTTTTTCACTTTTACCCACGAAATCAAACATCTCTAACAAAAGACTAATTAGATACAGTTTATATATTGTGTGTGTTATTATTTCATGATATATTATTTAAATGAAGTTTGGCAAACCTTAAAGCAGGCTTACAATGATAACATCTGTCACAATTGAGTTATAAAGGTAAAAATGCATCAAATAAAACGATATCAAAGTTTCAGGATAAAACTACACTGTTTTTCTGAGCTGATCTGTCAAAATGACTACAATGTGTTGTATTTTAATGGATGCATTAATCTACATACATGTTGTAACGTTTTAGGTTTTGTGACAGTACCATTTAATGCTGGAAAACAAAGAATGGTATCAATCCAAGAAACGATTACATTGACACAAAATATCTTAGCAAACATAAAAGCATGAATTTGATGTTTAAGAATAAAATAGCATAAAATTAAGGCAGAAGGCATTTTACATATATAAGTGCACTTTAGGAAAGCAACACTCCGCAAGCAAAACAGAAAAAAGAGGCTCCTTTTGTTAACAAAGCTCTAAGACTGCATCCTATTATCCATTAATGATTAATAAACTATGAATAAGTATCAACCCAAAAGAGGCTCTTTCAGTGAAACCAGGTTGGAGGAAAATGTGAAATGACAACAGCCTAAAAGACGGAAGAAAATTACCTCTATTTGAGCACCAGAAGATTAAAAGAAATTCAGCACCAAGGACAGAGTAACAAGGAACGTAATTCTAAAAGTTTTCCTTCAACATAAAAAAGGACAAGTCATGCAACCACATAGAATCAGACGCGCTTAATGGGAACAAAAAAAGAAGTTGGCCTTAAAAATATCTAAGAGAAAAAGTAAAAAATCTAAAGAATTGACAGTATACGCATATTAAACGAGATAACATGCCCATAGTGTATTGGTTTGTGTGTGAGTGGAGTGGGGAGTCTGTAAACATTCTTCTTGCAAATCTTGATTGAATAAAGAAAACGAATGTAAGGGCTGTAGTTAAAGTAACCTTTAAAGTGAGATGTGATCTTCAAAAAATTGTATCGAGAAAAATTGAAGTCTAAAGCTTTTAGGAACTATCATGAATTGTTAGCAGCCCTCAAACCTATTAAAAGTGTCATTAATCACCGCCAGAGAAAATAATAATGCACTTAAAAGAGACAAAACAAAGCAGCAGAATTGCTTCTTCGGGACGTTGAACACGATTTGAGTGACATTAAATGTGTTCGTACCTCAGGAGAGCGATCACAATCTCCAAAGGCATCAGCAAAGTCTGATGGACTTTTCCTCAGAGTCTGGTCAGCAGGCAGAGTGTTGTCATTGTAAGATGTAACAAACTTAAAGTCACTGGTTCTAGATCCTGTTGTCAAGTAGGCGTCATAATTATAAGTGCTGCGTAAAGTTCCTGTGCCGTCAACATCTGCGTAATTAGGAGGGAGATAAGCGCTGGGGATGGCAACTGCTCCATCAAACAACAGTCTGGGCTTCCTCCTGCGACAAAACCTCACACCCAGGATGATGATAATGAAGGTCAGAAAAAAGGTGGACACAGACACCAGCGCGATGATCAGATAAGAGGTAAGTTTGGAATTCTTCTCATCATAAGAAATATCCTTCAGTTCTGGGACCTCAGCCAAGTTATCAGAAATAAGTAAATACATGGAACAGGTGGCAGAGAGAGAGGGCTGTCCGTTATCTTTCACTGACACAATGAGGTTCTGTTTCATGCTGTCGGATTCAGAAATGTCCCGCTGTGTCCTGATCTCTCCACTGTGGAGACCAATACTGAAAAGTCCCGGATCAGTGGATTTGACTATATGATAGGACAGCCAGGCGTTCTGTCCGGAGTCCGCGTCCACCGCTATCACTTTGGACACCAGAGAACCTCCGTGTGCAGCTTTGGGGACCAGTTCGGTCATGAAGGAGTTGCCCTCCGGGGCGGGGTACAGTATCTGAGGAGAGTTGTCATTCACATCAGATATGAACACACTGACGGTCACGTTGCTGCTGAGCGGAGGAGAACCGTTGTCTCTGGCCATCACGTGCACTTTAAAACTCCTGAACTGTTCATAATCAAACGATCTCACAGCATGGATCACCCCCGTGTCTCCGTTAACAGATACATAGGAGGACACCTGGGCTCCGTTCACCTCACCAGGTAACAGAGAATAAATCACTGTACCGTTTTGTCTCCAGTCGGGGTCTCGAGCAGTAACGGAACATAGAGTGGAGCCAGGTTTGTTATTTTCAGTCACATATGCGCTGTAGGACTGTTCCTCAAATACAGGTGGGTTGTCGTTGATGTCTGCTACAGATAACTGAACAGTTTTAGAGGAGGACAGAGGTGGAGAGCCCTCGTCAGTGGCAGTGATTGTAATGTTGTAATCAGACACTAGTTCACGGTCCAGTTGTCCTGTAGTCACCAGAGAATAGTAGTTTTTAATAGAAGGAACCAACTTAAAAGGGACGTTTTGTTGAATGGAGCAGCGGACCTGTCGGTTATTCTCAGAGTCTCTGTCCTGCACGTTAATGATGCCCACCTCTGTACCAGGTGACACATTCTCAGGTATGGAATTAGTCAGTGATTTTATGTGTATAACTGGTGCGTTGTCATTTATGTCAGTAACTTCAATAATTAATGTTGCATATGAAACTAATCCCAGACCGTCTTTTGCGCTGATCTGCATTTCATATGATGACACTTTTTCATAATCAATGGAACCAGCTACTCTCACCTCCCCCGTTTTAGAGTGTAACGAAAATGCATTGCTATCTTCACCTGAAACATGATCAAATCCATAGGTAATTTCGCTATTTAAACCTTCGTCTGCATCAGTAGCACTCACTGTGATCACAACAGTATCGAGAGGAGAGTTTTCAGGCAAACTGGCTTTATAGACGTTCTGGCTAAACACTGGTACATTATCATTAGCATCCAGTACAGTGACGTGTATGACTACAGTGCCTGATCTCTGAGGAGAGCCACCATCAAATGCGGTAAGCAAGAGCGTCATCTCATTTTTATCTTCTCTGTCTAATTCTTTGTCTAAGACTAATTCGCAGTATTTTCGTCCGCCGGATTTCGTGTTAACATTTAGTTTAAAATGATCGTTCTGCTGAAGTGAGTAGCTCTGAACAGCATTTTCTCCGATGTCTCCATCATGAGCCTCTCCAAGAAGAAAGCGTGCACCCTTGTCTGCCATTTCATTAATTTCAATCTTAAGTGAATCCTCTTTAAAATGCGGCGAATTGTCATTGATATCTTGAACGCGGATGTTAATACGGTGCAGTTCTAAAGGATTTTCCAGAACAAGTTCTTGCTTTAAAACACACGATACCTTTTTCCCACAAAGCCCTTCTCTGTCAATCCTTTCTTGTACAATCAAGTCTCCGGTATTGAGATTAACTCCGCAGTACTTAACGTTGTTATCCTCCGTATCGATACGGGTCTTGCGAGCGGACAGTCTGCCCAAATCGAGTCCCAGATCTTTAGCGATATTTCCAATTACAGATCCACGTTTCATCTCCTCGGGAATAGAGTAGCTGACGTCTCCATAGACGAGGTGGACGACAAGAAAAATACAAGCAAGGCCGTAGTGCAGCGCAAACCTGCTGTATCCCATTGTTACTACGAGACAGAGCCACACATTCAAAACTCTTACAAAGCAGGTCAAAATATATCACCAGTGTATTCGAGATTCCTTCTCATTAACAACAATAGTCGTTGCAGTCACTCACGGAGCGTTTGCAGTCAGCTGCGGTACAATACCAGAATCAGGCTTCAAATTCGTTGTCAGAGAAGGGTGGAGAATGAACGTGTCTTCTCGTTTGCTGGTACACACTGACACCATGAGTATTTCTTTAGACATGACAAGACCATGTGTGATTTCTTTTTTTTTTTTCTTTTTAAAAATAGGCAAATTCAGTGGCCCGTATTCATATAAAAATGAAAAAAGTAACATTTACTATTTTAGGTTTACCTTACCATGGCTATTGAGACGAGCTATAACACCACTGACTAATGTGATACTGGAAAAAACCCACAAAAACATAAATTTGATTTAACTGTGTGCCGGGAAACCCCCCATTTCTCATCAACGTTGGTGAGTGAAAAATATGAAAAAACACAGTAACTATATTATGTCCGAAGAAAAAGGGTGAAAACTTTCATTTCGAATTCATTTTAGATGTTTCATTTTAACTCAGAACTACACATGCTGCATGGGAACTGATGTCAAAAACTCTGCTGTCTCTTCTTGATGAAATGGTTGTCGCACTTTTCCTCCCTTTCTGCACTTTCTTCACATTTCCACCTCACTGCTGGGATGAAGTAAAACACAGGGAAATGTAACCTTATTCTGTTCACATCCTACGAGAAAGCATTTCTTACTTCATAAATTTACAGATTTAAAGCACGTGCCATCGATTGTTTCTCCTATTAGAGCACACCTCAGAAAAGCCATACTCCTCAAAACAGGACAAACTAACACAGCGGCTCCATTTTAAATTTGTTCATACTGCTGTAATGCCGAGTCCCACTATCTGTTGACATTAATAAACTTCGAATGAGTATCAATCCTGAAGAGGCTCTAACAATGAAGCCAGATCACAAAAACGACAAATTCATATAAAAATATCAAATCATGAAATATCTAAATATTTTGGCAAAGGCTGTATTTGTACAAATCTCCTGAAACAAATTTCATCAAAGGAGAACAAAGACAACAGCCTAGAATACATGGGGGGATTACTTCTAAAATGCATCAGAAAAATCAAAGTTCAGCACCAAGGACAGAGTAACAAGGATCGTATTAGAAAAGTTTTGACTCATTACAACATTCAAATGAGCAACTATGTGATCAGATAGAGACTGATGAACTTAGAGACAACACAAGCAACAACTGGTCTGAATGAAGTCTAAAAAAGTGCAAGGAATTGACAGTATTGGTGTGCGTCTGTGTTCATGAGTGCATGCATACAGGATGCACGTGTGTGTATGTGTGTGTGTTTCGTGGGTGGGTGTGATGGGTTAAGATTTTTATGAGCCTCTGTAAGAGTTGCTGTAAAGGCTGTGCGGTATTATATGAATCTTGTACAGGAAAAAGCAAACAAATGCAAAGGCTGTCATGTTTAAAGGGTAACTTTTAACGCGAGGATTGATCTAAAAACAAACTAAGTTTTAGAGTCTTTAGAAACCACCATGAATGCTTAGACAGCTCTCGGACACATTCAAATTTTTTGAACAACAACCGCAGAAAAGAACAATGCAACTGAAAAGAGTCAAAAGAAAGCAACAGAAGGGTTTTTGCAGGCCAGAGAACACGATTTAAGTGACATTGAATGTGTGCGTACCTCAGGAGAGCGATCACAATCTCCAAAGGCATCAGCAAAGTCTGTTGGACTTTTCCTCAGAGTCTGGTCAGCAGGCAAAGTGTTGTCATTGTAAGATGTCACGAACTTAAAGTCACTGGTTCTAGACCCTGTTGTCAAGTAGGCGTCATAATTATAAGTGCTGCGTAAAGTTCCTGTGCCGTCAACATCTGCGTAATTAGGAGGGAGATAAGCGCTGGGGATGGCAACTGCTCCATCAAACAACAGTCTGGGCTTTCTCCTGCGACAAAACCTCACACCAAGGATGATGATGATGAAGGTCAGAAAAAAGGTGGACACTGACACCAGCGCGATGATCAGATAAGAGGTCAGTTTGGAATTCTTCTCATCATGAGAAATATCCTTCAGTTCTGGGACCTCAGCCAAGTTATCAGAAATAAGTAAATACATGGAACAGGTGGCAGAGAGAGAGGGCTGTCCGTTATCTTTCACTGACACAATGAGGTTCTGTTTCATGCTGTCGGATTCAGAAATGTCCCGCTGTGTCCTGATCTCTCCGCTGTGGAGACCAATACTGAAAAGTCCTGGATCAGTGGATTTGACTATATGATAGGACAGCCAGGCGTTCTGTCCGGAGTCCGCGTCCACCGCTATCACTTTGGACACCAGAGAGCCTCCGTGTGCAGCTTTGGGGACCAGCTCGGTCATGAAGGAGTTGCCCTCTGGGGCAGGATACAGTATCTGAGGAGAGTTGTCATTCACATCAGATATGAACACACTGACGGTCACGTTGCTGCTGAGCGGAGGAGAACCGTTGTCTCTGGCC
The DNA here is from genome assembly GCF_914725855.1 of Thunnus albacares. Lineage (NCBI taxonomy): Eukaryota > Metazoa > Chordata > Actinopteri > Scombriformes > Scombridae > Thunnus > Thunnus albacares. The sequence continues at coordinate 16,744,268 of NC_058115.1, read as the reverse complement.
ATCACGTGCACTTTAAAACTCCTGAACTGTTCATAATCAAACGACCTCACAGCGTGGATCACCCCCGTGTCTCCGTTAACAGATACATAGGAGGACACCGGGGCTCCGTTCACCTCACCGGGTAACAGAGAATAAATCACTGTACCGTTTTGTCTCCAGTCGGGGTCTCGAGCAGTAACGGAACATAACGTGGAGCCAGGTTTGTTATTTTCAGTCACATATGCGCTGTAGGACTGTTCCTCAAATACAGGTGGGTTGTCGTTGATGTCTGCTACAGATAACTGAACAGTTTTAGAGGAGGACAGAGGTGGAGAGCCCTCGTCAGTGGCAGTGATTGTAATGTTGTAATCAGACACTAGTTCACGGTCCAGTTGTCCTGTAGTCACCAGAGAATAGTAGTTTTTAATAGAAGGAACCAACTTAAAAGGGACGTTTTGTTGAATGGAGCAGCGGACCTGTCGGTTATTCTCAGAGTCCCTGTCCTGCACGTTAATGATGCCCACCTCTGTACCAGGTGACACATTCTCTGGTATGGGGTTGGTTAATGATTTCAGGTAAATAACTGGCGCGTTGTCATTTATATCCGTAACTTCAATAATTAATGTTGCATATGACGCCAATCCAAGACCATCTTTTGCGCTGATCTGCATTTCATATGACGATTCTTTTTCATGATCAATAGATCCAGCCACTTTGACCTCTCCTGTTTTAGGGTTTAGAGAGAAGATTTGGTTTTCATCTGAAACATGGTCAAATCCATAAATAACTTCACCATTCACTCCTTCGTCTGCATCAGTAGCACTCACTGTGATCACAACAGTATCGAGAGGAGAGTTTTCAGGCAGACTGGCTTTATAGACGGTCTGGCTAAACACTGGTACATTATCATTAGCATCCAGTACAGTGACGTGTATGACTACAGTGCCTGATCTCTGAGGAGAGCCACCATCAAATGCGGTAAGCAAGAGAGTCACCTCCTTTTTATCTTCTCTATCTAATTCTTTGTCTAAGACTAATTCACCATATTTTCGCCCACCGCCCTTTGTCTTAACATTTAATGAGAAGTGTTCATTCTGCTGGAGTGAGTAACCCTGAACAGCATTTTCTCCGATGTCTCCATCGTGAGCCTCATCCAGGAGAAAACGTGCACCTTTGTCTGCCATTTCATGAATTTCAATTTTAAGTGAATCCTCTTTAAACTGCGGTGAATTGTCATTGATATCTTGAACGCGGATGTTAATACGGTGCAGTTCTAAAGGATTTTCCAGAACAAGATCTTGTTTTAAAACACACGATGCCTTTTTCCCACAAAGCCCTTCTCTGTCAATCCTTTCTTGTACAATCAAGTCTCCGGTATTGAGATTAACTCCGCAGTACTTAACGTTGTTATCCTCCGTATCGATACGGGCCTTGCGAGCGGACAGTCTGCCCAAATCGAGTCCCAGATCTTTAGCGATATTTCCAATTATAGATCCACGTTTCATCTCCTCGGGAATAGAGTAGCTGACGTCTCCATAGACGGTGTGGAGGACAAGAAAAATACAAGCAAGGCCGTAGTGCAGCGCAAACCTGCTGAATCCCATTGTTACTGCGAGACAGAGCCACACATTCAAAACTCTTACTAAACAGGTCAAAATATATCACCGGTGTATCCGTGATTCCTTCTAATTAATAAAAATAGTCGTTGCAGTCACTCACGAAGCGTTTGTAGTCAGCTGCGGTACAATACCAGAATCAGGCTTCAAATTCGTTGTCAGAGAAGGGTGGAGAATGAACGTGTCTTCTCGTTTGCTGGTACACACTGACACCATGAGTATATCTTTAGACATAACAAGACCATTTGTGATATTTTCTTTTTTTTTATATGTTTAAAAGATAGACTCGAAGAGTTAATCGTATATATCACTGAATAAATAAATAAATGAAAATATCCTCATCATTTTTGGGTTACCTTAATCTATTGAGATCTTGTGATGGAAGAAAACCACCAGAAAATGTGGATGTCATCAAACTGTTGAAATTCTGTCTCGAAGAGAGTCTCGTGTTTACAAAAAACTTTAGTCAAAATGTAGACACATTAGAGACGATGCTCACAGACAAAAAAAGAAACTTTTTCATTTTAGTTTTCTGTTCATGTTTCTTTTTTATCTCGAAACTTCACTTGCTGCATGAGGAAGATAAACGTATGTGCAAAAATCTCATGTCCCTTCTTAATGAAACGGTCGTCGTATTTTTCTTCCCTTTCCAGTCTTTCTTTACATTCTCACCTTACTGGGTTAAGTCTTGATCAAGTTAAACAGAGGACAATCGTAGTGAATCTCTACATATAAACGTCATGTGTTCACATCCTGTGAGAAAGTACTATTTACATTGTAATTTTGTAGATTTGAAGCCTTATGTAGAAATTTATTGAAGCATTTTAACTAGAGAAATTGAACCCACTGGACATCATTTTAGTTTTATAGCCTGTAAATTAAATTGCTGTGTGATTTTGAACATATTACAAACTTTGCTTCAAGTGAACACACTGCAATCAAATATAAATCAATCTTAAATAATCATGAACTTGTAAGAACTTTTCAAAGTCAGAGGTGAGGTCACACATCTCTCACATAATTATCTGTTTAAATGCTTGAATTTTCCCTAATAGGCAACAACATCAGTAAACTTTTTTTTTTTCACTTTTACCCACGAAATCAAACATCTCTAACAAAAGACTAATTAGATACAGTTTATATATTGTGTGTGTTATTATTTCATGATATATTATTTAAATGAAGTTTGACAAACCTTAAAGCAGGCTTACAATGATAACATCTGTCACTATTGAGTTATAAAGGTAAAAATGCATCAAATAAAACGATATCAAAGTTTCAGGATAAAACTACACTGTTTTTCTGAGCTGATCTGTCAAAATGACTACAATGTCTTGTATTTTAATGGATGCATTAATCTACATACATGTTGTAACGTTTTAGGTTTTGTGACAGTACCATTTAATGCTGGAAAACAAAGAATGGTATCAATCCAAGAAACGATTACATTGACACAAAATATCTTAGCAAACATATAAAAGCATATATATATGAGTCATGAATTTGATGTTTAAGAATAAAATAGCATAAAATTAAGGCAGAAGGCATTTTACATATATAAGTGCACTTTAGGAAAGCAACACTCCGCAAGCAAAACAGAAAAAAGAGGCTCCTTTTGTTAACAAAGCTCTAAGACTGCATCCTATTATCCATTAATGATTAATAAACTATGAATAAGTATCAACCCAGAAGAGGCTCTTTCAGTGAAACCAGGTTGGAGGAAAATGTGAAATGACAACAGCCTAAAAGACGGAAGAAAATTACCTCTATTTGAGCACCAGAAGATTAAAAGAAATTCAGCACCAAGGACAGAGTAACAAGGAACGTAATTCTAAAAGTTTTCCTTCAACATAAAAAAGGACAAGTCATGCAACCATATAGAATCAGACGCGCTTAATGGGAACAAAAAAAGAAGTTGGCCTTAAAAATATCTAAGAGAAAAAGTAAAAAATCTAAAGAATTGACAGTATACGCATATTAAACGAGATAACATACCCATAGTGTATTGGTTTGTGTGTGAGTGGAGTGGGGAGTCTGTAAACATTCTTCTTGCAAATCTTGATTGAATAAAGAAAACGAATGTAAGGGCTGTAGTTAAAGTAACCTTTAAAGTGAGATGTGATCTCCAAAAAATTGTATCGAGAAAAATTGAAGTCTAAAGCTTTTAGGAACTATCATGAATTGCTAGCAGCCCTCAAACCTATTAAAAGTGTTATTAATCACCGCCAGAGAAAATAATAATGCACTTAAAAGAGACAAAACAAAGCAGCAGAATTGCTTCTTCAGGACGTTGAACACGATTTGAGTGACATTAAATGTGATCGTACCTCAGGAGAGCGATCACAATCTCCAAAGGCATCAGCGAAGTCTGATGGACTTTTCCTCAGAGTCTGGTCAGCAGGCAGAGTGTTGTCATTGTAAGATGTCACAAACTTAAAGTCACTGGTTCTAGATCCTGTTGTCAAGTAGGCGTCATAATTATAAGTGCTGCGTAAAGTTCCTGTGCCGTCTACATCTGCGTAATTAGGAGGGAGATAAGCGCTGGGGATGGCAACTGCTCCATCAAACAAAAGTCTGGGCTTCCTCCTGCGACAAAACCTCACACCCAGGATGATGATAATGAAAGTCAGAAAAAAGGTGGAAACGGACACCAGCGCGATGATCAGATAAGAGGTCAGTTTGGAATTCTTCTCATCATAAGAAATATCCTTCAGTTCTGGGACCTCAGCCAAGTTATCAGAAATAAGTAAATACATGGAACAGGTGGCAGAGAGAGAGGGCTGTCCGTTATCTTTCACTGACACAATGAGGTTCTGTTTCATGCTGTCAGATTCAGAAATGTCCCGCTGTGTCCTGATCTCTCCGCTGTGGAGACCAATACTGAAAAGTCCCGGATCAGTGGATTTGACTATATGATAGGACAGCCAGGCGTTCTGTCCGGAGTCCGCGTCCACCGCTATCACTTTGGACACCAGAGAACCTCCGTGTGCAGCTTTGGGGACCAGCTCGGTCATGAAGGAGTTGCCCTCCGGGGCGGGGTACAGTATCTGAGGAGAGTTGTCATTCACATCCGATATGAACACACTGACGGTCACGTTGCTGCTGAGCGGAGGAGAACCGTTGTCTCTGGCCATCACGTGCACTTTAAAACTCCTGAACTGTTCATAATCAAACGACCTCACGGCGTGGATCACCCCCGTGTCTCCGTTAACAGATACATAGGAGGACACCGGGGCTCCGTTCACCTCACCAGGTAACAGAGAATAAATCACTGTACCGTTTTGTCTCCAGTCGGGGTCTCGAGCAGTAACGGAACATAAAGTAGAGCCAGGTTTGTTATTCTCAGTCACATATGCGCTGTAGGACTGTTCCTCAAACACAGGCGGGTTGTCGTTGATGTCTGCTACAGATAACTGAACAGTTTTAGAGGAGGACAGAGGGGGAGAGCCTTCGTCAGTGGCGGTGATTGTAATGTTGTAATCAGACACTAGTTCACGGTCCAGTTGTCCTGTAGTCACCAGAGAATAGTAGTTTTTAATAGAAGGAACCAACTTAAAAGGGACGTTTTGTTGAATGGAGCAGCGGACCTGTCGGTTATTCTCAGAGTCTCTGTCCTGCACGTTAATGATGCCCACTTCTGTACCAGGTGACACATTCTCTGGTATGGGGTTGGTCAGTGATTTCAGGTAAACAACTGGCGCGTTGTCATTCATATCCGTAATTTCAATAATTAATGTTGCATATGACGCCAATCCCAGACCATCTTTTGCGCTGATCTGCATTTCATATGAAGATTCTTTTTCATAATCAATAGATCCAGCCACTTTGACCTCTCCTGTTTTAGGGTTTAGAGAGAAGATTTGGTTTTCATCTGAAACATGGTCAAATCCATAAATAACTTCACCATTCACTCCTTCGTCTGCATCAGTAGCACTCACTGTGATCACAACAGTATCGAGAGGAGAGTTTTCAGGCAGGCTGGCTTTATAGACGGCCTGGCTAAACACTGGTACATTATCATTAGCATCCAGTACAGTGACGTGTATGACTACAGTGCCTGATCTCTGAGGAGAGCCACCATCAAATGCGGTAAGCAAGAGCATCATCTCTTTTTTATCTTCTCTATCTAATTTTTTGTTCAAGACTAATTCACCGTATTTTCGCCCACCGCCCTTTGTCTTTACATTTAATGAGAAATGATCGTTCTGCTGAAGTGAGTAACCCTGAACAGCATTTTCTCCGATGTCTCCATCGTGAGCCTCATCCAAGAGAAAACGCGAACCCTTTTCTGCCATTTCATGAATTTCAATCTTAAGTGAATCCTCTTTAAACTGCGGTGAATTGTCATTGATATCTTGAACACGGATGTTAATACGGTGCAGTTCTAATGGATTTTCCAGAACAAGATCTTGCTTTAAAACACACGATGCCTTTTTCCCACAAAGCCCTTCTCTGTCAATCCTTTCTTGTACAATCAAGTCTCCGGTATTGAGATTAACTCCGCAGTACTTAACGTTGTTATCCTCCGTATCGATACGGGCCTTGCGAGCGGACAGTCTGCCCAAATCGAGTCCCAGATCTTTAGCGATATTTCCAATTACAGATCCACGTTTCATCTCTTCGGGAATAGAGTAGCTGACGTCTCCAGAGACGATGTGGACGACAAGAAAAATACAAGCAAGGCCGTAGTGCAGCGCAAACCTGCTGTATCCCATTGTTACTGCGAGAGAGAGCCACACATTCAAAACTCTTACTAAGCAGGTCAGAATATATCACCGGTGTATCCGTGATTTCTTCTAATTAAAAAAAATAGTCGTTGCAGTCACACACGAAGCGTTTGTAGTCAGCTGCGGTACAATACCAGAATCAGGCTTTAAATTCGTTGTCAGAGGAGGGTGGAGAATGAACGTGTCTTCTCGTTTGCTGGTACACACTGACACCATGAGTATTTATTTAGACATGACAAGACCATGTGTGATTTCTTTTTTTTTTAAGTATTTAAAAGATAAATACGATTCTCTTCAGGAGTTTATCAATCAATCGATAAATTAACACCTTTACCATTTTGGGGATACCTTAATCTGTTGACACCTTCACCAGACTGTGACTGAAAAAACACCAGAACATGTGGATAAACATCAAACTGTTGCGGTTGTGTCTCGGAGAGTCTCGTGTTTACAAGAGACTTTGATGCGTCAAAATGTAGACACTTTACAGACAGTGCCCACAGACAAATAAAGGAAACTTTTTCATTTTAGATTTCTGTTATTGTTTCCTTTCATCTCGACACTGCACATGTTACATGGGAAACATAAACGTATGTACAAAAACCTCATATCCCTCGTTGATGAAACGGTGGGCGTATTTTTCCTCCCTCTCTAGAGTATCTTTACGTTCACACCTTACTGAGTTTAGTCTTGAGCAAGGCAAATCTTGTTAAAGGTCTACATATATACAGTAGGTTTTGTGTACTCATCCAATACGAAAGCACTCTATGCCTCATACTTTTGCAGATTTCAAGCATTATGTGGAAATGTATTCATTCATTTTAACCAAAGAATTTGAACCTACTGGACCATCAGATGACTTTGATAGTCGGTGAATTAAACTGCAATGTGCTTTTAAACATATCACAAATGTTAATTAACTTTAAGTGAACGCATTGCAATCAACGACAATTCAATGTGAAATAATCAGAAACCTATAAGAATTTTTCAAATTAAGCGGTGAGATCAGACATCTCTCACACATACAGTAGGTATTTAAATGTATTCTTGAATATCTAGTAATAAGCAACTGAAATATTAAACACTTTGTTACTTTTAAAACACGTAATCAAACATCTATAACGAAAGAATAATTATTTTAGATGCATCTTATACTTGTATTATTGTTCCCTGATGTATCATTTCACCGAAGATAGGCATCCTAAAAGCTGACTTACAATGATTAACATCTGTTGCAAAGGTCAAGAAGATTTAATTCATTACTATAAAAAAAAATATCACCAAATACATCAATATCACAGTTTCAGGATAAAAGTACACTATTTGTTGAAAGCTGATCTGTCGAAGTCTGATTGTAATAACTTTTATTTGAATGGATGCATTCATTTGTAAACATTTTTATTGTAAAGCTTTAGGTTTTGTGTAGTGTAATTTCATACTGGACAACAATGGATGGTATCAATCAAACTAACAAGTAGATAGACACAAAAATCTTAGCAAGAAATTTAAATGCATGTATGAGGGAATCATAAATTTGTATTTAAGACGGTATAGCATAAGCTTGAGAGAGATCGCATTTTACATGTAGAAGCGCCCTTTAGGGAAACGAAACTCCGCTAGAAAATAGAAAATAGAAGAGGCTCCATTTATTCACAAAATTTTAAGACTGCGCCCTATTAACATTAGTGATTAAGAAACTTTGAATAAGTATCAAACCAAAACACGCTCTTGGAATGGAACAAGATTAGAGCAACAACATATGAAAATATAAAAGCAAAGAATGCCTGATTATTTTACTAAAAGCTGTATTATTGCAAGTGTATTGAAACAAAAATCAGCAAAGGGGAAAAATAACAGCAGCCAATAACCCAAGAGGCAAACTATCTCTAAGAGCACCAGAAGATAAAAAGCAATTCAGCACCACGGACAGAGCAACAAGGAACGAAACTCGAAAAGTTTTCTTCAACATAAAAAAGGGCAAGTCATGAAACTACATAGAAACAGATTATCTTAATGGAAACAAAAAAGGAAACTGGCCTTGAAGTACCTTAAAAATTCCAAAGAATTGGCGGTATAGGCATATTAAACGAGATAACATGCGCATAGTGTATTGTTTTCTGTGTGGGTGGAGTGGGGTGTGAAAAGAAAGAAAACAGATGTAAAGGTTCTATTAAAGTAATCTATGTCATCTCCTAAAAATGGTATCGATAAAAGTTGAAGTCTAAAGTCTTGAACAACCATCATGCATTCTTAGCAACCCTCACACCCTTAAAGGGGTTATTGATCACTAAAGAAAATAACAATGCACTGAAAAGAGACAAAATAAAACAGCAGAATGGCTTCTTCAGGACGTTAAACACGATTTTAGTGACATTGAATGTGTGCGTACCTCAGGAGAGCGATCACAATCCCCAAACACTTCAGCAAAGTCTGATGGACTTTTCCTCAGAGTCTGGTCAGCAGGCAGAGTGTTGTCATTGTAAGATGTCACGAACTTAAAGTCACTGGTTCTCGATCCCGTTGTCAAGTAGGCGTCATAATTATAAGTGCTGCGTAAAGTTCCTGTGCCGTCAACATCTGCGTAATTCGGAGGGAGATACGCGCTGGGGATGGCAACTGCTCCATCAAACAACAGTCTGGGCTTTCTCCTGCGACAAAACCTCACACCCAGGATGATGATGATGAATGTCAGAAAAAAGGTGGACACAGACACCAGCGCGATGATCAGATAAGAGGTCAGTTTGGAATTCTTCTCATCATAAGAAATATCCTTCAGTTCTGGGACCTCAGCCAAGTTATCAGAAATAAGTAAATACATGGAACAGGTGGCAGAGAGAGAGGGCTGTCCGTTATCTGTCACTGCCACAATAAGGTTCTGTTTCATGCTGTCAGATTCAGAAATGTCCCGCTGTGTCCTGATCTCTCCGCTGTGGAGACCAATACTGAAGAGTCCCGGATCAGTGGATTTGACTATATGATAGGACAACCAGGCGTTCTGTCCGGAGTCCGCGTCCACCGCTATCACTTTGGACACCAGAGAGCCTCCGTGTGCAGCTTTGGGGATCAGCTCGGTCATGAAGGAGTTGCCCTCCGGGGCGGGGTACAGTATCTGAGGAGAGTTGTCATTCACATCCGATATGAACACACTGACGGTCACGTTGCTGCTGAGCGGAGGAGAACCGTTGTCTCTGGCCATCACGTGGACTTTAAAACTCCTCAGCTGTTCATAATCAAACGACCTCACGGCGTGGATCACCCCCGTGTCTCCGTTAACAGATACATAGGAGGACACCGGGGCTCCGTTCACCTCACCAGGTAACAGGGAATAAATCACTGTACCGTTTTGTCTCCAGTCGGGGTCTCGAGCACTAACGGAACATAAAGTGGAGCCAGGTTTGTTATTTTCAGTCACATATGCGCTGTAGGACTGTTCCTCAAACACAGGTGGGTTGTCGTTGATGTCTGCTACAGATAACTGAACAGTTTTAGAGGAGGACAGAGGTGGAGAGCCCTCGTCAGTGGCAGTGATTGTAATGTTGTAATCAGATACTAGTTCACGGTCCAGTTGTCCTGTAGTCACCAGAGAATAGTAGTTTTTAATAGAAGGAACCAACTTAAAAGGGGCATTATGCTGAATGGAGCAGCGGACCTGTCGGTTATTCTCAGAGTCTCTGTCCTGCACATTAATGATTCCCACCTCTGTACCAGGTGACACATTCTCAGGTATGGGATTGGTGAGTGATTTTAGATATATTACAGGGGCGTTATCATTTACATCAGTGATATCAATTATTACTTTTGCTTCTGAAGAGAGACCATAACCATCTTTGGCCTCAACAATCACTTCATATATCTGTCCCTCTTCATAATCTATGTCACCTATCACAATAATTTCTCCTGTTTTCTGATCTAGTGAAAACATTTTTCTTGATTTATCAGAGAGTCTGCTAAATTCATATGTCACCTCTCCATTGACACCTTCGTCTGCGTCTGATGCACTTACGGTGATAATTGGGGATTTCAAAGGTGAGTTTTCCGGTAACGTGGCTGTATATACGGCCTGAGTGAAAACTGGGGCGTTATCATTAGCATCAAGCACAATGACGTGTATGATTACAGTCCCGGATCTCTGAGGAGAGCCACCATCTACAGCCGTAAGCAATAATTTCATTTCCTGCTGCTCCTCTCGGTCTAACTCCTTATCTAAAACCAACTCACCATATTTACTGCCAGCACTTGTTGTCTGAATATTGAATACAAAATGGTCGTTTTGTTGCAAAATGTAGCTTTCAACAGAATTCTTGCCTATATCTGCATCGTGTGCTGCATTAACGCGATATCTGGCTCCTTTCACAGCTGATTCTCTGATTTCTAGCTTCACCATATCTTTGGGGAAAACTGGTGAATTATCGTTTACGTCTTGCACTTGCAGGGACAACCGATGTAACTCCAAGGGATTCTCCAAAAGCAAGTCGAATTTAAGAACACATGAAGGCTTTTCTCCACAATGCTCCTCTCTGTCTATTCGTTCCTCAACGAATAAATCCCCGCTTCGAAGGTTAATCCCGCAATACTGTCTGTCGTTTCCTTCCATGTCAACACGAGCTTTACGAGCAGATAGTCTGCCCACCTCCAGTCCGAGATCCTTGGCGATATTTCCAATAACAGATCCGCGTTTCAGCTCCTCCTGTACAGAGTAGCTCAGGTCTCCGTGTGCGTTATGCACCACAACAAAGAAAAAGACAAAGCCAAAGCTTTGAAGAACGCGCCGCCTGTGCATCATCTTCAGACAGTATTACACAAATTAAAACACGGTAGTTTCAAGCATGAGAAATACGTTATTCGATGATTACATATATGTTCCTCCCAAGCAATTGTCGTCTGTGTGAAAGGATATAGTGAACACAGGGGTGGTCGTATCCAGTAATGGGTGGTGTGCAAAACAGGCTGAATATTTAACTCCTTAGCTGGTCTATAGTGACACCGTGAGTACAAATCAAGAACAACAGTTTTACTGAAGTGATGCAAATTTTTTAAGAAATTAACACGTCGTTTGATTTTAAGTCTTGAATAAAAACGATTTTAATAAGGTAATCAAAGTGTCACGAGGACCTGCTGTCTTTTTGTTCATTTCTTTAAGTGATATGTGTTCTTTGTCTCATGAGGCGTCATAAAAGAGATTGCGTCTCCTCCTAAAGCAATCTACCTAAAGTATTTCATAACACAACGTTCCCCAAATATTAAACGATGTTTGACCACAGATCATGTCCTTCTGAGTTCCATGCTCAATACTCCAGGTTCGCTGAGAAACTAATATCAAGTCTTCTCTCGCGCGCTCTTTTTCTCAGCATAAAGGATAATACATTCCATTATTTTGTTGAAACATGAAAATCTCTACCTCCAGCTTCCTTAAAAGACTACTTGAATTGCTTAACACTATCTGATTAAACACCACTGATGCATCCAAAAACAGCACAAATACAAAAATGCCAAATACATGCTAGAGAGAATGCACTTCATGCTGCGACGGTGGAAAGAATACGCTTTTGACCATTTTTTGGGTGGGATTTAAAACAAAGGCTTGCAACGATTCTTCTGGCAAATTAGACAAAAGTTGATAACTGTAAATTTGAAGTAATTTGTACATAAGATACAATTACAGACATGAAAGTTTACTTGCTGACCGGAAACATTTCACTTATTTCACCGACGTGATTTCCCTCCTCCCTGTTTTTTCCTCACAGTAAAGTGTAGCTGCAATGCAGAGTTCAAATGTCACTCTAAACGTGGACATAGACCTCTCAGGTTAAATTGACAAAGTTGTTATGAAAACTATAGTCTAAAAAATTTCAAAAGGAAGAAAAAAAGACAGGTAAGTTGCTCTTGAAAATGCATAACAAAAGCATCAGTGAGGTTCAGCACCAAGGACAAAGACACAATGCAGCTCTACTCGAGAGGCAACGCCGAGACCCCAATTCAGTGTTATCAATAATGGTATTTTCAGAAAAAAAAGATAAGAGTAACAACATGAACAGCCCCTACTCGAATGACCACAGAATTGGAAGTATCAATATGCTACGTTGGAAAACTCTAAGCGATTGAAAAATAGTAAATAAAACATTACTATTTAACATACTCCACAATTCATAGTCACGTCTGCTTTAGAAACAAATGAACGCAATTACTATACAGTGGACCACTCCATTTATAATTAAAATAATTTACACAAGATAGCTTGACAAATACAGCCATCAAAAGTCTGAATAAACTCATATGTTACACTGTGTAAATAAATTAAAATAAAGAAAACAGACAAGAAAGGGAAGTGCAAATTGTAACCGAAAAGGTATTCGCTGAATCCTTAATGTACAAGTACATCAAACGATATGTGGCACCTGGTCCTACCTCAGGAGAGCGATCACAATCCCCAAACACTTCAGCAAAGTCTGATGGACTTTTCCTCAGAGTCTGGTCAGCAGGCAGAGTGTTGTCATTGTAAGATGTCACGAACTTAAAGTCACTGGTTCTCGATCCTGTTGTCAAGTAGGCGTCATAATTATAAGTGCTGCGTAAAGTTCCTGTGCCGTCAACATCTGCGTAATTAGGAGGGAGATAAGCGCTGGGGATGGCAACTGCTCCATCAAACAACAGTCTGGGCTTTCTCCTGCGACAAAACCTCACACCCAGGATGATGATAATGAAGGTCAAAAAAAATGTGGAAACAGACACCAGCGCGATGATCAGATAAGAGGTCAGTTTGGAATTCTTCTCATCATAAGAAATATCCTTCAGTTCTGGGACCTCAGCCAAGTTATCAGAAATAAGTAAATACATGGAACAGGTGGCAGAGAGAGAGGGCTGTCCGTTATCTTTCACTGCCACAATAAGGTTCTGTTTCATGCTGTCAGATTCAGAAATGTCCCGCTGTGTCCTGATCTCTCCGCTGTGGAGACCAATACTGAAAAGTCCCGGATCAGTGGATTTGACTATATGATAGGACAGCCAGGCGTTCTGTCCGGAGTCCGCGTCCACCGCTATCACTTTGGACACCAGAGAGCCTCCGTGTGCAGCTTTGGGGACCAGCTCCGTCATGAAGGAGTTGCCCTCCGGGGCGGGGTAAAGAATCTGAGGAGAGTTGTCATTCACATCCGATATGAACACACTGACGGTCACGTTGCTGCTGAGCGGAGGAGAACCGTTGTCTCTGGCCATCACCTGCACTTTAAAACTCCTGAACTGTTCATAATCAAACGACCTCACGGCGTGGATCACCCCCGTGTCTCCGTTAACAGATACATAGGAGGACACCGGGGCTCCGTTCACCTCACCAGGCAACAGAGAATAAATCACTGTACCGTTTTGTCTCCAGTCAGGGTCTCGAGCAGTAACGGAACATAGAGTAGAGCCAGGTTTGTTATTTTCAGTCACATATGCGCTGTAGGACTGTTCCTCAAACACAGGTGGGTTGTCGTTGATGTCTGCAACAGATAACTGAACAGTTTTAGAGGAGGACAGAGGTGGAGAGCCCTCGTCTGTGGCAGTGATTGTAATGTTGTAATCAGACACTAGTTCACGGTCCAGTTGTCCTGTAGTCACCAGAGAATAGTAGTTTTTAATAGAAGGAACCAACTTAAAAGGGACGTTTTGCTGAATGGAGCAGCGGACCTGTCGGTTATTCTCAGAGTCTCTGTCCTGCACATTAATGATGCCTACCTCTGTACCAGGTGACACATTCTCAGGTATAGGGTTTGTCAATGATTTCAGGTGTATAATTGGGGCGTTGTCATTTATGTCAGTAACTTCAATAATTAATGTTGCATATGAAACTAATCCCAGACCATCTTTTGCGCTAATCTGCATTTCATAGGATGACATTTTCTCATAATCAATAGCACCAGCTACTCTCACCTCTCCCGTTTTAGCGTCCAAAGAAAACACGTTATTTTCATCTGAAACATGATCAAATCCATAGGTAATTTCGCTATTTAAGCCTTCGTCTGCATCAGTAGCACTCACTGTGATCACAACAGTATCGAGAGGAGAGTTTTCAGTTAGACTGACTTTATAGACAGTCTGGCTAAAGACTGGTACATTATCATTAGCATCCAGTACAGTGACGTGTATGACTACAGTGCCTGATCTCTGAGGAGAGCCACCATCAAATGCGGTAAGCAAGAGCGTCAACTCCTTTTTATCTTCTCTATCTAATTCTTTGTCTAAGACTAATTCACCATATTTTCGCCCACCGCCCTTTGTCTTAACATTTAATGAGAAGTGTTCATTCTGCTGAAGTGAGTAGCCCTGAACAGCATTTTCTCCGATGTCTCCATCGTGTGCCTCTCCAAGAAGAAAGCGTTCACCCTTGTCCGCGGATTCCTGGATCTCTAATTTTAGCGAATCCTCTTTAAACTGCGGTGAATTGTCATTGATGTCTTGAACGCGAATGTTAATACGGTGTAGCTCTAATGGATTCTCCAGTACAAGTTCCTGTTTTAGAACACATGATGCCTTTTTCCCACAAAGCCCTTCTCTGTCAATCCTTTCTTGTACAATCAAGTCTCCGGTATTGAGATTAACTCCGCAGTACTTAACGTTGTTATCCTCCGTATCGATACGGGCCTTGCGAGCAGACAGTCTGCTCAAATCAAGTCCCAGATCTTTAGCGATATTTCCGATTATAGATCCACGTTTCATCTCCTCCGGTATGGAGTAGCTCACGTCTCCGTTGATGGGGTGGAGGACAAGAAAAAGCAAAGCAAAGCCGTAGCAGGGGAGCGAAAATCGGTCTTGTCCCATTATTACGACAAGAAAACAAAAACACCAAGATTTGAGTTTAAACGAAATACATCAACGATCTACTCGTGATTTCCTCGGATATTCAGAAGTCCTTACACCGCAGTCATATTACCAAGCAGTTTAGGCCAGTGCTGCAATATTCCTCAATCTGTTTTTTTTAATTTGTCGACATAAAAGGGTGGGGAGTGATCGTGAATTCTCGTTTGTTAGTGCACACTGACACCTTGAGTACGTCTTGAGATATAACAATGACATACAGGATTTTGTTTAAACCAATTTAAATAAGAAACATTTACACAGTTCATTATACAACCTAAACCAAAAGGTAATACTACAGTCTTTAGATTACCTTCAAATAACTATGAACCAATATATTGGCTAATTACGCCATCAAATGTATTACATGAAATAGAAAAATCATTGTCAAGGGGGAAAAAAACGTTTTTTACATTACATACTATGTGGCTAAATATTTTCCAACTAACAACACACAAAGTAAAGGTGAGCTGGCTTTAAAAGTATAACTGTACTGAAACTCTGTGTTCAGCACCATGGACAGAGAAACTATGAGCAGTATTCAAAGGGATTTTTCCCCCCAGAGAGCAGCTATGTTGGTAGGCAGGAAGATTAAATAAAACTAAACAGAGTAAGAAAAGCCTCAAAAACACATATTCTTAAATGACTGACCTCTGAAGTCAGTATGTTCGACAAGTGTTTGAGCATCTGAGTGATTACGTTGGAAGTGAAGGTCCAGACCCTTCAAACAGATGCTTTAACAGCTTTTCAGCAATTCTGCACCAAGGCAGACAGCCTCGTTTGTTTGAAAACGTTGTTGGTGAATCATTTAACATTAAAACAATTATGACGTGAAATTTAATCACGTTAAAAACTCCCAAGTCGACAGCTTTTTACAACCATTATTAAACATTACATCTTTTAGACCCTACAAAAAGTTTTGTGGGGACAAAAAGTGTGACTTCAAAGACAAAACACGAGATTCCCTAATTGTGGAAGTTTTTTAAAATTTGGAAGGACGATATGAGACGTTTGCCTACCTCGGGAGAGCCATCAAAATCTCCAAATGCATCAGCAAAGTCTGATGGACTTTTCCTCAGAGTCTGGTCAGCAGGCAGAGTGTTGTCATTGTAAGATGTCACGAACTTAAAGTCACTGGTTCTAGATCCTGTTGTCAAGTAGGCGTCATAATTATAAGTGCTGCGTAAAGTTCCTGTGCCGTCAACATCTGCGTAATTAGGAGGGAGATAAGCGCTGGGGATGGCAACTGCTCCATCAAACAACAGTCTGGGCTTTCTCCTGCGACAAAACCTCACACCCAGGATGATGATGATAAAAGTCAGGAAAAAAGTGGACACGGAGACCAGCGCAATGATCAGATAAGAGGTCAGTTTGGAATTCTTCTCATCATAAGAAATATCCTTCAGTTCTGGGACCTCAGCCAAGTTATCAGAAATAAGTAAATACATGGAACAGGTGGCAGAGAGAGAGGGCTGTCCGTTATCTTTCACTGCCACAATGAGGTTCTGTTTCATGCTGTCGGATTCAGAAATGTCCCGCTGTGTCCTGATCTCTCCGCTGTGGAGACCAATACTGAAAAGTCCTGGATCAGTGGATTTGACTATATGATAGGACAGCCAGGCGTTCTGTCCGGAGTCCGCGTCCACCGCTATCACTTTGGACACCAGAGAGCCTCCGTGTGCAGCTTTGGGGACCAGCTCGGTCATGAAGGAGTTGCCCTCCGGGGCGGGGTACAGTATCTGAGGAGAGTTGTCATTCACATCAGATATGAACACACTGACGGTCACGTTGCTGCTGAGCGGAGGAGAACCGTTGTCTCTGGCCATCACGTGGACTTTAAAACTCCTCAACTGTTCATAGTCAAACGACCTCACGGCGTGGATCATCCCTGTGTCTCCGTTAACGGATAGATAGGAGGACACCGGGGCTCCGTTCACCTCACCAGGTAACAGAGAATAAATCACTGTACCGTTTTGTCTCCAGTCGGGGTCTCGAGCAGTAACGGAACATAGAGTAGAGCCAGGTTTGTTATTTTCAGTCACATATGCGTTGTAGGTCTGTTCCTCAAATACAGGTGGGTTGTCGTTGATGTCTGCTACAGATAATTGAACAGTTTTAGAGGAGGACAGAGGTGGAGAGCCCTCGTCAGTGGCAGTGATTGTAATGTTGTAATCAGACACTAGTTCACGGTCCAGTTGTCCTGTAGTCACCAGAGAATAGTAGTTTTTAATAGAAGGAATCAATTTAAAAGGGACGTTATGCTGAATGGAGCAGCGGACCTGTCGGTTATTCTCAGAGTCTCTGTCCTGCACGTTAATGATTCCCACCTCTGTACTAGGTGACACATTCTCAGGTATGGGATTGGTGAGTGATTTAAGATATATTACAGGGGCGTTATCATTCATATCAGTGATATCAATAATTACTTTTGCTTCTGAAGAGAGACCATAACCATCTTTGGCCTCAACAATCACTTCATATATCTGTCCCTCTTCATAATCTATGTCACCTATCACAATAATTTCTCCTGTTTTCTGATCTAGTGAAAACATTTTTCTTGATTTATCGGACAATCTGCTAAATTCATATGTCACCTCTCCATTGACACCTTCGTCTGCGTCTGATGCACTTACGGTGATAATTGGGGTTTTCAAAGATGAGTTTTCCGGTAACGTAGCTGTATATACGGCCTGAGTAAAAACTGGGGCGTTATCATTAGCATCAAGCACAATGACGTGTATGATTACAGTCCCGGATCTCTGAGGAGAGCCACCATCTACAGCCGTAAGCAATAATTTCATTTCCTGCTGCTCCTCTCGGTCTAACTCCTTATCTAAAATCAACTCACCATATTTACTGCCAGCACTTGTTGTCTGAATACTGAACACAAAATTGTCATTTTGTTGCAAAACGTAGCTTTCAACAGAATTCTTGCCTATATCTGCATCGTGTGCTGCATTAATGCGATATCTCGCTCCTTTGTCAGCTGACTCTGTTATTTCAAGCTTTATTATATCTTTCGGGAAAATGGGTGCATTGTCATTTATGTCTTGCACTTGCAGGGACAACCGATGTAACTCCAAGGGATTCTCCAAAAGCAAGTCGAATTTAAGAACACATGAAGGCTTTTCTCCACAATGCTCCTCTCTGTCTATTCGTTCCTCAACGAATAAATCCCCGCTTCGAAGGTTAATTCCGCAATACTGTCTGTCGTTTCCTTCCATGTCAACACGAGCTTTACGAGCAGACAGTCTGCCCACCCCCAGTCCGAGATCCTTGGCGATATTTCCAATAACAGATCCGCGTTTCAGCTCCTCCTGTACAGAGTAGCTCAGGTCTCCGTGTGCGTTATGCACCACAACAAAGAAAAAGACAAAGCCAAAGCTTTGAAGAACGCGCCGCCTGTGAATCATCTTCAGACAGTATTACACAAATTAAAACACAGTAGTTTCAAACATGAAAAATACGTTATTCGATGATTACATATATGTTCCTCCCAGGCATTTGTCGTCTGTGTGAAAGGATAGAGTGAACACAGGGGTGGTCGTATCCAGTAATGGGTGGTGTGCAAAACAGGCTGAATATTTAACTCCTTAGCTGGTCTATAGTGACACCGTGAGTACAAATCAAGAACAACAGTTTTACTAAAGTGATGCAAATTTTTTAAGAAATTAACACGTCGTTTGATGTTAAGGCTTGAATAAAAACGATTTTAATAAGGTAATCAAAGTGTCACGAGGAGCTGCTAAGTATTTTTGTTCATTTCTTTAAGTGATATATGTGTTCTTTGTCTCATGAGGCTTCATAAAAGAGATTGCGTCTCTTCCTAAAGCAATCTACCTAAAGTATTTCATAACACAACGTTCCCCAAATATTAAACGATGTTTGACCACAGATCATGTCCTTCTGAGTTCCATGCTCAATACTCCAGGTTCGCTGAGAAACTAATATCAAGTATAATCTCGCGCGCTCTCTTTCTCAGGATAAAAGATAATACATTCCATTATTTTTGTTGAAACATGAAAATCTCTACCTCCAGCTTCCTTAAAAGACTACTTGAATTGCTTAACACTATCTGATTAAACACCACTGATGCATCCAAAACAACACAAATACAAAAATGCCAAATAGATGCTAGAGAGAATGCACTTTATGGTGCGACGGTGGAAAGAATACGCTTTTGACATTTTTTTCGGTGAGACTTAAAACACAGCGTTGCAACGATTCTTCTGGCAAATTAGACAAAAGTTGATAACTGTAAATTTAAGGTAATTCCTACATAAGATATAATTACAGACATGAAAGTTTACTTGCTGACGAGAAACATTTCACGTATTTCACCGACGTGATTTCACTCCTCCCTGTTTTTTCCTCACAGTAAAGTGTAGCTGCAATACAGAGTTCAAATGTGACTCTAAACGTGGACATAGACCTCTCAGGTTAAATTGACAAAGTTGTTATGAAAACTATAGTCTAAAAAATTTCAAAAGGAAGAAAAAAAGACAATTAAGTTGCTCTTGAAAATGCATCACAAAAGCATCAGCGAGGTTCAGCATCAAGGACAGAGACACAAAGAACAAGATGTAGCTCTACTCGAGAGGCAACGCCGAGACCCCAATTCAGTGTTAATAGTAATGGTATTTTCAGAAAAAAAGATAAGAGTGACAACATGAACAGCCCCTACTCGAATGACCACAGAATTGGAAATATCAATATGCTACGTTGGAAAACTCTAAGCGATTGAAAAATAGCAAATAAAACATTACTATTTGACATACTCCACAATGCATAGTCACGTCTGCTTTAGAAACAAATGAACGCAATTACTATACAGTGGACCACTCCATTTATAATTAAAATAATTTACACAAGATAGCTTGACAAATACAGCCATCAAAAGCCTGAATCAACTCATATGTTACATTGTCTAAATAAATTAAAATGAAGAAAACAGACAAGAAAGGGAAGTGCAAATTGTAACCGAAAAGGTATTCGCTGAATCCTTAATGTACAAGTACATCAAACGATATGTGGCACCTGTTCCTACCTCAGGAGAGCGATCACAATCCCCAAACACCTCATCAAAGTCTGATGGACTCTTCCTCAGAGTCTGGTCAGCAGGCAGAGTGTTGTCATTGTAAGATGTCACGAACTTAAAGTCACTGGTTCTAGACCCTGTTGTCAAGTAGGCGTCATAATTATAAGTGCTGCGTAAAGTTCCTGTGCCGTCAACATCTGCGTAATTAGGAGGGAGATAAGCGCTGGGGATGGCAACTGCTCCATCAAACAACAGTCTGGGCTTTCTCCTGCGACAAAACCTCACACCCAGGATGATGATAATGAAGGTCAGAAAAAAAGTGGACACAGACACCAGCGCGATGATCAGATAAGAGGTCAGTTTGGAATTCTTCTCATCATAAGAAATATCCTTCAGTTCTGGGACCTCAGCCAAGTTATCAGAAATAAGTAAATACATGGAACAGGTGGCAGAGAGAGAGGGCTGTCCGTTATCTTTCACTGACACAATAAGGTTCTGTTTCATGCTGTCAGATTCAGAAATGTCCCGCTGTGTCCTGATCTCTCCGCTGTGGAGACCAATACTGAAAAGTCCCGGATCAGTGGATTTGACTATATGATAGGACAGCCAGGCGTTCTGTCCGGAGTCCGCGTCCACCGCTATCACTTTGGACACCAGAGAACCTCCATGTGCAGCTTTGGGGACCAGCTCGGTCATGAAGGAGTTGCCCTCCGGGGCGGGGTACAGTATCTGAGGAGAGTTGTCATTCACATCCGATATGAACACACTGACGGTCACGTTGCTGCTGAGCGGAGGAGAACCGTTGTCTCTGGCCATCACGTGGACTTTAAAACTCCTCAACTGTTCATAATCAAACGACCTCACAGCGTGGATCACCCCCGTGTCTCCGTTAACAGATAGATAGGAGGACACCGGGGCTCCGTTCACTTCACCGGGAAATAGAGAATAAATCACTGTACCGTTTTGTCTCCAGTCGGGGTCTCGAGCAGTAACGGAACATAAAGTGGAGCCAGGTTTGTTATTTTCAGTCACATATGCGCTGTAGGACTGTTCCTCAAACACAGGTGGGTTGTCGTTGATGTCTGCTACAGATAACTGAACAGTTTTAGAGGAGGACAGAGGTGGAGAGCCCTCGTCAGTGGCAGTGATTGTAATGTTGTAATCAGATACAAGTTCACGGTCCAGTTGTCCTGTAGTCACCAGAGAATAATAGTTTTTAATAGAAGGAACCAACTTAAAAGGGGCATTATGCTGAATGGAGCAGCGGACCTGTCGGTTATTCTCAGAGTCTCTGTCCTGCACATTAATGATGCCCACCTCTGTACCAGGTGACACATTCTCAGGTATGGGATTGGTGAGTGATTTAAGATATATTACAGGGGCGTTATCATTTACATCAGTGATATCAATAATTACTTTTGCTTCTGAAGAGAGACCATAACCATCTTTGGCCTCAACAAACACTTCATATATCTGTCCCTCTTCATAATCTATGTCACCCATCACAATAATTTCTCCTGTTTTCTGATCTAGTGAAAAAAGATTTTGAGATTTATCGGAGAGTCTGCTAAATTCATATGTCACCTCTCCATTGACACCTTCGTCTGCGTCTGATGCACTTACGGTGATAATTGGGGATTTCAAAGATGAGTTTTCCGGTAACGTAGCTGTATATACGGCCTGAGTAAAAACTGGGGCGTTATCATTAGCATCAAGCACAATGACGTGTATGATTACAGTCCCGGATCTCTGAGGAGAGCCACCATCTACAGCCGTAAGCAATAATTTCATTTCCTGCTGCTCCTCTCGGTCTAACTCCTTATCTAAAACCAGCTCACCATATTTTCTACCAGCACTTGTTGTCTGAATACTGAATACAAAATGGTCGTTTTGTTGCAAAATGTAGCTTTCAACAGAATTCTTGCCTATATCTGCATCGTGTGCTGCATTAACGCGATATCTGGCTCCTTTCACAGCTGATTCTCCGATTTCTAGCTTCACCACATCTTTGGGGAAAACTGGTGAATTATCGTTTACGTCTTGCACCTGCAGGGACAACCGATGTAACTCCAAGGGATTCTCCAAAAGCAAGTCGAATTTAAGAACACATGAAGGCTTTTCTCCACAATGCTCCTCTCTGTCTATTCGTTCCTCAACGAATAAATCCCCGCTTCGAAGGTTAATCCCGCAATACTGTCTGTCGTTTCCTTCCATGTCAACACGAGCTTTGCGAGCAGACAGTCTGCCCACCTCCAATCCGAGATCCTTGGCGATATTTCCAATAACAGATCCGCGTTTCAGCTCCTCCTGTACAGAGTAGCTCAGGTCTCCGTGTGCGTAATGCACCACAACAAAGAAAAAGACAAAGCCAAAGCTTTGAAGAACGCGCCGCCTGTGCATCATCTTCAAACAGTATTACACAAATTAAAACACGGTAGTTTCAAGCATGAGAAATACGTTATTCGATGATTACATATATGTTCCTCCCAAGCATTTGTCGTCTGTGTGAAAGGATAGAGTGAACACAGGGGTGGTCGTATCCAGTAATGGGTGGTGTGCAAAACAGGCTGAATATTTAACTCCTTAGCTGGTCTATAGTGACACCGTGAGTACAAATCAAGAACAACAGTTTTACTGAAGTGATGCATTTTTTTTTAGAAATTAACACGTCGTTTGATTTTAAGGCTTGAATAAAAACGATTTTAATAAGGTAATCAAAGTGTCACGAGGAGCTGCTATGTCTTTTTGTTCATTTCTTTAAGTGATATATGTGTTCTTTGTCTCATGAGGGTTCATAAAAGAGATTGCGTCTCCTCCTAAAGCAATCTACCTAAAGTATTTCATAACACAACGTTCCCCAAATATTAAACGATGTTTGACCACAGATCATGTCCTTCTGAGTTCCATGCTCAATACTCCAGGTTCGCTGAGAAACTAACATCAAGTATAATCTCGCGCGCTCTCTTTCTCAGGATAAAAGATAATACATTCCATTATTTTTGTTGAAACATGAAAATCTCTACCTCCAGCTTCCTTAAAAGACTACTTGAATTGCTTAACACTATCTGATTAAACACCACTGATGCATCCAAAAACAATACAAATACAAAAATGCCAAATAGATGCTAGAGAGTATGCACTTTATGGTGCGACGGTGGAAAGAATACGCTTTTGACATTTTTTTCGGTGGGATTTAAAACAAAGGCTTGCAACGATTCTTCTGGCAAATTAGACAAAAGTTGATAACTGTAAATTTAAAGTAATTCGTACATAAGATACAATTACAGACATGAAAGTTTACTTGCTGACCGGAAACATTTCACTTATTTCACCGACGTGATTTCACTCCTCCCTGTTTTTCCTCACAGTAAAATGTAGCTGCAATACAGAGTTCAAATGTGACTCTAAACGTGGACATAGACCTCTCAGGTTAAATTGACAAAGTTGTTATGAAAACTATAGTCTAAAAAATTTCAAAAGGAAGAAGAAAAGACAGGTAAGTTGCTCTTGAAAATGCATCACAAAAGCATCAGCGAGGTTCAGCACCAAGGACAGAGACACAAAGAACAAGCTGTAGCTCTACTCGAGAGGCAACGCCGAGACCCCAATTCAGTGTTAAGAGTAATGGTATTTTCAGAAAAAAGATAAGAGTAACAACATGAACAGCCCCTACTCGAATGACCACAGAATTGGAAATATCAATATGCTACGTTGGAAAACTCTAAGCGATTGAAAAATAGCAAATAAAACATTACTATTTAACATACTCCACAATGCATAGTCACGTCTGCTTTAGAAACAAATGAACGCAATTACTATACAGTGGACCACTCCATTTATAGTTAAAATAATTTACACAAGATAGCTTGACAAATACAGCCATCAAAAGTCTGAATCAACTCATATGTTACACTGTGTAAATAAATTAAAATAAAGAAAACAGACAAGAAAGGGAAGTGCAAATTGTAACCGAAAAGGTATTCGCTGAATCCTTAATGTACAAGTACATCAAACGATATGTGGCACCTGTTCCTACCTCAGGAGAGCGATCACAATCCCCAAACACCTCAGCAAAGTCTGATGGACTTTTCCTCAGAGTCTGGTCAGCAGGCAGAGTGTTGTCATTGTAAGATGTTACGAACTTAAAGTCACTGGTTCTAGACCCTGTTGTCAAGTAGGCGTCATAATTATAAGTGCTGCGTAAAGTTCCTGTGCCGTCAACATCTGCGTAATGAGGAGGGAGATAAGCGCTGGGGATGGCAACTGCTCCATCAAACAACAGTCTGGGCTTTCTCCTGCGACAAAACCTCACACCCAGGATGATGATAATGAAGGTCAGAAAAAAGGTGGACACAGACACCAGCGCGATGATCAGATAAGAGGTCAGCTTGGAATTCTTCTCATCATAAGAAATATCCTTCAGTTCTGGGACCTCAGCCAAGTTATCAGAAATAAGTAAATACATGGAACAGGTGGCAGAGAGAGAGGGCTGTCCGTTATCTTTCACGGACACAATAAGGTTCTGTTTCATGCTGTCAGATTCAGAAATGTCCCGCTGTGTCCTGATCTCTCCGCTGTGGACACCAATACTGAAAAGTCCCGGATCAGTGGATTTGACTATATGATAGGACAGCCAGGCGTTCTGTCCGGAGTCCGCGTCCACCGCTATCACTTTGGACACCAGAGAGCCTCCGTGTGCAGCTTTGGGGACCAGCTCGGTCATGAAGGAGTTGCCCTCCGGGGCGGGGTACAGTATCTGAGGAGAGTTGTCATTCACATCCGATATGAACACACTGACGGTCACGTTGCTGCTGAGCGGAGGAGAACCGTTGTCTCTGGCCATCACGTGCACTTTAAAACTCCTCAACTGTTCATAATCAAACGACCTCACAGCGTGGATCACCCCCGTGTCTCCGTTAACAGATACATAGGAGGACACCGGGGCTCCGTTCACCTCACCAGGTAACAGAGAATAAATCACTGTGCCGTTTTGTCTCCAGTCAGGGTCTCGAGCAGTAACGGAAGATAGAGTGGAGCCAGGTTTGTTATTTTCAGTCACATAAGCGCTGTAGGACTGTTCCTCAAACACAGGTGGGTTGTCGTTGATGTCTGCTACAGATAACTGAACAGTTTTAGAGGAGGACAGAGGTGGAGAGCCTTCGTCACTGGCGGTGATTGTAATGTTGTAATCAGACACTAGTTCACGGTCCAGTTGTCCTGTAGTCACCAGAGAATAGTAGTTTTTAATAGAAGGAACCAACTTAAAAGGGACGTTTTGCTGAATGGAGCAGCGGACCTGTCGGTTATTCTCAGAGTCTCTGTCCTGTACATTAATGATGCCCACCTCTGTACCAGGTGACACATTCTCAGGTATGGGACTGTTGAGTGATTTTAGATATATAACCGGGGCGTTATCATTCACATCAGTAACATCTATAATGACTTTGGCATAAGAAGTTAATCCCAAACCATCTTTTGCTGTGACACGCAGCTCAAATGATGACACTGATTCAAAATCAATCGCAGTCATCAATTTTATACCGCCTGTCTTGTGATCTATGGTAAACATTGACTTAACATCCTCTGAAATGTGTCCAAAATCATATGTAACATCTCCATTTAGTCCCTCATCTGCATCAGTAGCACTTACTGTAAGCACGACCGTACCTAGTGGAGAGTTTTCAGGCAGACTGGTTTTATAAACAGCCTGGTCGAACACTGGGACGTTATCATTAGCATCCAGTACAGTGATGTGAATGACCACAGTACCTGACTTTTGAGGGGAACCACCATCCACAGCTGTAAGAAGCAGATTAATTTCCTTTAAAGTTTCACGGTCAAGCTCTTTGTTAAGGACGAGTTCCACAGAATTTGTTCCAACGCCCAAAATAAAATTCTCATTCTGCTGCAGGTTGTACGTCTGAACTGAATATTTGCCTATGTCCGCATCATGTGCTTCTTCTATTGGAAAACGAGCACCTTTTGCCGCTGATTCACTAATATCTATATGAATCAGATCTTTATTAAATTGTGGAGAGTTATCATTTATGTCCTGGACATGAAGGTTAATTCGATGCAACTCTAATGGATTCTCTAACATCAGTTCCTGTTTTAACACGCAGGATGCTTTGTCTCCACAAAGGCCCTCTCTGTCAATCCTCTCGGCTACAGTCAGATCCCCGTTCGTTAGGTTTATGTCACAATAAAGCTTGGCGCTCCCATCGGTATCAATGCGGGCCTTTCGAAAGGATAGTCTGTTTGCATCAAGGCCCAGGTCTTTGGCGATATTTCCGATCACGGATCCGCGTCTCACCTCCTCCGGAAAAGAATAGCTTATATCTCCATTGGCAAAATACAAAGACAAGAGAAGTAAAGCCACGACACCGTTTTGTAATGGGAATGCAGTGATAGCCATCATGGCGCCGAACTGAGACAGTTCACGTTTCCTAGTCAGTGTACAATACCACAGCCAAAAAATAAGGATTTAGACCCAAATCGACACAATACAAGTCCCAGTCTCTGCCTCTCTGGACGATCAACTGCAGCGTCTCAAGTCACATTATGTGTCGACAACAGTGGGTGGATACATGGACACACAATCATTTACAGCTAGTGAAGAGCGACATCGTGAGTCTCCTCTAGAAATTACATGCTGTTTTTCTATCTGTCTTTACAAACCGTACAATAATGAACACAGATTTCTATGAAGAAAACATTAATTTTAAACGGAAATATGTCCTGAGACTTGTTAACAGGATCAAACCTACAGGGCACTTCTAAATCAACAGCCTTATTTCACTGGGGGATCTCATATTGAGTGCTGCTTTTAGGTGTGAAAAATACTCATATTTGCATAAACATTTATATCCCCGTTTAAAAAAATATGTCTACCACGTTTAGCTTTTAGCGATTGGATCTTTGTGCTTAAATATTTCTTGAAATGATATGACAGCTATCCACACAACTGCGTTGGCCTCATATTATAATTTATTTGTAAAAAGTAAGAAAGATGACATCCTTTAATTTTTTTTTTCTCAAACACTGAAATTGTTAAATAAATTACCAACTAACTTGTTTAATTAATGTAAGGAATGATTTAAGCCTAATGACAAATTACTTTTTACTGACATTTCATTAAATTCTAGAGAGGAAAAACAAGGGGAAATTAACAAGTTATTAAGGGCACAAAAAGAATAAAACTGGTTTAATTGCAATCACTTTGATTAATTCCACTACAATCTTGCACAGGCTACGCAGTGGTTACAAAATCCCACAACTCTGACAAAGAGCTAGACTTTACTGCAAAGCGCAACTGAAAATGGAAACAAATTCATGACCATTCAAAGACTAGCAAATAAAAAAACATACAGGTAAAAAGGAAATAGGTTGCATATCTGCGACCTAAATATGAATATGACATTAGAAATATATAGAGAAACATTGAGGATTTGTTACTCGTGAAGGCTCCTCAAAACTGAAACACATGTAGTTTTACTGTAGAAGATGATGTACTGCATACATGAAAGATAACCAACGAGACCCCTTCAAACATAGGTTATAACATGATTTACAGGGTATGGGTTATTTTCTGTGAGCAAAGAAAGAAAGAAAAGAGTCTATCTGAACAACATATCCTTACCCACAACAACAAACACTGAGACAAGTTTAAATGTTCCCTCAAAAGTTAAATTAGTCAACACAATCAAGGAAATTATCATCAATGAAAAAGTTTCCAATACTTTAAAGAGGAAGATTTGATATGACTCTGATTCCTGTAAACATATTGGAAATAACCAAACTTTTATGAAAATGAAACATATCAGCATTCAATAAATGTGCGAAGATTTAACAACCTCACCTAGAATCGAGTCTCGAAGTGTGTCCATCTACAAAAATGGCTGTAAAGGCAGCCACAAATGCAACCAAATACAACTACTCTGTAATGGAAACAAACTGAATCTAATAAAAGATTTAGTATTGAAATGAATTAGTAAATGTTTCTGGGAAAAATTGGGATTCCTGATTAATTGCTAATGTCATAACTGTTTTAGAACTCCAACGATTGACGTTTTTTCTAAATCCAATTTTTCTAATGACAAATCTTTACAACGTATAGACACTGGAGGAATATGCTTTTCTGATATTTTTTTAAATGATCAACATAAATTTCACACTGCTAGTCACAAATTTGAAAAAAAAGATGTCGTTTTTTTGATAAAATAATGGATCAGATGTTTGGTACTCTTACCTCAGGAGAATTATCACAATCCCCAAACACTTCAGCAAAGTCTGATGGACTTTTCCTCAGAGTCTGGTCAGCAGGCAGAGTGTTGTCATTGTAAGATGTTACGAACTTAAAGTCACTGGTTCTAGATCCTGTTGTCAAGTAGGCGTCATAATTATAAGTGCTGCGTAAAGTTCCTGTGCCGTCAACATCTGCGTAATTAGGAGGGAGATACGCGCTGGGGATGGCAACTGCTCCATCAAACAACAATCTGGGCTTTCTCCTGCGACAAAACCTCACACCCAGGATGATGATAATGAAGGTCAGAAAAAAGGTGGAAACTGACACCAGCGCGATGATCAGATAAGAGGTCAGTTTGGAATTCTTCTCATCATAAGAAATATCCTTCAGTTCTGGGACCTCAGCCAAGTTATCAGAAATAAGTAAATACATGGAACAGGTGGCAGAGAGAGAGGGCTGTCCGTTATCTTTCACTGCCACAATGAGGTTCTGTTTCATGTTGTCAGATTCAGAAATGTCCCGCTGTGTCCTGATCTCTCCGCTGTGGAGACCAATACTGAAAAGTCCCGGATCAGTGGATTTGACTATATGATACGACAGCCAGGCGTTCTGTCCGGAGTCCGCGTCCACAGCTATCACTTTGGACACCAGAGAGCCTCCGTGTGCAGCTTTGGGGACCAGCTCGGTCATGAAGGAGTTGCCCTCCGGGGCGGGGTACAGTATCTGAGGAGAGTTATCATTCACATCCGATATGAACACACTGACGGTCACGTTGCTGCTGAGCGGAGGAGAACCATTGTCTCTGGCCATCACGTGGACTTTAAAACTCCGGAACTGTTCATAATCAAACGACCTCACAGCGTGGATCACCCCCGTGTCTCCGTTAACAGATAGATAGGAGGACATCGGGGCTCCATTCACCTCACCAGGTAACAGAGAATAAATCACTGTACCGTTTTGTCTCCAGTCGGGGTCTCGAGCACTAACGGAACATAAAGTGGAGCCAGGTTTGTTATTTTCAGTCACATATGCGCTGTAGGTCTGTTCCTCAAACACAGGTGGGTTGTCGTTGATGTCTGCTACAGATAACTGAACAGTTTTAGAGGAGGACAGAGGTGGAGAGCCCTCGTCAGTGGCAGTGATTGTAATGTTGTAATCAGACACTAGTTCACGGTCCAGTTGTCCCGTAGTCACCAGAGAATAGTAGTTTTTAATAGAAGGAACCAACTTAAAAGGGACGTTTTGTTGAATGGAGCAGCGGACCTGTCGGTTATTCTCAGAGTCTCTGTCCTGCACATTAATGATGCCCACCTCTGTACCAGGTGACACATTCTCAGGTATGGGGTTAGACAGTGATTTCAAGCTGATAGCAGGTGGGTTGTCATTCACGTCTGTTATATCTATAATTACTGTACAATACGAGGTAAGACCTGGTCCATCTTTTGCTCTTATTCGCAGTTCAACGGAGGTCTCAGTTTCATAATCAATAGAGCCGATGACTCTTACCTCTCCTTTCTTAGGATCAAGCGAGAACAAAGAGACATGCTCATCAGATACATGATCAAAATTGTATATAATATCACCGTTGGGTCCCGCGTCTGCATCAGTAGCGCTCACTCTAACAACTAGAGTATCCAAAGGTGCGTTTTCAGGCACGCTGGCTTTATAAATGGCCTGGCTAAACACTGGGGCGTTATCATTAGCATCCAGTACAGTGATGTGTATGATCGCAGTACCTGATCTCTGTGGAGATCCACCATCTATAGCTGTAAGCAGCAATTTTAGTTCTTTCTCTTGTTCCCGGTCTAATTCTTTTACCAAGACCAATTCGGAGTGTTTCCTTCCACTACCCCCTGTATCTACATTAATGGTGAAATGCTCATTATTTTGTAAATTGTAGCGCTGTACAGTATTTGTACCGATATCTGCATCATGGGCTTCCGTGAGTAAGAATCTAGCTCCTTTCACGGCTGATTCTAGTATTTCAAATGAAATCAAGTCCTCACTAAACTGTGGGGCGTTGTCGTTTATATCTTGCACATGAATACTGAGACGATGAAGCTCTAAAGGGTTTTCCAAAACAAGCTCTTCTTTTAAAACGCAAGTCGCCTTCTTACCACAAAGACCCTCCCTGTCGATCCTGTCAGTAACAATCAGATCTCCGGTGCTAAGATTAATGTCGCAATACCGTTTGTCATTCCTGTCTGTGTCAATGCGAGCTTTACGCGAGGAAAGTGTGGGAATCCCAAGGCCGAGATCTTTGGCTATATTTCCAACCACAGACCCGCGTTTCATCTCCTCTGCGATAGAGTAGCTCACATCTCCATACACGAAATGCAGGCTGATGAAAAGGAAAACAACACAACAGCGACTCATAGAAAATCCTCTGTACACCGTATTTCCCATGAGAGAACAAACGTTCATCCTTCCCCGACAAATGATTTCAAACTGATCAAGAACGGTTGTATTCCTTCTTGGACCTTTTGTACCCTCCTCAACCGACAGAAATACCGCAACAAAGCTTTGCAATGGTGGAAAAAAATGGGATGAAGCAGCTGACCTTTTCTGCCTTTATTGGTGCACAGTGACACCAAGAGTTTTATCCAGTTATAGCACTGCAAAGTAAAATAAATTGATAACTGCACTGATTGTTAAGGCATAGGTTTTTTATTATTTAGTCATTTGTTTATTATAACGATAATCTAATACATTGCATATATTTGCTACTATGAATGACCAAACTGTTGTCACTGCTTTATCTTTTGTGTCTGAGTAAGAGGATTCAATGTTATTTAGTGACTACTGAATATTTTTCTGCATTGCATTCTTCATAAGCTGTCTGCAAATAAAAGCAACCCTCAATATCTGCAATACTGCAAAAGACACAGTACTCCAATGCACTCAGTGCTACATTTGATTATTTACTTAAAAAGTGATTAATCCACGTTAAGATGAAATAATGTGCACACAAAGACTCTGATTAAATGCATGAAAAAAATGCGACAGAAAATTGTGCCATGAACCTCAACTAGACAGAGTAAGGTTAAGTAACAATGGCACACAAAGCACAGCACTAAGTAAGTATCAACCATCTCCTTAAGAGACTTTCAAATTAGAGACCAGCACTACTCCCCTCAGCATCACAGAAACAAAAGAGTAACAAACGAGTTAATAAAAAGGGAAACACAGAGACAGAGATCCTCATCAACATTTCTGCAGTGAAAATATTGTTTGAAAGGGGTTTTTTGCTTTTGTTTTGTCTTTGTGTATTATGTAGGAACAGAATATGTTGCATATGTTTGATTAAACATTTGCTTGTAATGCTGATCAAATATACCAAAATCAAATATTACAATTGAAACCTTTGTGTTGTATGTACTGGGTTAAATTAAAGCTGAATGATATATAAATGATGGCTTTGACCTTGTTAAATAGACCACTATAATACAATTGAACAAACAAAAAACATTATCCATTATCATACTAAATATAGGCCTATATTTAGGAGACATTTCACCAATTTAAAATTTTAATTCATAAGTAGGCAAGGCCCCCCCACATGCCATTAGACATTTGAGCTATTAATTGGCCTTCTGAAAGGACAGAATGAACCCCAACTGACACCACATACTTGTATATTCAAATACAACTACTACCAGGCTAGTAAGGTATATTCTTGCACTGGGTACAGTACATGGTACACTAAGAGAACTTTAGTCCCCTATCATGAAATAACTGAGGCATTTTCCTAAGAAAAGACAAACCCTTCCCCACTTGACAATTGCCAGTAAACTACTAATGTAGGTATTAACCTGTGCTTTGATACACCTGAAAATGTCAAAATGAGGTGATAAATGGCCTTAGCCAGAGGGATTTCCTCAGAGTACACACTTTACTGTTTGTTATGCTTTTATGATTTTAGCACAACACCCTTACTGAATCCATATGACTTCTTCTTCTGTATTAATCTGTGTATTATCCTATGAAAATATAGCTGCTACAGCTGTGTAGAAAGTTGATAGAACTCTCCCTAAAAGATGGCATACTGGTGTAACATTATGACTTCGCATATAATAATATTGTAAAAAACAATATTATATATATATATATATATATATATATATATATATATATATATATATATATATATATATATATATATATACACATATATATATACACATATATATATACACATATATATATATATATATATATATACACATATATATATATATATATATATATATATATATATATATATATATATATATATATATATATATATATATATATATATATATATATATATGTACATTGTACTAAACCAAGATATAAAGTGTGTCAGCACTGGTGCCATTCATGGACCCACACTTTTCATTACTAAATGATAGATATGTCGTGCCTCACTGAGCACCAAGGTAATTATATGTCTTAATGCTATTAGCTAAAAGAAAATGAAGTAAATTGCGACAAGTGTCTCTACTAAATTGTGTTATCCAACAAATTTTGAAACTTGTGATCAAGTTTTTGGCAGCGGTTTGCGTTGTCTAAATTCACTCTATTGCCAGATGACAAAGGGTGAATTTTAAGGTTGAAATACCAAATTATAAATTTTGCATGTGTTGCTTTCAATTTATTTGTTTACTCTGTTCCAGGGTACAGTGTGGTGCAAAATGTGCAGGAACAGGAAGAGGGTTTCCTCACTGTACTTCTTTGTGCATGAAAGTATAAAAGGGAAACAAATACACTGACAGTCCAAATGCAATCCACTCTCATGGCAGCTAGGTCTGCAGCATGATGTTTGTGCTGGAATAATCAGAAAGCATAACTGACCAAACATATTTCAAAGAACAAGAGACAAACTATAGAATGTGGCTATAACTCCTGTAGTTTACCTATACTGTAGCCAGTATGGACACAAATACATAGTGTCTAACACATTTCAAAGGCACTGTGCAAATAACTGCGATCTCATTGATGTATAGTTTTTCTGAAGGAAATATTTGCTAGAAAAAGAAGGTTTTGTTATTCTTAGATTAGCCAAACCAGTCAAAAAAAAAACATTAGTCTTGATAGAATTGTTAGAACTTGTTTAGATTAATGTGGAAATATATTGAAAACTTGCATCATAACATGTTACCATAGTGAGCAACGAGGTACAATGAGACAATAGGTGAAAGTTCATAGAGACAATGAAATGGTACAAAAGATGACCATCAAAATATTCAAATGCCTTTATGAAATCCGTTGCAGTTGACAAATTAAATAAACAGGACGAATAGTGGTTAATCAGGAGGCGCAAAGGTATAATATATGTGAACCTACCTCTAAGGAATTGTCTGACTGACCGAATTCGTCAACAAAGTCTGATGGACTTTTCCTCAGAGTCTGGTCAGCAGGCAGAGTGTTGTCATTGTAAGATGTCACGAACTTAAAGTCACTGGTTCTAGACCCTGTTGTCAAGTAGGCGTCATAATTATAAGTGCTGCGTAAAGTCCCTGTACCGTCAACATCTGCGTAATTAGGAGGAAGATAAGCGCTGGGAATGGCAACTGCTCCATCAAACAATAGTCTGGGCTTTCTCCTGCGACAAAACCTCACACCCAGGATGATGATAATGAAGGTCAGAAAAAAGGTGGAAACTGACACCAGCGCGATGATCAGATAAGAGGTCAGTTTGGAATTCTTCTCATCATAAGAAATATCCTTCAGTTCTGGGACCTCAGCCAAGTTATCAGAAATAAGTAAATACATGGAACAGGTGGCAGACAGAGAGGGCTGTCCGTTATCTTTCACTGACACAATAAGGTTCTGTTTCATGCTGTCAGATTCAGAAATGTCCCGTTGTGTCCTGATCTCTCCGCTGTGGAGACCAATACTGAAAAGTCCCGGATCAGTGGATTTGACTATATGATAGGACAGCCAGGCGTTCTGTCCGGAGTCCGCGTCCACCGCTATCACTTTGGACACCAGAGAGCCTCCGTGTGCAGCTTTGGGGACCAGCTCCGTCATGAAGGAGTTGCCCTCCGGGGCGGGGTACAGTATCTGAGGAGAGTTGTCATTCACATCAGATATGAACACACTAACGGTCACGTTGCTGCTGAGCGGAGGAGAACCGTTGTCTCTGGCCATCACGTGCACTTTAAAACTCCTGAACTGTTCATAATCAAACGACCTCACAGCGTGGATCACTCCCGTGTCTCCGTTAACAGATAGACAGGAGGACATCGGGGCTCCATTCACCTCACCAGGCAACAGAGAATAAATCACTGTACCGTTTTGTCTCCAGTCGGGGTCTCGAGCAGTAACGGAACATAAAGTGGAGCCAGGTTTGTTATTTTCAGTCACATATGCGCTGTAGGACTGTTCCTCAAACACAGGTGGGTTGTCGTTGATGTCTGCTACAGATAACTGAACAGTTTTAGAAGAGGACAGAGGTGGAGAACCCTCGTCAGTGGCGATGATTGTAATGTTGTAATCAGACACTAGTTCACGGTCCAGTTGTCCCGTAGTTACCAGAGAATAGTAGTTTTTAATAGAAGGGACTAACATAAAAGGGGCGTTTTGTAGAATGGAGCAGCGGACCTGTCCGTTATTCTCAGAGTCTCTGTCCTGCACGTTAATGATGCCCACCTCTGTACCGGGAGGGGTATCTTCTGGTATGAGATTTCTCAAGGACTTAATAAACGTTAGGGGGGCGTTGTCATTGACATCTGCAACGTCAATTATTAATGTACAGGATGACACTAACCCAAGACCATCCTTGGCTGTAATTTGCATTTCATAGGTGGACAAATCCTCATAATCTATTGGTCCACTCACTCTGACCTCCCCTGTTGCCTGATCAAGAGCAAACAAGTTATTTTCATCAGAAATGTGATCAAACTCATAAGTCACCTTTCCATGTATTCCCTCGTCTGCATCAATTGCGCTAACCGTGAGCACTACAGTGTCCAAAGGAGAGTTTTCGGGAAGACTAGCTTTATAAATGGTTTGGCTAAACACTGGGGCGTTATCATTAGCATCCAGCACAGTAACGTGAATGACTGCAGTACCTGATCTCTGAGGTGTGCCTCCGTCTGTAGCGACAAGCACAATCGTTAGCTCTTGCTGCTGCTCTCTATCCAACTCTTTCTCTAGAACTAATTCGCTGTATTTCCCTCCACCACTCTTTGCAATAACATTTAACCTAAAGTTTTCATTTGCCTCGATACTATAGCCCTGGATAGCGTTTTGCCCGACATCTGCATCGTGGCCCTCATCTAAACGATAGCGACTTCCTTTAGGTGCCGATTCACTAATTTCAAATTTTATTGTATTCTTCTTAAATTGTGGAGAATTATCGTTGATGTCTTGAACGTGAACACTAATGCGGTGCAACTCTAACGGGTTCTCTAAAACAAGTTCCTGTTTTAAAACGCAAGATGCCTTTTTGCCACAAAGTCCCTCTCTGTCAATCCTTTCGACAACAATGATATCTCCCGTACTGAGATTAATGTCACAATACCGTTTGTTGTTCCCGTCTGCATCAATACGAGACTTTCGAGCAGACAGTTTGCTCACATCAAGCCCTATATCTTTCGCTATATTTCCAACAACTGAGCCGCGTTTCATCTCCTCTGGAAAAGAATAGGCCACATCTCCATAAACGGTTTGCAGCGGCAGAAGAAAAACTCCCAAAGAGGCAACCAGGCCGAGCACTGAAAATCCTTTGTATCCCATTTCCCTGGTAGACCAGTTCCGACTCCACCAAAACCAAGACTTGTAAAATAGAAAAAAATACCAGCCAGTCGGAATCTTCTTCGAACAATACGCGCATGTACGATTGTAAATGATGTGACTTCGCTTCTCTCGCCAAAGAACAACCTATCGTGATATGGAAATGTGAATGTCTGTAGTGGTTCATAATGTAGGACAGTTAACTAAACCTGGTAGAGAGCGACACTGTGAGCAAATTGTAGGTATTACAAAAGACTTAAATAATTAAGAATTCTGATGAGAAAGAATAAAAAAACATAGCCTAGGCTGCAGTCAGATTGATACATCAATAAAAGACTATAAGAAAATGTAGATATGAGTTTTCTGTTTTAAATGCCATTATTTAACTCTTTAAAACTGCTTTTATTGCACATCTGTGATGAGAGTGAGAATTGTCCGGGTTAAACTGGTTTCAGCACCATGGATAGATACCTTAGTATAATGTAACTCGCACCATGGACCAGAGCTCATGTTTATCACGGGTGTCATAAGACGTTCAGTACTGCAAAAACGAAATTAATAATGATCCAGCTGTGGTATGTTTTCTGAATACAAAAATTGATAAAAAGCACTTGTATTTCACGGTTAATATAACAGAAATTGAGTACAACATTGGTAAATTTTAAGGATGATACTGGCAATAGGGAGCTAAGGAATACGATGGATTCATGAAAAACCTTACTGGTTCAATATATATAGCTTGACCTAATTGATTTGATACTGTTTCTTTGACAGGACTCAAAATGTTGTACGTTTTCTTAGAAATATACAGCAATGCACTTTTAAATGTTTTAGAAAAGCAATTTAGGCCAAAAGGCCAACTATTCTGATGGCAATCACGTGTTTTTTATCCATCAGTCCAGCCAATGAACTAAATATTAACTAAGCAATAAAAGTGGTGTTTACGTAATGTAAAAAATTCTGATTTCTATTTTTAAGAGCAAGACCTCCAAATGTATTGAGATATTGACTCTGCTATAAACAAGCGCATGTGCCTACCTCCAGGGGCTCCAAGGAATCTTGAAACACTTCAGCGAAGTCTGATGGACTTTTCCTCAGAGTCTGGTCAGCAGGCAGAGTGTTGTCATTGTAAGATGTCACGAACTTAAAGTCACTGGTTCTAGACCCTGTTGTCAAGTAGGCGTCATAATTATAAGTGCTGCGTAAAGTTCCTGTGCCGTCAACATCTGCATAATTAGGAGGGAGATAAGCGCTGGGGATGGCAACTGCTCCATCAAACAACAGTCTGGGCTTTCTCCTGCGACAAAACCTCACACCCAGGATGATGATAATGAAGGTCAGAAAAAATGTGGATACAGACACCAACGCGATGATCAGATAAGAGGTCAGTTTGGAATTCTTCTCATCATAAGAAATATCCTTCAGTTCTGGGACCTCAGCCAAGTTATCAGAAATAAGTAAATACATGGAACAGGTGGCAGAGAGAGAGGCCTGTCCGTTATCTTTCACTGCCACAATGAGGTTCTGTTTCATGCTGTCAGATTCAGAAATGTCCCGCTGTGTCCTGATCTCTCCGCTGTGGAGACCAATACTGAAGAGTCCCGGATCAGTAGATTTGACTATATGATAGGACAGCCAGGCGTTCTGTCCGGAGTCCGCGTCCACCGCTATCACTTTGGACACCAGAGAGCCTCCGTGTGCAGCTTTGGGGACCAGCTCGGTCATGAAGGAGTTGCCCTCCGGGGCGGGGTACAGTATCTGAGGAGAGTTGTCATTCACATCAGATATGAACACACTGACGGTCACGTTGCTGCTGAGCGGAGGAGAACCATTGTCTCTGGCCATCACGTGGACTTTAAAACTCCTCAACTGTTCATAATCAAACGACCTCACAGCGTGGATCACCCCCGTGTCTCCGTTAACAGATACATAGGAGGACACCGGGGCTCCGTTCACCTCACCAGGTAACAGAGAATAAATCACTGTACCGTTTTGTCTCCAGTCGGGGTCTCGAGCAATAACGGAACATAAAGTGGAGCCAGGTTTGTTATTTTCAGTCACATATGCGCTGTAGGTCTGTTCCTCAAACACAGGTGGGTTGTCGTTGATGTCTGCTACAGATAACTGAACAGTTTTAGAGGAGGACAGAGGTGGAGAGCCTTCGTCACTGGCGGTGATTGTAATGTTGTAATCAGACACTAGTTCACGGTCCAGTTGTCCTGTGGTCACCAGAGAATAGTAGTTTTTAATAGAAGGAACCAACTTAAAAGGGACGTTTTGCTGAATGGAGCAGCGGACCTGTCGGTTATTCTCAGAGTCTCTGTCCTGTACATTAATGATGCCCACCTCTGTACCAGGTGACACATTCTCAGGTATGGGACTGTTGAGTGATTTTAGATATATAACCGGGGCGTTATCATTCACATCAGTAACATCTATAATGACTTTGGCATAAGAAGTTAATCCCAAACCATCTTTTGCTGTGACACGCAGCTCAAATGATGACACTGATTCAAAATCAATC
This sequence comes from Thunnus albacares, assembly GCF_914725855.1. Classification (NCBI taxonomy): domain Eukaryota; kingdom Metazoa; phylum Chordata; class Actinopteri; order Scombriformes; family Scombridae; genus Thunnus; species Thunnus albacares. The sequence continues at coordinate 16,705,585 of NC_058115.1, read as the reverse complement.
GCAGTCATCAATTTTATACCGCCTGTCTTGTGATCTATGGTAAACATTGACTTAACATCCTCTGAAATGTGTCCAAAATCATATGTAACATCTCCATTTAGTCCCTCATCTGCATCAGTTGCACTTACTGTAAGCACGACCGTACCTAGTGGAGAGTTTTCAGGCAGACTGGTTTTATAAACAGCCTGGTCGAACACTGGGACGTTATCATTAGCATCCAGTACAGTGATGTGAATGACCACAGTACCTGACTTTTGAGGGGAACCACCATCCACAGCTGTAAGAAGCAGATTAATTTCCTTTAAAGTTTCACGGTCAAGCTCTTTGTTAAGGACGAGTTCCACTGAATTTGTTCCAACGCCCAAAATAAAATTCTCATTCTGCTGCAGGTTGTACGTCTGAACTGAATATTTGCCTATGTCCGCATCATGTGCTTCTTCTATTGGAAAACGAGCACCTTTTGCCGCTGATTCACGAATATCTATATGAATCAGATCTTTATTAAATTGAGGAGAGTTATCATTTATGTCCTGGACATGAAGGTTAATTCGATGCAACTCTAATGGATTCTCTAACATCAGTTCCTGTTTTAACACGCAGGATGCTTTGTCTCCACAAAGGCCCTCTCTGTCAATCCTCTCGGCTACAGTCAGATCCCCGTTCGTTAGGTTAATGTCACAATAAAGTTTGGCGCTCCCATCGGTATCAATGCGGGCCTTCCGAAAGGATAGTCTGTTTGCATCAAGGCCCAGGTCTTTGGCGATATTTCCGATCACGGATCCGCGTCTCACCTCCTCCGGAAAAGAATAGCTTATATCTCCATTGGCAAAATACAAAGACAAGAGAAGTAAAGCCACGACACCGTTTTGTAATGGGAATGCAGTGATAGCCATCATGGCGCCGAACTGAAACAGTTCACGTTTCCTAGTCAGTGTACAAGAACACAGCCAAAAAATAAGGATTTAGACCCAAATCGACACAATACAAGTCCCAGTCTCTGCCTCTCTGGACGATCAACTGCAGCGTCTCAAGTCACATTATGTGTCGACAACAGTGGGTGGATATATGGATACACAATCATATACAGCTAGTGAAGAGCGACATCGTGAGTCTCCTCTAGAAATTACATGCTGTTTTTCTATCTGTCTTTACAAACCGTACAATAACGAAAACAGATATATATGAAGAAAACGTTAATTTTAAACGGAAATATGTCCTGAGACTTGTTAAGAGGATCAAACCTACAGGGCACTTCTAAATCAACAGCCTTATTTCACTGGGGATCTCATATTGAGTGCTGCTTTTAGGTGTGAAAAATACTCATATTTGCATGAACATTTATATCCCCGTTTAAAAAGCGTCTACCACGCTTAGCTTTTAGCGATTGGATCTTTGTGCTTAAATATTTCTTGAAATGATATGACAGCTATCCACACAACTGCGTTGGCCTCAAATTATAATTTATTTGTAAAAAGTAAGAAAAATGACATCCTTAATTTTTTTTTTTCTCAAACGCTGAAATTGTTAAATAAATTACCAACTAACTTGTTTAATTAATGTAAGGAATGATTTAAGCCTAATGACAAATTACTTTTTACTGACATTTCATTAAATTCTAGAGAGGAAAAACAAGGGGAAATTAACAAGTTATTAAGGGCACAAAAAGAATAAAATTGGTTTAAATTGCAATCACTTTGATTAATTCCACTACAATCTTGCACAGGCTACGCAGTGGTTACAAAATCCCACAACTCTGACAAAGAGCTAGACTTTACTGCAAAGTGCAACTGAAAATGGAAACAAATTCATGACCATTCAAAGACTAGCAAATAAAGAACCATACAGGTAAAAAGGAAATAGGTAGCATATCTGCGACCTAAATATGAATATGACATTAGAAATATATAGAGAAACATTGAGGATTTGTTGCTCGTGAAGGCTCCTCAAAACTGAAACACATGTAGTTTTACTGTAGAAGATGATGTACTACATACATGAAAGATAACCAACGAGACCCCTTCAAACATAGGTTATAACATGATTAACAGGGTATGGGTTATTTTCTGTGAGCAAAGAAAGAAATAAAAGAGTCTATCTGAACAACATATCCTTACCCACAACAACAAACATTGAGACAAGTTTAAATGTTCCCTCAAAAGTTAAATTAGTCAACAAAATCAAGGAAATTATCATCAATGAAAAAGTTTCCAATATGTTAAAGAGGAAATGATATTTGATATGACTCTGATTCCTATAAACATGTTGGAAATAACCAAACTTTTATGAAAATGAAACATATCAGCACTTAATAAATGTGCCAAGATTTAAAAACCTCACCTAGAATGGAGTCTCGAAGTGTGTCCATCTACAAAAATGGCTGTAAAGGCAGCCACAAATGCAACCAAATACAACTACTCTGTAATGGAAACAAACTGAATCTAACAACAGATTTAGTAGTGAAATGAATTAGTAAATGTTTCTGAGAAAATTGAGATTCCTGATTAATTGCTAATGTCATAACTTTTTTGAACTCCTACGATTGACTTTTTTTCGAAGTCCAATTTTTCTAATGACAAATCTTTACAACGTATAGACACTGAAGGAATATGCTTTTCTGATATATTATTTTAAATGATCAATATCAATTTCACACTGCTAGTCACAAATTAAAAAAAAAAATATGTCGTTTTTTTGATCAAATAATGGATCAGATGTTTGGTACTCTTACCTCAGGAGAATTATCACAATCCCCAAACACTTCAGCAAAGTCTGATGGACTTTTCCTCAGAGTCTGGTCAGCAGGCAGAGTGTTGTCATTGTAAGATGTTACGAACTTAAAGTCACTGGTTCTAGACCCTGTTGTCAAGTAGGCGTCATAATTATAAGTGCTGCGTAAAGTTCCTGTGCCGTCAACATCTGCGTAATTAGGAGGAAGATAAGCGCTGGGGATGGCAACTGCTCCATCAAACAATAGTCTGGGCTTTCTCCTGCGACAAAACCTCACACCCAGGATGATGATAATGAAGGTCAGAAAAAAGGTGGACACAGACACGAGCGCGATGATCAGATAAGAGGTCAGTTTGGAATTCTTCTCATCATAAGAAATATCCTTCAGTTCTGGGACCTCAGCCAAGTTATCAGAAATAAGTAAATACATGGAACAGGTGGCAGAGAGAGAGGGCTGTCCGTTATCTTTCACTGACACAATGAGGTTCTGTTTCATGCTGTCAGATTCAGAAATGTCCCGCTGTGTCCTGATCTCTCCGCTGTGGAGACCAATACTGAAAAGTCCCGGATCAGTGGATTTGACTATATGATAGGACAGCCAGGCGTTCTGTCCGGAGTCCGCGTCCACCGCTATCACTTTGGACACCAGAGAGCCTCCGTGTGCAGCTTTGGGGACCAGCTCGGTCATGAAGGAGTTGCCCTCCGGGGCGGGGTACAGTATCTGAGGAGAGTTGTCATTCACATCAGATATGAACACACTGACGGTCACGTTGCTGCTGAGCGGAGGAGAACCATTGTCTCTGGCCATCACGTGGACTTTAAAACTCCTGAACTGTTCATAATCAAATGACCTCACAGCGTGAATCACCCCCGTGTCTCCGTTAACAGATACATAGGAGGACATCGGGGCACCGTTCACCTCACCAGGTAACAGAGAATAAATCACTGTACCGTTTTGTCGCCAGTCAGGGTCTCGAGCAGTAACGGAACATAAAGTGGAGCCAGGTTTGTTATTTTCAGTCACATATGCGCTGTAGGTCTGTTCCTCAAACACAGGTGGGTTGTCGTTGATGTCTGCTACAGATAACTGAACGGTTTTAGAGGAGGACAGAGGTGGAGAGCCCTCGTCTGTGGCAGTGATTGTAATGTTGTAATCAGACACTAGTTCACGGTCCAGTTGTCCCGTAGTCACCAGAGAATAGTAGTTTTTAATAGAAGGAACCAACTTAAAAGGGACATTTTGCTGAATGGAGCAGCGGACCTGTCCGTTATTCTCAGAGTCTCTGTCCTGCACATTAATGATGCCCACCTCTGTACCAGGTGACACATTCTCAGGTATGGCATTAGTCAAAGATTTCAAATGTATCACAGGGGCATTGTCATTTACATCAATAAGATCTATGTAAACCTTAGCGTAGGAGCTTAATCCTAAACCATCTTTTGCCATGACACGAAGTTCAAATGAATTCTTCTTCTCAAAGTCAATACTGCCAATTAATTTAACTTCTCCAGTAGCCCTTTCAATAGAAAACAGTTTTCCATCAGTTTCTGAAACATGACCAAAGTCATACCTAACCTTACCATTAACACCATCATCTGCATCAGTAGCACTCACTGTGATCACAACAGTATCTAGAGGAGAGTTTTCAGGCAGACTGGCTTTATAAACGGCCTGGCTAAACACTGGGGCGTTATCATTAGCATCCAGTACCGTGATGTACATGATCACAGTACCTGATCTCTGTGGAGAACCACCATCAACAGCTGTTAGAAGCAAATTAATCTCTTGTTGTTTCTCTCTGTCAAGTTTATTCTCTAGAACAAGTTCAGCTTTATTAGCATCAATCATTAGAACAAAATTTTCATTCTTTTGTAGGCTATACCTCTGAACTGAATTTTGACCAATGTCATCGTCATGTGCTTCCTCTATTACGAAACGAGTGCCCTTTTCCGCCGACTCACTTATTTCCATTCGAATTAAATCCCTTTTGAATTGGGGGAAGTTGTCGTTGATATCTTGAATGTGTAGATTTATACGATGCAATTCCAGTGGATTCTCAAGTACAAGATCCTGGGATAAAATGCAAGATGGTTTAGTGCCACAAAGACTCTCTCTGTCAATCCGCTCAGCGACACTTAAATCCCCGGTTTTCAAACTCACAACACAAAATCGTTCGTTATTCCCTTCTGTATCAATACGAGCCTTGCGAGTTGATAGTGTATTTATATCCAGACCAAGATCTTTGGCTATATTTCCAATGACAGTTCTTGGTTTCATCTCTTCTGGGATAGAATAGCTCACCTCGGCACATACATTTTGCAGCGCAAGGAGACAGACGACAAAGCGAGAAACCAGGCCAAGCTTTGAAAATCCTTCGTGTTCCATGATATAAAATGAGAAATATCCGCTGAGACAAAAAATTTAAAAGGTACTTCGTTTAACTCGGTAATTCGTTTAAGATGGACTAAATCAGACAAATCCAAAGCCAGAAATCAGCATCGTTATTCCACAGCCGCAACATAACTGGAAACACAGCTTGGGAACAATGGGTGGAGACGGTATGCTACACAACATTGTACTATCTCTCGTAAACTGGCAGACAGCGACACAGTGTGTTCGTTTGAAATTGAGCAGGTGATAAAATGCGAAGCACATGTTTGACACATGTTTAACACGCATAGACATTTGATGTAAAGATACTGAACGGGGCTTTCAAGACTTACTTGCAAAATGTAAATAATACTATTCCCGTTTTCTGTATACATTTAACTAACATATGGGTCATTAAAGGGAACCGATATACCGGTAGCAACGTATACAGACATGCCTTAGAAATGCCTCCCGTGTAACAACCTACCATGATTTCAGCACCATTGACAGAGCTTATTAGGATAAATCAGGAGATCAGCAAAAACGCCTGTTCCTAAAAACACTTCAAGAGAAAACCACCATGCATGGCTTCTAAAAAAAATAATTTATTTCTTCTTCAATGAGCCACGAAACTTAGCAGCCTGTTAAAACATTTATATTCCAAAAGAAATACGCGCAAAATAACAGAATAACGTCAGTGCTTCCGTGGCAGAACTCGGCGACCACGAACAAAAAGACTGGTGTTGGTCGGACTTAACACTGAAATGTGGTAAACTTGTAATTTTGTACAAATATTGGGGGTGTTGCTAGTACGCAAAAGTATGCCTGGGTCCAATTTAACAGTAAAGCAGAAAAAAGGCCAATTTGTGTGAAATTAAGCATACTAACGAGAAAGCACAATTGATAATACTTAAAGCAGCAACTCTTAACCAGCATAAAAACTGAGTAACTTGTTGCGGATGAGTTGTAGCGCTGTGGGAGCATTGTGTTGTCTATTGCAGGTCTATAAAGGGTCCAATATATCACGAGGGTTATTTCTGCAATTCCGCAGATGGCTGTCTGCCTTATACTGATGAATGTGAAGATTTTAAGCCACTTCTTTCCGAATAATTTACAGGTACATGTTATAAAAAAGGAAGGGAGTTCTAAAGATGTAAACACATTTGAACTAATGTCCTCGAGGTTATTTAAGACGCGTTTTAGGCTGCATTACATTAAATGGGTTTTATCCAGTTTATTTAAATATTTAGATGAGCAAACCTATTAGAAACACTTAATACAACGCACCCTAGTATCTTCGCCACAACCTCCACTTTCAGGCAAAATATCAACAACAATTAAAAACTACGTTTCACACAGCAGAAAATATAATATTTACTATTTTTGGAATGGATTGCATTGCAAGATGTACCTATTTATACTCACATTTGAATGCAGACTGTTTTAATGGTAACTTGCTTAACTTGAAACCATCTGGAAAATAAGATGTTTTAGAAGTATTTGGTATAGCTATAAAGTATGACCATGGTCGGCTCCATTAACAGTATAATTATAATAATAACAAAATAATCAAGTAAGAATGTCTGAATTTGTCTTGTGTGCGGGACCATGGACAGCGACACTTCATTAAAGGGCTGTAAAACAAAATTCCATCAACTTATAATAGAAAGTATAATAGGCTAGCAAAGGATGCAGAGGCAATGTTACAAAAGCAAACAGTCTAAACCATCGGTCCATGTTTTCCCATTCTCAGTATATACAAATTCAACCTCTTAATATTAGAGTTAGCTTGTGCTTAATTTACATAATGAATCTTCAGTCATTGAATGATTATATAAGGAAAACAATTTAAGACTATGGTTAGACAATGTAATGACTGATTTTTTCTTGTCTTTTGATTAAATATGTAGACTTATGTGATATAGCCTATATGTGCGCTTTACAGTCACAGGTGAATTGTAGCTGAACTCTCATGTGAAATACAAAACCGTTTATTCTGAAATTCTTACCTGTGAAGAATCGTCAGAATCACCAAAAGCTTCGAGAAAGTCTGATGGACTTTTTCTTATAGTCTGGTCTGCAGGGAGGGTGTTGTCATTATAGGTACTGACGAACTTAAAGTCACTGGTTCTGGATCCTGTTGTCAAGTAGGCGTCATAATTATAAGTGCTGCGTAAAGTTCCTGTGCCGTCAACATCTGCATAATTAGGAGGGAGATAAGCGCTGGGGATGGCAACTGCTCCATCAAACAACAGTCTGGGCTTTCTCCTGCGACAAAACCTCACACCCAGGATGATGATAATGAAGGTCAGAAAAAATGTGGATACAGACACCAACGCGATGATCAGATAAGAGGTCAGTTTGGAATTCTTCTCATCATAAGAAATATCCTTCAGTTCTGGGACCTCAGCCAAGTTATCAGAAATAAGTAAATACATGGAACAGGTGGCAGAGAGAGAGGCCTGTCCGTTATCTTTCACTGCCACAATGAGGTTCTGTTTCATGCTGTCAGATTCAGAAATGTCCCGCTGTGTCCTGATCTCTCCGCTGTGGAGACCAATACTGAAGAGTCCCGGATCAGTAGATTTGACTATATGATAGGACAGCCAGGCGTTCTGTCCGGAGTCCGCGTCCACCGCTATCACTTTGGACACCAGAGAGCCTCCGTGTGCAGCTTTGGGGACCAGCTCGGTCATGAAGGAGTTGCCCTCCGGGGCGGGGTACAGTATCTGAGGAGAGTTGTCATTCACATCCGATATGAACACACTGACGGTCACGTTGCTGCTGAGCGGAGGAGAACCATTGTCTCTGGCCATCACGTGGACTTTAAAACTCCTCAACTGTTCATAATCAAACGACCTCACAGCGTGGATCACCCCCGTGTCTCCGTTAACAGATACATAGGAGGACACCGGGGCTCCGTTCACCTCACCAGGTAACAGAGAATAAATCACTGTACCGTTTTGTCTCCAGTCGGGGTCTCGAGCACTAACGGAACATAAAGTGGAGCCAGGTTTGTTATTTTCAGTCACATATGCGCTGTAGGACTGTTCCTCAAACACAGGTGGGTTGTCGTTGATGTCTGCTACAGATAACTGAACAGTTTTAGAGGAGGACAGAGGTGGAGAGCCCTCGTCAGTGGCAGTGATTGTAAGGTTGTAATCAGATACTAGTTCACGGTCCAGTTGCCCTGTAGTCACCAGAGAATAGTAGTTTTTAATAGAAGGAACCAACTTAAAAGGGGCGCCTTGCTGAATGGAGCAGCGGACCTGTCCGTTATTCTCAGAGTCTCTGTCCTGCACGTTAATGATGCCCACTTCTGTACCAGGTGACACATTCTCAGGTATGGGGTTAGTCAAGGATTTCATATATATCACTGGAGCGTTGTCATTAACATCAGTGATATCAATTATCACTTTGGAATCAGAGGAAAGTCCATAACTATCTTTGGCATCGATTCGCATTTCATATTTAGAATCACTCTCGAAATCGAGTGGCCCTGTGACTTTTATCTCTCCAGTTTTACTGTTCAATGAGAAAACTTTTTTAGCCCTTTCTGAAATGCGGCTAAATTCATATGTCACTTCTCCATTGACTCCTTCGTCTGCATCAGTGGCACTTACTATGATGACAACAGTCTCAAGAGCAGAGTTTTCAGGTAGACTGGCTTTATAAACCGCTTGGTCAAACACAGGGGCGTTATCATTAGCATCCAACACAGTCACGTGTACAATGGCAGTTCCTGATCTTTGTGGATTACCACCATCAACGGCCATGAGCACGAAATTTAAATCGTGTTGTTTTTCACGGTCGAGCTCGTTATCTAACACCAACTCGACGTTCTTAGACCCATCAGTATCCTCTCGAACAGATAAAACAAAATGTTCATTCTTCTGTAAACTGTATTGTTTAACTGTATTTTGTCCGATGTCAGCGTCATGTGCTTCACTGACACGATATCGAGCTCCTTTGGCGGCTGATTCTCTTATTTCCAGTTTAATGTTATCCTTTGGAAAAACAGGTGAATTGTCGTTTACATCCTGAATGAGCAGTGAAATGCGGTGCAGCTCCAAAGGGCTTTCTAGGACTAATTCGAATTTAAGCATACACGAAACCTTCTCCCCGCAAAGCTCCTCTCGGTCAATCCTTTCCCTCATGACAAAATTTCCTGTTTTCAGATCAATATCGCAGTAATGCTGGTACTTCTCCTCAGTATCAAGACGGGCTTTACGAGAAGACAATTTTCCTACTTCTAGTCCGAGATCTTTGGCAATATTTCCAACAATGGATCCGGGTCTCATCTCCTCTGGAACAGAATAGCTGAGGTCTGCAACGGTGGTGTCGACTAAAAGAACAAATCCATAGACAAAGCTCCACAACGATTGTCCTTTGAAGTCCATTGTTTCTCTCGTATTATGATACGAACACGCCAATCTTCATACAGGCGCCGATTAAATCAAAACGTTATTGCTACAGTACGTATAGCCGCTCCTACAACAATGGCAGGCCTGTTGTTTAATGCTGGTGGAGTAGGTGGAGAAATGAACCTCCCCATATCTGCAAGTAAGCAGCGACGCCGTGAGTTTATTTGGAATATTACAGATTAATAACTACTGGACCAACATAGGATGCCGCAGTACTGCCATGGTGTTCTCAGCACTGCAGTGTAATATTTCATTATTAACACACAGAGATGTTTTGCCAGGAAGGTTTTGATATGTTTGTAATAGGTGTATGCAGAGTAAACACCGTTCAGCACCATGGACAGAGTCTGAACGATTAAGAGTAGACCAACAGATTTCCTTCATTTAACATTTATGCTCTTAAAGTTTCTGCACTGACTATTCAACTAGCAGTACACTGTCTCCTGAAAATTGCGTTTATATATTACTAAATAGGTTTTCAATTACGTTGCCGTGAACACGCAATGACTGCCTGGATTATTTTCACAGGCAACGAGTTTTCGAACAAATTAAGCAGTACATTTTCGCGTGAAAGATTGTGGTTTCCGTCAAATGTCAATAGATACGTCGAGTCTTGAGCTTAAGTCCATTGCGGACTTTTTCTGTATTAATCAAAGACCATGATATTTCCCTAACCGTAATCAAGTGCTGCCAGTTCCTGAACATAACCACAAAAACGTATAATAATGCTGTAGCGACTACGAGCGGATATTGTATCCCAAGATCTGATATTACGTTGTCACTGAACATTTACTTGTTTGTTCTGTATCAACATTTTTGCGACTTGTCAGATACTTTCATTAAAAACATTGCTCATCATGTCGACAGCAAACGGGATTATGTTCCCCTGTAAACGTATTCCTGTTACAAATTAGTAGCATACAAGCATAATTTCTAGGAGACATGATAGCATAAAAAGTAATTCTGAGTTAACATCACAAGTGACAGGGGAAATATTACAACATTAATAAACAAAGAAGCCAAAAGCTTGTTTCCATTTTAAACAAAATATGCCACCTATCAGTGGCTACAAAATGCTTGTATCTCAACAAGTAGTCAGGAAATAATAAGCTTGCTTGTTTTCCTTTTTTCTCAAGAAGTCCTTTAGTGGATTCAAAACAAAAAACAAATACATTGGAATATGAAATTCAAAGGCATATGTGTTATTTTTTTTTATTTCAGTAGCATTGGATTCATTAATTATTTGTTAAATACTACAAAATCATACTCAAGCAGTGGACTAAATGTGTCAAACCAGACAAAATTTAAATTACACCTTCTATATTATGAAACGAAGTCATGACGAATCGGTCATGTTTACTGAAACAATTAGATGAAAAGCGATACTATTTGAAGGGCGCAATCAACGTTACATGTTAGATACAAAAAATGAAGTGGCCTACCTCTGGAGACTCATCTGGCAGACCAAACACTTCTGCAAAGTCTGTGGGATTTTTCCTCAGAGTCTGGTCAGCAGGCAGAGTGTTGTCATTGTAAGATGTTACGAACTTAAAGTCACTGGTTCTAGATCCTGTTGTCAAGTAAGCGTCATAATTATAAGTGCTGCGTAAAGTTCCTGTGCCGTCAACATCTGCGTAATTAGGAGGGAGATAAGCGCTGGGGATGGCAACTGCTCCATCAAACAGCAGTCTGGGCTTTCTCCTGCGACAAAACCTCACACCCAGGATGATGATGATAAAAGTAAGAAAAAAGGTGGACACAGACACCAGCGCGATGATCAGATAAGAGGTCAGTTTGGAATTCTTCTCATCATAAGAAATATCCTTCAGTTCTGGGACCTCAGCCAAGTTATCAGAAATAAGTAAATACATGGAACAGGTGGCAGAGAGAGAGGGCTGTCCGTTATCTTTCACTGACACAATGAGGTTCTGTTTCATGCTGTCAGATTCAGAAATGTCCCGCTGTGTCCTGATCTCTCCGCTGTGGAGACCAATGCTGAAAAGTCCCGGATCAGTGGATTTGACTATATGATACGACAGCCAGGCGTTCTGTCCGGAGTCCGCGTCCACCGCTATCACTTTGGACACCAGAGAGCCTCCGTGTGCAGCTTTGGGGACCAGCTCGGTCATGAAGGAGTTGCCCTCCGGGGCGGGGTACAGTATCTGAGGAGAGTTGTCATTCACATCCGATATGAACACACTGACGGTCACGTTGCTGCTGAGCGGAGGAGAACCGTTGTCTCTGGCCATCACCTGCACTTTAAAACTCCTGAACTGTTCATAATCAAACGACCTCACAGCGTGGATCACCCCCGTATCCCCGTTAACGGATACATAGGAGGACACCGGGGCTCCGTTCACCTCACCAGGTAACAGAGAATAAATCACTGTACCGTTTTGTCTCCAGTCGGGGTCTCGAGCAGTAACGGAACATAAAGTGGAGCCAGGTTTGTTATTTTCAGTCACATATGCGCTGTAGGACTGTTCCTCAAACACAGGTGGGTTGTCGTTGATGTCTGCAACAGATAACTGAACAGTTTTAGAGGAGGACAGAGGTGGAGAGCCCTCGTCAGTGGCAGTGATTGTAATGTTGTAATCAGATACTAGTTCACGGTCCAGTTGTCCTGTAGTCACCAGAGAATAGTAGTTTTTAATAGAAGGAACCAACTTAAAAGGGGCGCCTTGCTGAATGGAGCAGCGGACCTGTCCGTTATTCTCAGAGTCTCTGTCCTGCACGTTAATGATGCCCACCTCTGTACCACGTGACACATTCTCAGGTATGGGGTTATTAAGAGATTTTAAATTTATTTCAGGTGGATTGTCATTAACGTCGGAGATTTGAATGATAACTTTGGACTCTGAGGTGAGGCCATATCCATCTTTGGCGTCAACGCGCATTTCATACATTGACTCCTCCTCGAAATCCAAAGGCCCTATTATTTTAATTTCTCCTGAGGTGTGATTTAAAGCAAATACTCTTCTTCCTGATTCTGAAATGCGACTTAATTCATAAGTCACCTCACCATTTAGACCTTCATCTGCATCAGTTGCAGCCACTGTAACAACTACAGTATCTAGAGGAGAGTTTTCAGGCAGAATAGCTTCATACACGGTTTGGCTAAACACAGGAGCGTTATCATTAGCATCCAGGACAGTCACATGCACAGTTGCAGTGCCAGTTCTTTGAGGGCTGCCTCCATCTAGTGCAGTAAGCAGTAGTCTCAATTCCTGCTCCTCCTCGCGGTCTAACTCCTTATCCAACACTAGCTCTGCAAATTTACCCCCATCTGATTTTGACTGAATTTTAAGCACTAAATAATTGTTCGCCTGTAATGCATAGCTTTGAACTGTGTTTTGGCCAATATCTACATCGTGCGCCTCCAAAACACGGAAACGAGATCCTTTTACAGCGAATTCGTTTATTTCTATCTTGATTTCATCTTTAGTAAATACAGGTGGATTATCATTAATATCATGTATTTGTAGTGAAATGCGGTGCAATTCAAGAGGTGCCTCTAAGATCAAGTCAAATTTAAGGATACAAGATGCCTTTTCGCCGCAAAGCGCTTCTCTGTCAATTCTTTCAGCTACAATCAAATCTCCAGTGTTAAGATTTATGTCACAGTACCGTTTACGGTTCGGTTCGCTGTCAATGCGGGCCTTCCGAGCAGATAACTTCCCCACGTTCAGCCCAAGGTCCTTTGCTATATTTCCTATAACAGATCCGGGTTTCATTTCCTCGGGAAAAGAATAGCTCACGTCTCCATTACCGATGTGAATCAACTGAAGAAAGACAGCAAAGCTGTAAAGCAGGCCCGTCGCTGAATATCCATTGTCTGCCATCATGAGACAAGAGTGGAAAACAACTCAACAACGTTGAATGGTGTTAATTATCCCGGTATGAAAATCTGGTCCAATATCAGTTACATTTGCAAACAGCGTATATGTAGCGAATGGTTGACCAAAGCACCTCCAGAACTGTAATTTGACAAGGAGATTGAGCCTACAGTGACAAAGCACGAGCAAGGGGTGGAGGTGTTTTCCTCTGCTGGTGAACAGCGACACTATGAGTTCAATTTAATCTCTGCATGTGAAAGATCAACACTTAATATATACAATATAACTAACTGGTTTATTTGTTAATTTCATCATAATTCGGTACCGTAAACACGAACAAGGACATGTAATGGATATTTGAGTCAATTAATAGTTACTTGGGAGTTTTACTATAATAAACACATACTTTGTATGGAAAAAAAAAATCAACAAATTGGTTAAAAAAGGCCATGTTTAGTATTCGATTTAGAAAGAAAAAAGACAATAGGAAGCCAACTTGCAAATCAACCGTCATTAAGTTGGCTCAAACCATTTTATCTCTGGCTGCAGATGAAAAATATTACTTTCTGTAAATTCAGCATCAAGTAAAAATGTCATACTTTCTGGCGAGGGTACCACTGATGTGCAGAAAAGATAAACCAAATTCACACAAGGTATTAGAGAGATGAACAGTAGCGGTATCTTAGAGTAGAATAGGAAGTGTAAAAAGGATAGAGCTAAAAGGCAAACTAAAGGCTACAATTGAAAAATTATACACAAAGCCTACATTAACACATGACAGCCATTCATGTCCTTAGACAATATAAACATATACCTGAGAGCTACACTGGAAAAAATAGCCTTAATCAAGTGTCTTGCTATAGAATATGTTCATAAACTTAGCGATCTATCATGCTCATGTGTACTTTAATGATGTACTTCCATTGTTGTACACGCAAAACATCTGCTACTATCTCTAATCCCTATTCAGAATCAACACATTGACAAGAAAGGAGAGGTTACCTGGAATCAGTCTCGAAAGCCCTATTGCACTGCATACACCTACCATATCTGGATACATCCAGGGCAAGGGCACATTTACAACGAGGAGTAAGAAGCAGGTTTTGATGGCCCAAGGAGTCTTTAAGGTTCTACTTTGTAAAATTTAAAAGGGCTATCATGAATAGGGATCAGTTCTTAGAATGTGTCAATGAGTGTCGTCATATCCCTCTAGTGTTAGCTTGTGGGAGACCTGAACATTATCTTCTCCACTGAAAACACATTTGGGGACAGGTATGAAGATTGGGTAGATTTTTTTTATGTCTATGCTTGCTGGTGTGCTCATTATTCATGTAAACTGGTGGAATCAGTCTCTCTCACTCTACTAATGTATGGTTTGCACTTCTGCTTTTATTTAGTTTTGTAACTGTGATCTTTGTACATAGCAATATATGTGGTCTCATGAATTTCCTGCTACCAACATTTTAATGACTTGCATACTTGGCATTGTTCATTTTTTAAGTTACATTTTGGTTAATCAGTCTTTGGTTAAAGTCAAGTGGTCTTTTCTTCATTTGTTTTACCATCCTTTAAGACTGTAGAAAAATAGATTAATCCATGTGTCACAACAATAGTTCATTGTAATCAAACAAGCACAAAACATATCCAAGGCCACTTCACTTGTGTCCATAGTTGAGACCATGGCTGTTTATTACCATAACAAATGCATATGTAGAGCTTAGTGGTGTGGCTAAAAAATAACATTTTTAAGCCTTGATGAGACACATTTACCGAAAGATTATTAATCAAAATATTATTTCAGACTAACCAGCCTTTTATAAATGCCACTAGATTTTCACAAACTAGTACCAGCATTTTAACATTCATCATTAGGGCTTTTTAATTTTTTTTTGGAGACAAAAATAAACCACATGTGCTTGACTCTAGTGAAACAATGAAACAGTGAATTCTGGTAAGCAGTATATGGTGACAGTAAAGTGTAATGTTGGTGCATATCAGACCAGCACTACATGGAATGGTGGTACACAGTATCAGACCAGACCTCCAAAAAAATTCTCAAGAATTTACTGTAAATGTTCTCTGTATCACCCAGGTGGTGCCACATAGTGCTATTTTGAATGAAATATAATCAGCTGACCAAAGTCTGTGTAGGGAAAAAACAGTAGTGGATCAAAGTCATGGTCATCATACTCATATTCAGTCTAAAAGAAAACAATGCTGAAGTAGTATAATAGTGTTTTGATGTAGAGAAAACATTCTGTCAAGAAAACTCAAGAGGTAGATCCTCACAATCTGCCAGCTCTAAAAGCAAAAAGGAGCTTGTGATTCAACAGGCCCACGAATCAAATTAGCTTTATATTTTACAGATTTTTTGTGGGTACTAAGTTTAACATTTAGAGACAAGGCATCCTATCCTTGTCCGTGACTTCACATTTTTTCACGTATTATAATAAAAATAATAATAATTAGTATTATTATCGTTATCAATATTATTATTATTATTATTATTAATGTCCAAAAGGATACTATTATTGCCACACCACTAGATCGATACACTGAATGTACAACTTCACACAACACAGTATACTCTAATACATTCCCTGTTCCCTCAGTGGCTGAAGAGAGAATTGGATCAATGATTTGCCAATTTATTTGAAAAAACAAAAATATCTGATCTTTGCAGTCTAACGGATAATGGAACGCATTAAAATATAAGACATTGGAGATATTTCACTAAACACCACAACAGCAAAATCTGACGTGAATAACCGAAGGAATTTAGTTATATCTGTGAACAGACATGAAAATATTCTTTCTATAATCGAAAACCCCGCCGAAAAAGAGAGTGACATTATGTTCAAATTGAGTCTTCAATAAATTAAATAATTCCTACCTCTGGAAATTCATCGGACTCTCCAAATACATCGGCAAAGTCTGACGCACTTTTCCTCAGAGTCTGGTCAGCAGGCAGAGTGTTGTCATTGTAAGATGTCACGAACTTAAAGTCACTGGTTCTAGATCCTGTTGTCAAGTAGGCGTCATAATTATAAGTGCTGCGTAAAGTTCCTGTGCCGTCAACATCTGCATAATTAGGAGGGAGATAAGCGCTGGGGATGGCAACTGCTCCATCAAACAACAGTCTGGGCTTTCTCCTGCGACAAAACCTCACACCAAGGATGATGATAATGAAAGTCAGAAAAAAGGTGGAAACGGACACCAGCGCGATGATCAGATAAGAGGTCAGTTTGGAATTCTTCTCATCATAAGAAATATCCTTCAGTTCTGGGACCT
This sequence comes from Thunnus albacares, assembly GCF_914725855.1. Taxonomy (NCBI): domain Eukaryota; kingdom Metazoa; phylum Chordata; class Actinopteri; order Scombriformes; family Scombridae; genus Thunnus; species Thunnus albacares. The sequence goes on along the minus strand of NC_058115.1, from coordinate 16,688,936 downwards.
CAGCCAAGTTATCAGAAATAAGTAAATACATGGAACAGGTGGCAGAGAGAGAGGGCTGTCCATTATCTTTCACTAACACAATGAGGTTCTGTTTCATGCTGTCAGATTCAGAAATGTCCCGTTGTGTCCTGATCTCTCCGCTGTGGAGACCAATACTGAAAAGTCCCGGATCAGTGGATTTGACTATATGATACGACAGCCAGGCGTTCTGTCCGGAGTCTGCGTCCACCGCTATCACTTTGGACACCAGAGAGCCTCCGTGTGCAGCTTTGGGGACCAGCTCAGTCATGAAGGAGTTGCCCTCCGGGGCGGGGTACAGTATCTGAGGAGAGTTGTCATTCACATCAGATATGAACACACTGACGGTCACATTGCTGCTGAGCGGAGGAGAACCGTTGTCTCTGGCCATCACGTGCACTTTAAAACTCCTGAACTGTTCATAATCAAACGACCTCACAGCGTGGATCACCCCCGTGTCTCCGTTAACAGATACATAGGAGGACACCGGGGCTCCGTTCACCTCACCAGGTAACAGAGAATAAATCACTGTACCGTTTTGTCTCCAGTCGGGGTCTCGAGCAGTAACGGAACATAAAGTGGAGCCAGGTTTGTTATTTTCAGTCACATATGCGCTGTAGGACTGTTCCTCAAACACAGGTGGATTGTCGTTGATGTCTGCTACAGATAACTGAACAGTTTTAGAGGAGGACAGAGGTGGAGAGCCCTCGTCAGTGGCAGTGATTGTAAGGTTGTAATCAGACACTAGTTCACGGTCCAGTTGTCCTGTAGTTACCAGAGAATAGTAGTTTTTAATAGAAGGAACCAATTTAAAAGGGGCACCTTGTTGAAAGGAGCAGAGGACCTGTCCATTATTTTCAGAGTCTCTGTCCTGCACGTTAATGATGCCCACCTCTGTACCAGGTGAAACATTCTCTGGTATGGGATTAGACAGTGAATTCAGATCTATGACTGGAGCATTGTCATTTACATCCGTAACATCTATTATAACTTTGGCGTATGAGGTTAGCCCTAAACCATCTTTAGCTTGCACTCTCATCTCAAAAGAACTCCTCTCTTCAAAGTCAATCATGCCAGTTACTCTAATTTCTCCTGTTTTAGGATCAATTGAGAAAACATTTACATCGCCATCAGATATGTGACCAAAGTCATATGTCACATCTCCATTCACTCCTTCATCTGCGTCAGTAGCACTGACACGAATCACTGTGGTATCTGGAGGAGAGTTTTCCGGCAGAATGGCTTTATAAACGGCCTGGCTAAACACTGGGGCGTTATCATTAGCATCCAGTACAGTGACGTGTATGACTACCGTTCCTGATCTCTGAGCAGAACCACCATCTAAAGCTGTGAGAAGCAAATTAATCTCTTTTTGCTTTTCTCGATCAAGTTTATTCTCCAGCACGAGTTCAACCTTGTTGCTGTCAACAGCGAGAATAAAGTTGTCGTTCTGCTGTAGGTTGTACCTTTGAACAGCATTTTGACCTACATCTGCGTCATGGGCCTCCTCGATTGAGAAGCGGTTACCCTTTTCAGCTGATTCGCTTATTTCCATTTCAATCAAATTATCCCTAAATTTTGGCGAGTTATCATTTACATCTTGAATATGAAGAGTTATACGATGAAGCTCCAGTGGATTTTCTAGAACCAGATCTACTTTTAAAACACACGAGGGTTTCTTGACACAAAGGCTTTCTCTATCAATTCTGTCCGATATAATCAAATCTCCGGTACCCTGATTAATGTCGCAATACCGTTTACGAGTCCCCTGAAAATCAACACGGGCCTTTCGTGAAGATAAAGTACTAAGATCAACACCGAGATCTTTGGCTATATTTCCAATAACAGAGTCGCGTTTCATCTCTTCTGGAATAGAATAACTCAGGTCTCCATAAACGAGGTGCAGCGTTACAAAGAAGGAAGCAAAGCAGAAGATCGGGCGAAGCACTGAAAATCCTTTGTCTCCCATCCTGAAACAAAGCGCTTCCTCGGCTTGTTAAATTCACTGTCCAGTGCGAAAAGTCATATATATATCCAAAAAGAGTCGATAAATCAAAACTCCACACCAGTGCACGCGATGAAATATAATCCGGGTTTTAATGGATTCTCTGGAACAAGGGTGGAGTGGTATGTGTTTGTGTTCTGTTAGTCAACAGCGACGCCATGAGTTGCTTTTTTTACATGCAAGACAATGTTATGCACCAAGTCTAAAATCACATTTCAGTAATATTCACTCATGTTCATATAAAATGCGCAGTATATGTTGAAATATACCACATTGCAATGGATAAGGCTCAGGGAAAAATAGTACAGCTCATTAAATATGACTGTTGCAGGTTTTCTGTGGTGTTATGCTATTCTACCATACAAGCGGGAAATGTAATTATCCGAAAAGCACAAAATAATTCGTTCTGAACAAGATAAGATTAATAATTATGGCTGCAGTTTAACAGAGAGGAAGGTTCAGCACCACTGACAGCTACAGCATCTCACTATTGAATGAAGGATGTAACCTCATGTCAATACACAGGTGCATTTGTGGCATTTTGAATCGATATTAGTACTAGTACAACAAATGTCATTAAGCCTATTCAAATTCAGCAAATAGTCTAAAGGGAAAGAAGACACAGTATCTCCAGTTCCCTTAGAAGTGATCCAGCACCACGGACAGCTACCTTCAGGTATTGAGGGCTGGTTGCACAAAGAAGACTTGCGTTACATTGTTATACTCACTTAAATTAGTCCCCCTTCTGTCCTTAGACTAGTCTAATGTGAGTTAGACAATTTAATCAAAGTAAACACTTAATTTTAGACCTAAAAAGGTTTTCCTCCCATTATTAAGCTAAATGAGAACTAGGAGCTGCATTGTTTCCACCATTAAATGAGACTTGCTAATAACAGAGAAAAATAGATAAAAAAAAAAAAAAAAAAAAAAACAAGAAGTAAAATATTTTTGAAAGAGTGCACAGCTCAGTTTTATTACCAATGCTGATTCCCATTAATGCAGTTTCTGGGTAAAATGTCCTTATCACTGAAAATTATTTCATGAGGTCTATGTTTTCTGTTGGAATACATCTGGATGAAGCATGGTGTTGACCACATTTGATAGTTTACCAAGTACTGAACTAGTCCCACTTCTCATACTCATCAACTGACAGCTTTGTGAAAGTAAAAAATCAGATGTGAAGACTGTTTGTCAGGAGTCATAATGAATATGTGTCCTTCTATATCTAGACCACCAAAATGTATCAAAAATGTTAAGCACAGTGGGTTGACAGGAACAAAAATTGAAAAAATACATGTTTCACGTACAGAGCACTTATCACTTCCATGGTTTGGAGGCAAAAGAATATTTTAAACATTTGCTGGCGTAATTTATAAGTAGATAATGAGAAGATAAATTAATTGTTCCTTCATTAACAACAAATTTCACTTCAACGACCGCACAGCATTTTAATAACAATTGGATTGTTGTAGCCAGGCAGACATCTCAACAAACGAGCCAAAATATCAGTTGTGATAAGGAATTTAACTGGTTCCTACCTCTACAGACTCAGTCAAATCTTCAAAGGGATCAACAAAGTCTGATGGACTTTTCCTCAGAGTCTGGTCAGCAGGCAGAGTGTTGTCATTGTAAGATGTTACAAACTTAAAGTCACTGGTTCTAGATCCTGTTGTCAAGTAGGCGTCATAATTATAAGTGCTACGTAAAGTTCCTGTGCCGTCAACATCTGCGTAATTAGGAGGGAGATAAGCGCTGGGGATGGCAACTGCTCCATCAAACAGCAGTCTGGGCTTTCTCCTGCGACAAAACCTCACACCCAGAATGATGATAATGAAGGTCAGAAAAAAGGTGGACACAGACACCAGCGCGATGATCAGATAAGAGGTCAGTTTGGAATTCTTCTCATCATAAGAAATATCCTTCAGTTCTGGGACCTCAGCCAAGTTATCAGAAATAAGTAAATACATGGAACAGGTGGCAGAGAGAGAGGGCTGTCCGTTATCTTTCACTGCCACTATAAGGTTCTGTTTCATGCTGTCAGATTCAGAAATGTCCCGCTGTGTCCTGATCTCTCCGCTGTGGAGACCAATACTGAAAAGTCCCGGATCAGTGGATTTGACTATATGATAGGACAGCCAGGCGTTCTGTCCGGAATCCGCGTCTACAGCTATCACTTTGGACACCAGAGAACCTCCATGTGCAGCTTTGGGGACCAGCTCGGTCATGAAGGAGTTGCCCTCCGGGGCGGGGTACAGTATCTGAGGAGAGTTGTCATTCACATCCGATATGAACACACTGACGGTCACGTTGCTGCTGAGCGGAGGAGAACCGTTGTCTCTGGCCATCACGTGGACTTTAAAACTCCTGAACTGTTCATAATCAAACGACCTCACGGCGTGGATCACCCCCGTGTCTCCGTTAACAGATACATAGGAGGACACCGGGGCTCCGTTCACCTCACCAGGTAACAGAGAATAAATCACTGTACCGTTTTGTCTCCAGTCGGGGTCCCGAGCAGTAACGGAACATAAAGTGGAGCCAGGTTTGTTATTTTCAGTCACATATGCGCTGTAGGACTGTTCCTCAAACACAGGTGGGTTGTCGTTGATGTCTGCAACAGATAACTGAACAGTTTTAGAGGAGGACAGAGGTGGAGAGCCCTCGTCAGTGGCAGTGATTGTAATGTTGTAATCAGACACTAGTTCACGGTCCAGTTGTCCTGTAGTCACCAGAGAATAGTAGTTTTTAATAGAAGGAACCAACTTAAAGGGGGCGCCTTGCTGAATGGAGCAGCGGACCTGTCCGTTATTCTCAGAGTCTCTGTCCTGCACATTAATGATGCCCACCTCTGTACCAGGTGACACATTCTCAGGTATGGGGTTAGACAGTGATTTCAGATATATCACTGGGGCATTGTCATTCATATCAGTAACATCTATTATAACTTTGGCGTACGAGGTTAACCCTAAACCATCTTTAGCTTGTACCCTCATCTCAAAAGAACTCCTTTCTTCAAAGTCAATCACGCCAGTTAGTCGAATTTCTCCTGTTTTTGGATCAATGGAAAATAAATTTACATCGTCGTCTGAAACATGACCAAAATGATATGTCACATCTCCATTCATTCCTTCATCTGCGTCAGTAGCACTGACATTAATTACTGTGGTACCTGGAGGAGAGTTTTCAGGCAGACTGGCTTTATAAACGGCCTGGCTAAACACTGGGGCGTTATCATTAGCATCCAGTACAGTGACGTGTATGACTACAGTTCCTGATCTCTGAGGAGAGCCACCATCTAAAGCAGTGAGAAGCAAATTTATCTCTTTTTGCTTTTCTCGATCAAGTTTATTTTCCAGTACAAGATCAACCTTGTTGCTGTCAACTGATAGGATAAAATGGTCGTTCTTTTCTAAATTGTATCTTTGAACAGCATTTTGACCTATATCTGCGTCATGGGCCTCCTCGATTGGAAAACGACTACCCTTTTCAGCTAACTCACTTATTTCCATTTCAATCAATTTTTCTCTGAAATGTGGTGAGTTGTCGTTTACATCTTGGATAAAAAGACTTACACGGTGAAGTTCTAACGGATTTTCTAACACCAGATCTACTTTTAAAACACACGAGGGCTTCTTGCCACAAAGGCTTTCTCTGTCCATTCTCTCCGATGCGATCAGATCTCCTGTGTTCAGTTTAATGTCACAGTACCTTTTCTGAGTTCCCTGAAAATCAACACGGGCATGTCTTGAAGAAAAGGTGCCGCGGTTCAGACCGAGATCTTTGGCTATATTTCCAATAACAGCCTCGCGTTTCATCTCTTCTGGAATAGAATAGCTGAGATCTCCATATGCAAGGCGCAGCGTTACGAAGAAGGAAACAAAGCAGAAGATCGGTCGAAGCACTGAGAGTCCTTTGTTTCCCATCCTGACACAAAACGCGTTCTCAGCTTGAACAAATTACTGTCCAGTGCGAAACATCCAATATGTCCAAAAAGTGTTAATAGATCAGCACTTCACAGCGGTATACATGATGAAATATATCTGGGGGTTTAACCGATTCTCGGAAAGAGCTTCGACTGATATCAATGCAGTATAGTGGGTGGAGTGGTGTGTGTATGTTTTCTGTTAGGCAACAGCGACGCCATGAGTCGCTACTTAGATAGACATTGGCAGTGCATTGTCTCCACAAAGTCTTAAACTAAGTTAAAGTAATATGCAGTCGTGTTCATATGGACTGTGCTCTGTGTCGAAAAAAGCTAGAATGCAATGGATAAGACTCAGAGAAAAATGACAAAAAGCTGAATCAATATAACTCTTTCATGAATTTACTGATGCTACACTATTCTACCATTCAAATAGAACAACATAAAATATCCATAGTAATCACCTCATAATTATTTCTAGACTAGATAAGACCAAGACTTATGGCTACAGCTCCTCAAACACCCAAGGTTCAGCACCATGGACAGCAACTCATTACTGAATAAAGGACGTGATTTTCATTTATGTCACTATACATCAATGTTGATATACGTGTGTGTGTGTGTGTGTGTGTGTGTGTGTGTGTGTGTGTGTGTGTGTGTGTGTTCGTGTGTGTGTGTTTGTGGCGATTGTTTTATCAATATATTATTATTGCTATTATTATTAATATTATTGTTATCAATATTATAATTATTAATATTGTTATTATTATTATTAGTTGTTGTAGAAGTAGTGGTAGTACAAAAATATAATTACGCCTATTCAAATTCCAACACTGCTAAAAGGAAAAAAGGTACAGTATCTGCAGTTGCATTTGTGCCTGAGATGTGTTTCAGCACCACGGACAGACACTTAAGGATACTGAGGGGCTGGTTGTATAGACATAATTCATGTTCATTTGCTCCATTTACTTCAGATGGTCAGACTTGTTTTAGACACGTCGAATGTGAGCGAGACCATTAAAAATAAATGGATGATTTTAGATCTACAAAAATTAGCCACACAGCCTTCAGTTACATCAGAACTACAAGCTGCAGTGTTTCAGTGAGTAAATGACAATTGCTGAAACTACTAGAAAAAACAGTAGCGCAAGCGAGCAAGTTACGAAATTTGAGAGGCTGCAGTAACGGCTTCTCTCACAGCTGCACTTCCCCAGTAAACTGTTCTCTTACCTAAATCTTCCTTTAAAAGGCCACAATTTTCTGCCAGAAAACAGCTGGTTGAAGAATATTCTTGGTCACATATACTTGTATTTGATAAACATCGAATTAGTCCAGCTTTAGATAATCAACAAAAGACAACTTTCTGAAACCAAAATACTTAGATTTATATATGAAGACAAACTCTTTGTCGGACGTCATGGTGAACCTTGATCTTTGTGAAAGGCAACCATCGAAATAAATCCACCAAAGAAACATTACCACCACGTGGTGACACGAACACTGAAGAAAAGACACGAGTGTTTTAACAAATACAGTGATGAGTTCCATAGTTGTGGTTGGCATGTAGAAATGTTGGAAGATTAACTAACGTGATTTACACGGTTGATGGTGACAAGAGAAAAAAAGTGTTCCTGTCATGAAGCAAACATTTCACTTAGCGAAAAAGAGGACATCGTTCTTTAAGTTGAAAGACAAGCAGTTTTCTGTCAGAACGGCATAAAAGTACTTAACAAACGCGAACATTCATCAACTGTAACCAGTGGACTTGGTTAAGTAGCTCCTACCTCCACAGATGCCTCCAAATCTTCGAACGGATCAGCAAAGTCTGACGGACTTTTCCTCAGAGTCTGGTCAGCAGGCAGAGTGTTGTCATTGTAAGATGTCACGAACTTAAAGTCACTGGTTCTGGATCCTGTTGTCAAGTAGGCGTCATAATTGTAAGTGCTGCGTAAAGTCCCTGTGCCGTCAACATCTGCGTAATTAGGAGGGAGATAAGCGCTGGGGATGGCAACTGCTCCATCAAATAACAGTCTGGGCTTTCTCCTGCGACAAAACCTCACACCCAGGATAATGATAATGAAGGTCAGAAAAAAAGTGGAAACGGACACCAGCGCGATAATCAGATAAGAGGTCAGTTTGGAATTCTTCTCATCATAAGAAATATCCTTCAGTTCTGGGACCTCAGCCAAGTTATCAGAAATAAGTAAATACATGGAACAGGTGGCAGACAGAGAGGGCTGTCCGTTATCTTTCACTGACACAATAAGGTTCTGTTTCATGCTGTCAGATTCAGAAATGTCCCGCTGTGTCCTGATCTCTCCGCTGTGGAGACCAATACTGAAAAGTCCCGGATCAGTGGATTTGACTATATGATAGGACAGCCAGGCGTTCTGTCCGGAGTCCGCGTCCACCGCTATCACTTTGGATACCAGAGAGCCTCCGTGTGCAGCTTTGGGGACCAGCTCGGTCATGAAGGAGTTGCCCTCCGGGGCGGGGTACAGTATCTGAGGAGAGTTGTCATTCACATCCGATATGAACAAACTGACGGTCACGTTGCTGCTGAGCGGAGGAGAACCGTTGTCTCTGGCCATCACGTGCACTTTAAAACTCCTGAACTGTTCATAATCAAACGACCTCACGGCGTGGATCACCCCCGTGTCTCCGTTAACAGATACATAGGAGGACACCGGGGCTCCATTCACCTCACCAGGTAACAGAGAATAAATCACTGTACCGTTTTGTCGCCAGTCAGGGTCTCGAGCAGTAACGGAAGATAGAGTGGAGCCAGGTTTGTTATTTTCAGTCACATATGCGCTGTAGGACTGTTCCTCAAACACAGGTGGGTTGTCGTTGATGTCTGCTACAGATAACTGAACAGTTTTAGAGGAGGACAGAGGTGGAGAGCCCTCGTCAGTGGCGGTGATTGTAAGGTTGTAATCAGACACTAGTTCACGGTCCAGTTGTCCTGTAGTCACCAGAGAATAATAGCTTTTAATAGAAGGGACTAACTTAAAGGGGGCGCCTTGCTGAATGGAGCAGCGGACCTGTCCGTTATTCTCAGAGTCTCTGTCCTGCACGTTAATGATGCCCACCTCTGTACCAGGTGACACATTCTCAGGTATGGGATCAGTCAATGATTTCAGATATATCACTGGAGCATTGTCATTTACATCCGTAACATCTATTATAACTTTGGCGTATGAGGTTAGCCCTAAACCATCTTTAGCTTTCACTCTCATCTCAAAAGAACTCCTCTCTTCAAAGTCAATCACGCCAGTTACTCTAACTTCTCCTGTTTTGGGATCAATTGAGAAAACATTTACATCATCGTCTGACACATGGCCAAAGTGATATGTCACATCTCCATTCACTCCTTCATCTGCGTCAGTAGCACTGACATGAATCGCTGTGGTATCTGGAGGAGAGTTTTCAGGCAGACTGGTTTTGTAAATGGCCTGGCTAAACACTGGGGCGTTATCATTAGCATCCAGTACAGTGACGTGTATAACTACTGTACCCGATCTCTGGGGAGAGCCACCATCTAAAGCTGTGAGAAGCAAATTAATCTCTTTTTGTTTTTCTCGATCAAGTTTGTTCTCTAGTACGAGTTCAACCTTGCTGTTGTCAACAGCAAGAATAAAGTTGTCGTTCTTTTGGAGGTTGTACCTTTGAACAGCATTTTGACCTATATCTGCGTCATGGGCCTCCTCAATAGAGAAGCGGTTACCCTTTTCAGCTGACTCCCATATTTCCATTTCAATTAATTTATCGTTGAATTGCGGTGAGTTGTCATTAATGTCTTGAATATGAAGAGTTACACGATGAAGCTCCAAAGGATTTTCCAACACTAGGTCTACTTTTAAAACACACGAGGGTTTCTTCAGACAAAGGCTTTCTCTGTCAATTCTCTCCGATGTGATCAAATCTCCGGTATTCAGATTAATGTCACAATACCTTTTCCGAGTTCCTTCAAAATCAACACGGATCTGTCGTGAAGATAAAGTCCTCAGGTCGAGACCAAGGTCTTTGGCTATATTTCCAATAACAGATTCGCGTTTCATCTCCTCTGGAATAGAATAGCTCAGATCTCCATGAACGAGGTGCAGCGTTACGAGGAAGGAAACAAAGCAGAGGATTGTACGAAGCCCTGGAAATCCTTTGCGTACCATCTTGACACAAAACGCGTATTCAGGTTGTACAATTTAATGTCCAACGGGAAAATAAAATATGTCCAAAAATGCAAATAATCCAACACTCAACATCAGTGTGCACAACTGATATGCACGGGGATTTAACAGATCCCCTTGAAACACTGCGACTGATATCTATGCAGGGGTAGTGGGTGGAGGGGTATAAGATTATTTTCTGGCAGCCAACAGCGACACCATGAGTCGCTTTATATCATCTGACTGTAATGAAATATTCTCCACAAAGTCTCAAACCACGTTAAGATAGTATTCACTTACGTTCATGTGAATTGTGGATGTGTGGTAAATCTTTAATTTATATGAAACACACAATTTATACATTGCAATTGCTTCAGCTTCGGAGACGTAGGACTACGTGTTGTCCAGCCCAGGAGCCTACAAGTGAGGTTAAAGACATTTGTTTTGTGACGCTCGGAGAACCAACAAATATGTAACCTTTTCTTTAGGTTTGTAAAAGTACAAGATGTGGGCTATGTATAAATTCATATTACTGTTTGTCCCTCTAAAAGAGAAGGTCAGCAAAAGTTTGAGTACAGCACTGTAACAAATGATTACGATATAAAACTGCACCGTGATTGAGCGGTCCATATTAAGACAATGAGCTGAGATTCTCACGTAGATTACAACGATACAAAGTTTTCATTATAGATTAGTTTTTATTATTATTATTATTATTATTATTATTATTATTATTATTATTATTATTATTATTATTATCATCATCATTATCATTATTATCATTATTATTGAAATCAGACAGCATAACTAAAGAGTAAACGACACCTTTAGGTGGAGGAGGGTTTCAGCACCATGGACAGATACCTTGAGATTTGGCAGAATTGGAAGACACAAAGATAAATGGATGTATTGCTCTCCCGGTCAGTGTTCTGAGACTCGAATAATGCCAGTTGGACAGTCAAAGAAAAGAAAAAAACATGACTCAGTCTTAGACCTCAAAAGTTAGCCACCTGCCCATTGGCTTAAGCATGAGCTATGTTTCCGTCACTTACTGATAAGTGATAATCAGTATGCTGATGGCTAAAAAAAGAAATATTGTGCACTGAACAATGAAAAAGTAAAGACTCAATAGTCTGCATAAAATGATTTGATTTTTTAAAAATATTTCTGCCACTGCCATACCCATGACTGCACTTCCGTGCTAAAAGAAAAGCTTCTTATAACTATAAATTCCTCCACGATAGCAGTTTTTTTACTGGAAATTATCATGTTCAAACAACTCCTTATCCACGAATGATTTTATTTTACTACATAGATAATCAGTCCTACTTAGAACGCTAAACAGCTGCCACCTTTCTGAAAACAGACAACTGAATTATATATGAAGGCTAACTATTCTGTAAAGGAATCATCGTAAAAATATAAATTTCTAAGGCGAGATGGGAGAAAATATGTTGACGAGAACCAAACAGAAACAATATGTCATTCACACATGGACACGAAGTGAGGAGTTCCATATGAAGGACAACAGGCATAAAAAATGTTACCAATTCCTAATGCGATTTTCAAGGGAAGCAGAGGCAGAAGAACGTTATTTTTCCTCCACAATTTAGCCAGTTCACTTCAACAACCACGAAATATTTTTTACATTTTGGAGACATACATAAATGCTGCAGTCAGGAAAAATGTACTCGACAAAGAGACAAACTGCATTATTTTTGACGAGTTCAGCTTGGTCTCCTAAAAATAACGTTTGAACAACTTATTGGCGACAGCAAATGCCTTTTGAAGGCAACATCATGCCGCCCGGATTGAAGCCTACAAAGTAACTCGAGGAGAAAACAGTGTTATAAACGTAATTTCAGAGAGACATGGTTGCGAGTAAAGTACTTTGAACGGTTCCTACCTCTACAGTCACATTCAACTCTTCGAATGGGTCAGCAAAGTCTGATGGACGTTTCCTCAGAGTCTGGTCAGCAGGCAGAGTGTTGTCATTGTATGAACTGACGAACTTAAAGTCACTGGTTCTAGACCCTGTTGTCAAGTAGGCGTCATAATTGTAAGTGCTACGTAAAGTTCCTGTGCCGTCAACATCTGCGTAATTAGGAGGAAGATAAGCGCTGGGGATGGCAACTGCTCCATCAAACAACAGTCTGGGCTTCCTCCTGCGACAAAACCTCACACCCAGGATGATGATAATGAAGGTCAGAAAAAAGGTGGAAACTGACACCAGCGCGATGATCAGATAAGAGGTCAGTTTGGAATTCTTCTCATCATAAGAAATATCCTTCAGTTCTGGGACCTCAGCCAAGTTATCAGAAATAAGTAAATACATGGAACAGGTGGCAGAGAGAGAGGGCTGTCCGTTATCTTTCACTGACACAATGAGGTTCTGTTTCATGCTGTCAGATTCAGAAATGTCCCGCTGTGTCCTGATCTCTCCGCTGTGGAGACCAATACTGAAAAGTCCCGGATCAGTGGATTTGACTATATGATAGGACAGCCAGGCGTTCTGTCCGGAGTCCGCGTCCACCGCTATCACTTTGGATACCAGAGAGCCTCCATGTGCAGCTTTGGGGACCAGCTCGGTCATGAAGGAGTTGCCCTCCGGGGCGGGGTACAGTATCTGAGGAGAGTTATCATTCACATCCGATATGAACACACTGACGGTCACGTTGCTGCTGAGCGGAGGAGAACCGTTGTCTCTGGCCATCACGTGAACTTTAAAACTCCTGAACTGTTCATAATCAAACGACCTCACAGCGTGAATCACCCCCGTGTCTCCGTTAACAGATACATAGGAGGACACCTGGGCTCCATTCACCTCACCAGGTAACAGAGAATAAATCACTGTACCGTTTTGTCTCCAGTCAGGGTCTCGAGCAGTAACGGAACATAGAGTGGAGCCAGGTTTGTTATTTTCAGTCACATATGCGCTGTAGGACTGTTCCTCAAACACAGGTGGGTTGTCGTTGATGTCTGCTACAGAAAACTGAACAGTTTTAGAGGAGGACAGAGGTGGAGAGCCCTCGTCAGTGGCAGTGATTGTAATGTTGTAATCAGACACTAGTTCACGGTCCAGTTGTCCTGTAGTCACCAGAGAATAGTAGTTTTTAATAGAAGGAACCAATTTAAATGGGGCGCCTTGCTGAATGGAGCAGCGGACCTGTCCGTTATTCTCAGAGTCTCTGTCCTGTACGTTAATGATGCCCACCTCTGTACCAGGTAACACATTCTCTGGTATGGGGTTAGACAGTGATTTCAGATATATCACTGGAGCATTGTCATTTACATCCGTAACATCTATTATAACTTTGGCGTACGAGGTTAGCCCTAAACCATCTTTAGCTTCCACTCTCATTTCAAAGGGACTACTGTCTTCAAAATCAATCATACCAGTTACTCTAATTTCTCCCGTTGTAGGATCGATAGAAAATACGTTTACATCATCATCTGACACATGGCCAAAGTCATATGTCACATCTCCATTCACTCCTTCATCTGCGTCAGTAGCACTGACATTAATTACTGTGGTACCTGGAGGAGAGTTTTCAGGCAGACTGGCTTTATAAACGGCCTGGTTAAACACTGGGGCGTTATCATTAGCATCCAGTACAGTGACGTGTATGACTACTGTACCCGATCTCTGGGGAGAGCCACCATCTAAAGCTGTGAGAAGCAAATTAATCTCTTTTTGCTTTTCTCGATCAAGTTTGTTTTCCAGTACGAGCTCAACCTTGTTGCTGTCAACTGATAGGATAAAATGGTCGTTCTTTTCTAAGTTGTATCTTTGAACAGCATTTTGACCTATATCTGCGTCGTGGGCCTCCTCGATAGAGAAGCGGTTACGATTTTCAGCTGATTCGCTTATTTCCATTTCAATTAAATTTTTCTTGAATTTTGGCGAGTTGTCGTTTACATCTTGGATATGAAGAGTTATACGATGGAGCTCCAAAGGATTTTCTAACACCAGGTCCACTTTTACAACACAGGAAGGTTTCTTGCTGCAAAGGCTTTCTCTATCAATTCTTTCCGATGTGATCAAATCTCCGGTGTTCAGATTAATGTCACAGTACCGTTTACGAGTCCCTTCAAAATCAACTCGGGCCTTTCGTGAAGATAAAGTCCTCAGGTCGAGACCGAGATCTTTGGCTATATTTCCAATAACAGCGTCGCGTTTCATCTCCTCTGGAATAGAGTAACTCAGATCTCCATAAACGACGTGCAGCGTTACATAGAAGGAAACAAAGCACAAGATTGTACGAAGCACTGAAAATCCTTTGTCTCCCATCCTGACACAGCACGCCTCCTCAACTTGTACAAGCTACTGTCCAGTGTGAAGCATTAAATATATCCAAAAACTGTCAATTTATGAACACTCCACACCAGCGTATACGATGAAATATAATCATGGGTTTAATGGATTCTCGAGAAAAACTGCGACTGATATTTATGCAGCAGTAGTGGGTGGAGTGGTGGGTGTATATTTTCTGTCAGCCAACAGCGACGCCGTGAGTCGCTTTTTATTTTCACACTGCTATGCAAGAAAATGTTATGCACAAACTCTAAAACCACATTAAGGTAATATTTACTGACCTTCGTGCGCACTACGTGTTGAAATATACTACTTTGCAATTGATAAGGCTGAGAGAAAAATAGCGGAGCTGATTAAATATGACGAGTGCAGGTTTTCTCTGATGTTATACTGTTCTATCACACAAAGAGAACATGTAATCATCCAAAAAGAACAAAATAATTTGTTCTGAACAAGATAAGATCAAGAATTATCACTGCAGTTCAACAGAGATGAAAGCTCAGAACCATTGACAGATACATCAGCTCACTATTGAATGAAGGACGTAACCTCATGTCACGATACACAAATGTCAATAGACAAGTAGATGTGTGGCATTTTCAATCGATATTAGTAGTAGTACAACAAATGCCATTAAGCCTATTCAAATTCAGAAAACATGACGAAAGGGAAATAAGATACAGCATAGCCAGTTATGCTTGTTTCAGCACCAAGGACCGATACCTTCAAATATCGAGGGCTGGTTGCACAAAGACTTGTGTCACACTGTTATACTCACTTAAACTAGTCCTCCTTTTGTCCTTAGACTAGTCTACTGTGAGTTAGACAGTTTAACCAAAGTCAAGTATTATTCATTTTAGACCTAAAAAGCTTTGTCTCCCATTCTTAAACGAAATGAGAACTACGAGCTGTATTGTTTCAACCATTTAATGAGACTTACTGATAAAAGGACAAAATAGATCAAAAAACAGGAAGTGAAATATTTTTGAAGGAGCGCACAGCTCGGTTTTATTATTAATGTCGATTCCCTTGAACGCAGATTCTGGGTAAAATGTCCTTTCACCAAACATTCCTTCATAATGCCTATGCTTTCTGCTTGAAAACCTCTGGTTGAAGCATACTTTGGATCACGATTGATTGAAGTCATAGTCATTAACTGACAGCTTTCTGAACTTAATCGATTAGACGTGAAGAGTGTTTATCAGTAGTCATAATGAATATGTGTCCTCCTGAAACTAGACCACCAAAGTGAACTTATCAAAAAAGATAAGAAGAGTGTATTGACAACAATAAAAAGTGAAAAATACATGTTTCACATATACAACGCTAATGAACAGGTCCATGTCTCAGAGGAAAGAAGAAAAAGCTTAACATTTGCGGGTGTAATTTACAAGTAGATAATGAGAAGAGATATCATTTTTTCCTAATAAACAACGAATTTATCTTCAACAACCAAACGATACTTTAAAAATTCGGACACAATAAATTGTCGCAGCCAGACAGACATTTGACAGTTCAACAAACAAGCAGAAAATTAGTAAGTCGTGATGAGGAATTGAATGGCTCCTACCTCTACAGACGCATTCAAATCTTCAAAGGGATCAACAAAGTCTGATGGACTTTTCCTCAGAGTCTGGTCAGCAGGCAGAGTGTTGTCATTGTAAGATGTCACGAACTTAAAGTCACTGGTTCTAGATCCTGTTGTCAAGTAGGCGTCATAATTATAAGTGCTGCGTAAAGTTCCTGTGCCGTCAACATCTGCGTAATTAGGAGGGAGATAAGCGCTGGGGATGGCAACCGCTCCATCAAACAACAGTCTGGGCTTTCTCCTGCGACAAAACCTCACACCCAGGATGATGATAATGAAAGTCAGAAAAAAGGTGGAAACTGACACCAGCGCGATGATCAGATAAGAGGTCAGTTTAGAATTCTTCTCATCATAAGAAATATCCTTCAGTTCTGGGACCTCAGCCAAGTTATCAGAAATAAGTAAATACATGGAACAGGTGGCAGAGAGAGAGGGCTGTCCGTTATCTTTCACTGCCACAATAAGGTTCTGTTTCATGCTGTCAGATTCAGAAATGTCTCGCTGTGTCCTGATCTCTCCGCTATGGAGACCTATATTGAAAAGTCCCGGATCAGGGGATTTGACTATATGATAGGACAGCCAGGCGTTCTGTCCGGAGTCTGCGTCCACCGCTATCACTTTGGATACCAGAGAGCCTCCGTGTGCAGCTTTGGGGATCAGCTCGGTCATGAAGGAGTTGCCCTCCGGGGCGGGGTACAGTATCTGAGGAGAGTTGTCATTCACATCCGATATGAACACACTGGCGGTCACGTTGCTGCTGAGCGGAGGAGAACCGTTGTCTCTGGCCATCACGTGCACTTTAAAACTCCTGAACTGTTCATAATCAAACGACCTCACGGCGTGGATCACCCCCGTGTCTCCGTTAACAGATACATAGGAGGACACCGGGGCTCCGTTCACCTCACCAGGCAACAGAGAATAAATAACTGTACCATTTTGTCTCCAGTCGGGGTCCCGAGCAGTAACGGAACATAGAGTGGAGCCAGGTTTGTTATTTTCAGTCACATATGCGCTGTAGGACTGTTCCTCAAACATAGGTGGGTTGTCGTTGATGTCTGCTACAGATAACTGAACAGTTTTAGAGGAGGACAGAGGTGGAGAGCCCTCGTCTGTGGCAGTGATTGTAATGTTGTAATCAGACACTAGTTCACGGTCCAGTTGTCCTGTAGTCACCAGAGAATAGTAGTTTTTAATAGAAGGAACCAACTTAAAAGGGACGTTTTGCTGAATGGAGCAGCGGACCTGTCCGTTATTCTCAGAGTCTCTGTCCTGTACGTTAATGATGCCCACCTCTGTACCAGGTAACACATTCTCTGGTATGGGGTTAGACAGTGATTTCAGATATATCACTGGAGCATTGTCATTTACATCCGTAACATCTATTATAACTTTGGCGTATGAGGTTAGCCCTAAACCATCTTTAGCTTGCACTCTCATCTCAAAAGAACTACTGTCTTCAAAATCAATCACGCCAATTACTCTCATTGTTCCCGTTTTAGGATCAATTGAGAAAGCATCTACATCGTCATCAGATATGTGACCAAAGTGATATGTCACATCTCCATTCACTCCTTCATCTGCGTCAGTAGCACTGACACGAATCACTGTGGTATCTGGAGGAGAGTTTTCAGGCAGACTGGCTTTATAAACGGCCTGGCTAAACACTGGGGCGTTATCATTAGCATCCAGTACAGTGACGTGTATGATTACTGTACCTGATCTCTGAGGAGAGCCACCATCTAAAGCTGTGAGAAGCAAATTTATCTCTTTTTGTTTCTCTCGATCAAGTGTATTCTCCAAAACAAGTTCAACCTTGTTGCTATCAACAGCGAGAATAAAGTTGTCGTTCTTTTGAAGGTTGTATCTTTGAACAGCATTTTGACCTATATCTGCGTCATGGGCCTCCTCGATAGAGAAGCGGTTACCCTTGTCTGCTGACTCTCTTATTTCCATTTCAATCAAATTTTCTCGAAATTTTGGCGAGTTGTCGTTTACATCCTGAATATGAAGAGTTATACGATGGAGCTCCAAAGGATTTTCTAACACCAGGTCCACTTTTACAACACAGGAAGGTTTTTTGCTACAAAGGCTTTCTCTATCAATTCTTTCCGATGTGATCAAATCTCCGGTGTTCAGATTAATGTCACAGTACCGTTTACGAGTCCCTTCAAAATCAACTCGGGCCTTTCGTGAAGATAAAGTCCTCAGGTCGAGACCGAGATCTTTGGCTATATTTCCAATAACAGCGTCGCGTTTCATTTCTTCTGGAATAGAATAACTCAGGTCTCCATGAACGAGGTGCAGCGTTACATAGAAGGAAACAAAGCACAAGATTGTACGAAGCACTGAAAATCCTTTGTCTCCCATCCTGACACAGAGCGCTTCCCCAGCTTGTGAAACTCACTGTCCGGTGCGGAAAAATCTAATATATCCCAAACAACCAATAGATCAACACTCCACACCAGTGTATACGATTAAATATAACCAGGGGTTTAATCAATTCACGAGAAAAACTGCAACTGTTTCTCATGCAGTAGTAGAGGGTGGAGTGTTGGGTGTATATTTTCTGTCAGCCAACAGCGACGCCGTGAGTCGCTTTTTATTTTCACACTGGTATGCAAGAAAATATCTTTAATAGAGTCCAAAACTAAATTAAGGTAATATTTACCCACGTTGGCATAAAATATCCATACAAAGTTTTATTTTGTTTGTTTGTTGCTGTTTTTTTAAAGCTACAAAGTAACGGATGAGGATCAGAGAAGAAGTACAAAGAACTTAATTAATATAAGTCTTTCAGCCATTTACTGATGCTATACTAGTCTACCATGCAAACCTTAAATTTAATTATCCAATGTAAGTTATCATGATTTCTGAACAAGATTAGATTGGAGAAATATGGCTGTAGCACAACAGAGACAAAATGTGTAGCACCATGGACAAATACAGCACCTCTGAATAGATTATGGGACCTTCATGTCACTATACAGGACTTTAAATAAACATATGTAATTACTGCAAGGTTTTTTTATTTAGGCTACTTCCTCCAACCACTACGTCGTACTGCAATTATTATTGCTGTTATAATTTATATTAATATTAAAATTGTCATTAACATTAGTGAGAAAATATCATTCAACTTGTTTACATCAGTAAAACGTAGCTCCAATTACACTTGTGCCAGGGAAGTGTTTCAGCACCATGGACAGACACCTTCAGATACTGAGAGGCTAGTTTCAAAAAGAGATGTTTCATTGCTCTACTGAATAAGGCTAGTCTATGTTTTCTCCTTTGACTCTTCCAATGTGAGCTAGACAATTTCACACAAGGAAAGAATGATTCATTGGGCAAAATCAGAACTATGGGCTAGTGTTTTCTCCATTTAAGGACACCTGCTGATAGTGACAAAAACAGAGCAAAAATGGTAAATAATTTTGAGACGCTGCAGTAAGTACACAATCTTAGTAAATATGTCTACCACTGCCTTTCTCACAACTGCAATTTCTTTGTAAAGTTTCCTTATAACTATAGTTTCTTTTATAAGGCCAATGTTTACAGCTTGGAAACAGCTGGTTGAAGCAATTTCTTAGTTTCATTGTAGTTTACCAAATCACAAATTTGTTCAGTGTCAAACACTCCAAAACTGACACCTTTCTGAAATCAAAAAACTGTAGATATAGTTGATAGTTATCTGTCAGGGATCCAAAAATTGTTTTACAATGTGTTTGCAAGAACAAATGTAAAAGAAAAAAAAATACGTTTAAAAAATTGAAAGGAAATGAGTTCAATGAATGTGAAGGAAAACAGGCAGAAATACTTAAACGTTTGCTAACGTGATTTACAAAGTAGATAGTAACAAGAGGAAAACAAATGTTCTTCCACTGAGAAAATATTTCATCGCAACAACCACGCATCACTTTTGGATTTAATAAACGCAAAGAACTAATGGAGCTCAGCCAGACAGACGTCGGACAACTTAGCAAAGGAGCAAGACATGCATCTGTTATAAGGAGTCTTTTGAACGGTTCCTACCTCTACAGAAGCCTCCAAATCTTCGAACGGATCAGCAAAGTCAGATGGACTTTTCCTCAGAGTCTGGTCAGCAGGCAGAGTGTTGTCATTGTATGAACTGACGAACTTAAAGTCACTGGTTCTAGATCCTGTTGTCAAGTAGGCGTCATAATTGTAAGTGCTGCGTAAAGTTCCTGTGCCGTCAACATCTGCGTAATTAGGAGGGAGATAAGCGCTGGGGATGGCAACTGCTCCATCAAACAACAGTCTGGGCTTTCTCCTGCGACAAAACCTCACACCCAGGATGATGATAATGAATGTTAGAAAAAAGGTGGACACCGACACCAGCGCGATGATCAGATAAGAGGTCAGTTTGGAATTCTTCTCATCATAAGAAATATCCTTCAGTTCTGGGACCTCAGCCAAGTTATCAGAAATAAGTAAATACATGGAACAGGTGGCAGAGAGAGAGGGCTGTCCGTTATCTTTCACTGACACAATGAGGTTCTGTTTCATGCTGTCAGATTCAGAAATGTCCCGCTGTGTCCTGATCTCTCCGCTGTGGAGACCAATACTGAAAAGTCCCGGATCAGTGGATTTGACTATATGATAGGACAGCCAGGCGTTCTGGCCGGAGTCCGCGTCCACCGCTATCACTTTGGATACCAGAGAGCCTCCGTGTGCAGCTTTGGGGACCAGCTCGGTCATGAAGGAGTTGCCCTCCGGGGCGGGGTACAGTATCTGAGGAGAGTTGTCATTCACATCCGATATGAACAAACCGACGGTCACGTTGCTGCTGAGCGGAGGAGAACCGTTGTCTCTGGCCATCACGTGGACTTTAAAACTCCTGAACTGTTCATAATCAAACGACCTCACAGCGTGGATCACCCCCGTGTCCCCGTTAACAGATACATAGGAGGACACCGGGGCTCCGTTCACCTCACCAGGTAACAGAGAATAAATCACTGTACCGTTTTGTCTCCAGTCGGGGTCTCGAGCAGTAACGGAACATAAAGTGGAGCCAGGTTTGTTATTTTCAGTCACATATGCGCTGTAGGACTGTTCCTCAAACACAGGTGGGTTGTCGTTGATGTCTGCTACAGAAAACTGAACAGTTTTAGAGGAGGACAGAGGTGGAGAGCCCTCGTCAGTGGCAGTGATTGTAATGTTGTAATCAGATACTAGTTCACGGTCCAGTTGTCCTGTAGTCACCAGAGAATAGTAGTTTTTAATAGAAGGAACCAACTTAAAGGGGGCGCCTTGCTGAATGGAGCAGCGGACCTGTCCGTTATTCTCAGAGTCTCTGTCCTGCACGTTAATGATGCCCACCTCTGTACCAGGTGACACATTCTCAGGTATGGGGTTAGTCAGTGATTTCAGATATATCACTGGAGCATTGTCATTTACATCCGTAACATCTATTATAACTTTGGCGTATGAGGTTAACCCTAAACCATCTTTAGCTTCCACTCTCATTTCAAAAGAACTACTGTCTTCAAAATCAATCACACCAGTAACTCTAATTTCTCCCGTTGTAGGGTCAATAGAAAATACATTTACATCATCGTCTGACACATGGCCAAAGTCATATGTCACATCTCCATTCACTCCTTCATCTGCGTCAGTAGCACTGACACGAATCACTGTGGTATCTGGAGGAGAGTTTTCCGGCAGAATGGCTTTATAAACGGCCTGGCTAAACACTGGGGCGTTATCATTAGCATCCAATACAGTGACGTGTATGACTACAGTTCCTGATCTCTGGGGAGAGCCACCATCTAAAGCTGTGAGAAGCAAATTAATCTCTTTTTCCTTTTCTCGATCAAGTTTATTCTCCAGCACGAGTTCAACCTTGTTGCTGTCAACGGCGAGAATAAAGTTGTCGTTCTGCTGTAGGTTGTACCTTTGAACAGCATTTTGACCTATATCTGCGTCATGGGCCTCCTCGATAGAGAAGCGGTTACCCTTTTCAGCTGACTCCCATATTTCCATTTCAATCAAATTTTTCTTGAATTTCGGCGAGTTATCATTTACATCTTGAATGTGAAGAGTTATGCGATGAAGTTCCAAAGGATTTTCTAACACCAGGTCCACTTTGACAACACAGGAAGGTTTCTTGCTACAAAGGCTTTCTCTATCAATTCTTCCCGATGTGATCAAATCTCCGGTGTTCAGATTAATGTCACAGTACCGTTTACGAGTCCCTTCAAAATCAACACGGGCCTTTCGTGAAGATAAAGTCCTCAGGTCGAGACTCAGATCTTTGGCTATATTTCCAATAACAGAGTCGTGTTTCATCTCTTCTGGAATAGAATAACTCAGGTCTCCATAAACGAGGTGCAGCGTTACAATAATGGAAGCAAAGCAGAAGATTGTACCAAGCGCTGAAAATCCTTTGTCTCCCATCCTGACACGAAGCGCTTCCTCAGCTTGTTAAATTCACTGTCCAGTGCGAAACAACAAATATATCCGAAAAGAGACAATAAATCAACACTCCACACCAGCGTATACGATGAAATATAATCAAGGGTTTAACCGATTCACGAGAAGAACTGCGACTGCAATTTATGCAGCAGTAGTGGGTGGAGTGCGTGTGTGTATATTTTCTGTCAGCCAACAGCGACGCCGTGAGTCGCTTTTTATCTTCACACTGGTATGCAAGGCAATGTTCTGTTCAAACTCTAAAACCACACGAAAGTAATATTTACTGACCCTCGTGCGCACTACATGTTGAAATATAGCCTACTACATTGCAATTAATAAGGCTGAGAGAAAAATAGCAGAGCTGATTAAATATGACTAGTGCAGGTTTTCTCTCATGTTATACTGTTCTATCACACAGAGAGAAATGTAATTATCCAAAAAGCACAACATAATTTGTTCTGAACAAGTTAAGATCCAGAATCATCGCTGCAGTTCAACAGAGACGAAAGCTCAGAATTACTGACAGATACAACATCTCACTATTGAATGAGGGATGTAACCTCGTGTCATGATACAACAATATCATTACACAAGCGCATGTGTGGCATTTCCAATCGGCATTAGTAGTAGTACAACAAATGTCATTAAGCCTATTCAAATTCAGAAAATAAGACTAAAGGGAAATAAGATACAGTATAGCCAGTTGTGCTTGTTTCAGCACCACGGACAGATACCTTTAGATATTGAGGGCTGGTTGCACAAAGAAGACATGTGTCAGATTGTTATACTCACTTAAACTAGTCCTCCTTTTGTCCTTACACTGGTCTAATGTGAGTTAGACAGTTTAACCAAAGTCAAGTATTATTCATTTTAGACCTAAAAAGCTTTGCCTCCCATTCTTAAATTAAATGAGAACTACGAGCTGCAGTGTTTCTACCATTTAATGAGACTTGCTGATAACGGAGAAAAATAAATCAAAAAACAGGAAGTGAAATATTTTTGAAGGAGCGCACAGCTCATTTTTATTACTAATGTCGATTCCCATTAATGCAGTTTCTGGGTAAAATGTCCTTGTCACCAAAAATTCTTTCATAGGGCCCATGTTTTCCGCTTGAAAACATCTGGTTGAAGCATAAACTGGATCACAGTTGATTGGAGTCACACACATTAACTGACAGTTTTCTGAAATTAACCAATTAGATGTGAAGAGTATTTGTCAGTAGTCATAATGAGTATGTATCTTTCTGAAACTAGACCACCAAAATTAACTTATCACTGAACATAAGCAGAGTGTATTGACAACAATAAAAAGTGAAAAATACATGTTTCACATATAGAACGTTGATTAACAGGTCCATGTCTCGGGGGAAATAAGAAAAAAGTTTAACATTTGCTGGCGTAATTTACAAAGTAGATAATGAGAAGGGAATTTTTTTTTCCTAATAAACAAATTATTTATCTTCAACAACCAGACAGCACTTTGAAAATTCGGACACATTAAATTGTTTCAGCCAGACAGACATTTAAGAATTCAACAAACAAACAGAAAATTAGTAAGTTGCGATGAGGAATTGAACAGCTCCTACCTCTGCAGAAGCCTCCAAATCTTCGAACGGATCAGCAAAGTCTGATGGACTTTTCCTCAGAGTCTGGTCAGCAGGCAGAGTGCTGTCATTGTAAGATGTCACGAACTTAAAATCACTGGTTCTAGACCCTGTTGTCAAGTAGGCGTCATAATTATAAGTGCTGCGTAAAGTTCCTGTGCCGTCAACATCTGCGTAATTAGGAGGGAGATAAGCGCTGGGGATGGCAACTGCTCCATCAAACAACAATCTGGGCTTTCTCCTGCGACAAAACCTCACACCCAGGATGATGATGATAAAAGTAAGAAAAAAGGTGGACACAGACACCAGTGCGATGATCAGATAAGAGGTCAGTTTGGAATTCTTCTCATCATAAGAAATATCCTTCAGTTCTGGGACCTCAGCCAAGTTATCAGAAATAAGTAAATACATGGAACAGGTGGCAGAGAGAGAGGGCTGTCCGTTATCTTTCACTGACACAATAAGGTTCTGTTTCATGCTGTCAGATTCAGAAATGTCCCGCTGTGTCCTGATCTCTCCGCTATGGAGACCAATACTGAAAAGTCCCGGATCAGTGGATTTGACTATATGATACGACAGCCAAGCGTTCTGTCCGGAGTCCGCGTCCACCGCTATCACTTTGGACACCAGAGAGCCTCCGTGTGCAGCTTTGGGGACCAGCTCGGTCATGAAGGAGTTGCCCTCCGGGGCGGGGTACAGTATCTGAGGAGAGTTGTCATTCACATCCGATATGAACACACTGACGGTCACGTTGCTGCTGAGCGGAGGAGAACCGTTGTCTCTGGCCATCACGTGCACTTTAAAACTCCTGAACTGTTCATAATCAAACGACCTCACGGCATGGATCACCCCTGTGTCTCCGTTAACAGATAGATAAGAGGACACCGGGGCTCCGTTCACCTCACCAGGTAACAGAGAATAAATCACTGTGCCGTTTTGTCTCCAGTCGGGGTCTCGAGCAGTAACGGAACATAAAGTGGAGCCAGGTTTGTTATTTTCAGTCACATATGCGCTGTAGGACTGTTCCTCAAACACAGGTGGGTTGTCGTTGATGTCTGCTACAGATAACTGAACAGTTTTAGAGGAGGACAGAGGTGGAGAGCCCTCGTCAGTGGCAGTGATTGTAATGTTGTAATCAGACACTTGTTCACGGTCCAGTTGTCCTGTAGTCACCAGAGAATAGTAGTTTTTAATAGAAGGAACCAACTTAAAGGGGGCGCCTTGCTGAATGGAGCAGCGGACCTGTCCGTTATTCTCAGAGTCTCTGTCCTGCACGTTAATGATGCCCACCTCTGTACCAGGTGACACATTCTCAGGTATGGGATCAGTCAATGATTTCAGATATATCACTGGAGCATTGTCATTTACATCCATAACATCTATCATAAATTGGGCGTATGAGGTTAGCCCCAAACCATCTTTAGCTTGTACTCTTATCTCAAAAGAACTGCTGTCTTCATAATCAATTTCACCAGTTACTCTAATATCTCCCGTTTTAGGATCAATTGAGAAAACATTTACATCGTCA
Source organism: Thunnus albacares (assembly GCF_914725855.1). Classification (NCBI taxonomy): domain Eukaryota; kingdom Metazoa; phylum Chordata; class Actinopteri; order Scombriformes; family Scombridae; genus Thunnus; species Thunnus albacares. The sequence goes on along the minus strand of NC_058115.1, from coordinate 16,663,358 downwards.
TCAGATATGTGGCCAAAGTGATATGTCACATCTCCATTCACTCCTGCATCTGCATCAGTAGCACTCACTGTGAGCACTATAGTATCGAGAGGAGAGTTTTCAGGCAGACTGGCTTTATAAACGGCCTGGCTAAACACTGGGGCGTTATCATTAGCATCCAGTACAGTGACGTGTATGACTACTGTACCCGATCTCTGGGGAGAGCCACCATCTAAAGCTGTGAGAAGCAAATTTATCTCTTTTTGTTTTTCTCGATCAAGTTTGTTCTCTAGTACGAGTTCAACCTTGCTGTTGTCAACAGCAAGAATAAAGTTGTCGTTCTTTTGGAGGTTGTACCTTTGAACAGCATTTTGACCTATATCTGCGTCATGGGCCTCCTCGATAGAGAAACGGTTACCCTTTTCAGCGGACTCCCATATTTCCATTTCAATCAAATTATCCCTAAATTTGGGCGAATTGTCATTTACATCCTGAATGTGAAGAGTTATGCGATGAAGCTCCAAAGGATTTTCTAACACTAGGTCTACTTTTAAAGCACACGAGGGTTTCTTGCTACAAAGGCTTTCTCTGTCAATTCTTTCCGATATAATCAAATCTCCGGTATTCAGATTAATGTCACAGTACCGTTTACGAGTCCCTTCAAAATCAACACGAGCCTTTCGTGAAGATAAACTCCTCATGTCGAGACCCAGATCTTTGGCTATATTTCCAATAACAGAATTGCGTTTCATCTCTTCTGGTATAGAATAACTCAGGTCTCCATAAACGAGGTGCAGCGTTACAAAGAAGGAAACAAAGCAGAAGATCGGACGAAGCACTGAAAATCCTTTGTCTCCCATCCTGACAGAACGCACCTCCTCAGCTTGTAGAATTTACTGCGCAGTGCGAAACATTAAATATGTCCAAAAAGAGTCAATGCATCAACACTCTACACCAGTGTATACGATGAAATATAATCAAGGGTTTGACCGATTCAGCAGAAAAACTGCAACTATTTCTCACGCAGCAGTAGTGGGTGGAGTAGTGTGTGTATATTTTCTGTCAGGCAACAGCGACGCCGTGAGTCGCTTTTTATTTTCACACTGGTATGTAACAAAGCATTTTTCACAGAGTACAAAACCACATTAATGTAATATTTGCCGATGCTGATATAAAATGTCCACACCAAGTTTAAAAAAAAAGCAACAATTGCGATTATATTATTGTTGTTGATAATATTATTCTTAATATTATCATTAATGAGAAAATCTCCCTGGGCTTATTAGCTTCAGTAAGACATGACTGAAGGGAAAAAAAAACATACACTACAACATACAATTGAACTTGTGCCGGAGAAGTGTTTCAGCACCACGGACAGATACCATCAGTCATTGAAGGGCTGGTTGCACAGAGAAATTTTACATTGCTCTACTGATTACGACCAGTCTAAGATTTGTCCTTTAACTCGTCTAATTTGAGTTTCACCTGTTGATAAGTCACAAAAATAAAGCGAACAAGTACGTCAATATTTGGATAGGCTGCAGTAACCGTTAAATCCTATTAAATGTGTTTGCTATTCTCACAACCGCAGATTCTTCGTAAAAATCCTTATAATTATACATTCTTTCATAATACCTTTTTTTCCCCTTGAAAACAATTGTTTGACCAGCCTGGTCGCCAGAATAAAACGTTGGCATTGTACGTTTCTGCAAACCACAGAAACGTTGAATATCTACGTTTCAACACGTGTAATACGTAGCATATTAACATTTCTACAAAACGTATCATCTCAACATTTCCAAAATACGTATCATCTCAACATTTTTCAAGTGACGTAGTTCACATGCGATCTATATGAGCTGACTTTGGAAGAGGGGTCGGTGGGCGGTTAGGAAGTTTCTTGGCAGAAAGTTTAAAGTTGGAAATCAGCAGAGAGCACGGTTCGAGACCAACTCGGAACCAATGCCCGCTTCCCGTTTCAACCGACAAAAGCGGGTGGGTGTTTTTAGCGAGACGTCAGGACATTTGCAGCCGTTTTTCTGGCGAGAAAACCGGGTGTTTTTAGTGAGACATCGGGACATTTGCAGCCGTTTTTATTTTATTCTTTATTTAATTTTAACCCAAACCATGATCTTTCCCTAACCCTAACCAAGTGGTCTTTGTGCCTAAACCTAACCATACCTTAACCACAGCGTTGTTATACCATAAAACATCATTATTCAACGGGTAGAAATGTTAACATGATACGTTTATAGAAATGTTGATATGAAGTAGATATAATCAACAATTCTTTGTCAGAAGTCAAAATAAATGTTTATCTTTATAAAGCAAGACCCCTGAAATAACACAGTCTACAATAAGTAAACACTGTGTTTTTACATGAGCAAAAGAAGAAAAGACACGTTTCACAAGTATAAATGAAATGGTGAGTTCAATGGTCGCGGAGATAAACAGGAAAAAATACTTAAATATTTGCTGAGGTGTTTTACCAATGAGATAGTGACAATTGGAACGAAAATGCACCTTCATTAAGATAACATTACACTTCAACAACCATAAATCACTTTTCTATTTCGTTAACATAGATAACTACTGGAAGAAGGACAACTCAAAAAAGACGCAAGAAATGATATCTGTTGTAAGGAGTGTTTGAATGGTTCCTACCTCTACAGAAGCCTCCAAATCTTCGAACGGATCAGCAAAGTCTGACGGACTTTTCCTCAGAGTCTGGTCAGCAGGCAGAGTGTTGTCATTGTAAGATGTCACGAACTTAAAGTCACTGGTTCTGGATCCTGTTGTCAAGTAGGCGTCATAATTATAAGTGCTGCGTAAAGTTCCTGTGCCGTCAACATCTGCGTAATTAGGAGGGAGATAAGCGCTGGGGATGGCAACTGCTCCATCAAACAACAGTCTGGGCTTTCTCCTGCGACAAAACCTCACACCCAGGATGATGATAATGAAGGTCAGAAAAAACGTGGAAACAGACACCAGCGCGATGATCAGATAAGAGGTCAGTTTAGAATTCTTCTCATCATAAGAAATATCCTTCAGTTCTGGGACCTCAGCCAAGTTATCAGAAATAAGTAAATACATGGAACAGGTGGCAGAGAGAGAGGGCTGTCCGTTATCTTTCACTGACACAATAAGGTTCTGTTTCATGCTGTCAGATTCAGAAATGTCCCGCTGTGTCCTGATCTCTCCGCTATGGAGACCAATACTGAAAAGTCCCGGATCAGTGGATTTGACTATATGATAGGACAGCCAGGCGTTCTGTCCGGAATCCGCGTCCACCGCTATCACTTTGGACACCAGAGAACCTCCATGTGCAGCTTTGGGGACCAGCTCGGTCATGAAAGTGTTGCCCTCCGGGGCGGGGTACAGTATCTGAGGAGAGTTGTCATTCACATCCGATATGAACACACTGACGGTCACGTTGCTGCTGAGCGGAGGAGAACCGTTGTCTCTGGCCATCACGTGGACTTTAAAACTCTTGAACTGTTCATAATCAAACGACCTCACAGCGTGGATCACCCCCGTGTCTCCGTTAACAGATACATAGGAGGACACCGGGGCTCCGTTCACCTCACCGGGTAACAGAGAATAAATCACTGTGCCGTTTTGTCTCCAGTCGGAGTCTCGGGCAGTAACGGAACATAAAGTGGAGCCAGGTTTGTTATTTTCAGTCACATATGCGCTGTAGGACTGTTCCTCAAACACAGGTGGGTTGTCGTTGATGTCTGCTACAGATAACTGAACAGTTTTAGAGGAGGACAGAGGTGGAGAGCCCTCGTCTGTGGCAGTGATTGTAATGTTGTAATCAGACACTAGTTCACGGTCCAGTTGTCCTGTAGTCACCAGAGAATAGTAGTTTTTAATAGAAGGAACCAACTTAAAAGGGACATTTTGTTGAATGGAGCAGCGGACCTGTCCATTGTTCTCAGAGTCTCTGTCCTGCACGTTAATGATGCCCACCTCTGTACCAGGTGACACATTCTCAGGTATGGGATTAGACAGTGATTTCAGATATATCACTGGAGCATTGTCATTTACATCCGTAACATCTATTATAACTTTGGCGTATGAGGTTAACCCTAAACCATCTTTAGCTTCCACTCTCATTTCAAAAGAACTACTGTCTTCAAAATCAATCACACCAGTAACTCTAATTTCTCCCGTTGTAGGGTCAATAGAAAATACATTTACATCATCGTCTGACACATGGCCAAAGTCATATGTCACATCTCCATTCACTCCTTCATCTGCGTCAGTAGCACTGACACGAATCACTGTGGTACCTGGAGGAGAGTTTTCAGGCAGACTGGCTTTGTAAACGGCCTGGCTAAACACTGGGGCGTTATCATTAGCATCGAGTACAGTGACGTGTATGACTACTGTACCTGATCTCTGAGGAGAGCCACCATCTAAAGCTGTGAGAAGCAAATTCAGTTCATTTTGTTTCTCTCGATCAAGTGTATTTTCTAGCACGAGTTCAACCTTGTTGCTGTCAACGGCGAGAATAAAGTTGTCGTTCTGCTGTAGGTTGTACCTTTGAACAGCATTTTGACCTACATCTGCGTCATGGGCCTCCTCGATTGAGAACCGGTTGCCTTTGTCTGCTGACTCTCTTATTTCCATTTCAATCAAATTTTTCTTGAATTTCGGCGCGTTGTCATTTACATCTTGAATATGAAGAGTTACACGATGAAGCTCCAAAGGATTTTCTAACACCAGATCTACATTAAACACACACGAGGGTCTCTTGCTGCAAAGGCTTTCTCTATCAATTCTTTCCGATATAATCAAATCTCCGGTACTTAGATTAATGTCACAGTACCGTTTACGAGTCCCTTCAAAATCAACACGCGCCTTTCGTGAAGATAGAGTCCTCAGGTCGAGACCGAGATCTTTGGCTATATTTCCAATGACTGAGTCACGTTTCATCTCTTCTGGAATAGAATAACTCAGGTCTCCATAAACGAGGTGCAGCGATACAAAGAAGGAACCAAAGCAGAAGATTGGGCCTAGCGCTGAAAATCCTTTGTCTCCCATCCTCGTAAAAACACGTTTACGGCTTGAACAAATTAATGTCCAGATTAAAAACAATCCAATTCCGAAAAACAGTCAGCAATCCAATATTTCGTAAAGGCAAACACGACGAATAGTAGTCATGGAATGAAGTGATTCTTGTGAGAAATTACAACTGTAATGCAGTAACAGTGGGTGGAGATGTCTGTGATGGTTTTGTGCTAGCCCACAGCGGCACCATGAGTCGCTTTTCATTCCTTACACCTGCATGCAAGCAATACTGAACTGACCCTGCCTTATCCACCTTTCACGCGAACTGTGTGCCACTTGTAAAATACAAATCTAATGGATAATGTTCAAAGATAAATGAGTAGCGTATTCAATGTGAAAAAAATTATGTTTATTGACATTACGTCTAAAGTGTATTTACTTGCAGATAAAAACCTGAATATCTGATAAAAACACAAAAAAATAATAATTTGTACTGATACAGCATGATTCGGCACCATGGATAAACTACAGCCGCTCCTTATACAGTCAGGATCTGATAGAACGTGCCATTGGTTTGGCGATATGTTACAGCTATAAAGTCTTGACCATATGGATGAAATCAACTCACACACAGAATGCTTTAAAATATGTGTTACTAAAAATTTTTATTAGGAAGATGCGTTTAAAATAAAATACTGCATGTGTATGCCTTTAGATATACCTGATTTTAAGATGATCTTACAGTGTTTAACAAAATATTCAAGAGTAATACTATCACTGAGGGGACATTAAAATATTTACATAATTATTATCATTACTACTATAGTAGTAGTATTATTAAAAATGATGAATGAATGATCCAGAAGTCATGGCTAAAAGAGAGAAAAAATGTTCCCAGTTGCACTTGTTTCAGCACCACGGACAGAGACAACAGGAGGCTCATATTGAATGGCTTTTTCTACCAAAAAAAAAAGACTTGTCTCCTGGGTTACCATTTTGTTTCCAGTCATAAGACAGCAGGAACAACCACACAGATCTGTGAGTACTAGATAGAAATGAACTGTTTAAGCACCATGGAAAGTGTCACTTATTGACCAAACATTTCCTCTTGTCTGTCCATGCAGTCCTCATAAACATCAGTTGAGTCAAATGGTAAATACATGGATGTGGAACTAAATGCATGGTCATGTATATACAATTAAAAAGTAAAAGTGAAGATTTACCTTCAAGTCATTGAACATTGCAAGTGAACAGTATCACTTAAAATTAGCTTAAAAACAAGATAGTAAACACTCTAAACATGATAAAAATCTAATCTATTCAAATGCATTATTAAGGCATTTACTCCAAACTTTTTCTCTATACGGATTGCAGGTAAATTTCCTGTATGTCAAAAAAAAAACTCATTATGTTGTTTGCCGCTGGTTCTGGAAACCATGGTCTGAAGCATTCCCAATTAGCTGTGAGTCTCCAAGCTGTAAACAAACACCATCTGTTTTGCTTTTCAGCTGTTAGTCACTTGATATTTTAGTTTCAGTGGAACAAGCTGGCCAGCAGCTCCTCCATCTCCTCACACCTATGCCTCCACTCAGCTGCCCGACCGATCCCTCAGGCTGTGCCAAACCGGAGAGCTGGATTACATTGCTGTCTGCTCCAGTGCCTGAGTCAGAAAGTTTCAAATTCTCCACTTGATAGCTTCTTTATAGCAACTGTAAATCCTAAACTCTAATGTGTCCCAGGTAACAGTGTGTGTCGCAGTAACTCTGTACCACTATGATTGTCTCCTCTTCTCCATTCTTTTCTTTTTCACTTCCAAATGGTAAATGTCACAGTTCAGCACTTCTGCCAAAACTGCTGCAAGGGTCATCTTAGTTGTTCACTCTTTCAGCATCAACAAACTTCACTCCAGCAATATCATACTGGTCATTAAGTTACCTTGTCATCACAGAAATAATGCCGACATATCACACTTTCAAGATAGAGTGCCTGTGTGATAAAATATGAAATGATTTTCAATTTGTCAACATCCTGGTGTTTGTTCTTATGAAATGTACATTTCTACTAAGCTGTCACATAAAAGATGATTCAACTTAACTTACTCACCCGCACAATAGTTCTGAAAGATGAGCAGACACAGCTTCTTCAGGTATCCACAAGCAGGGGTTGTCTTTCAGGAATTACAGAAACCTAAGGAGAGAATACAAGACCATCAAAGTTAGTGTACAATCAGCACTTTCTACTGATGCAGAGTTTGGTATGAATCGACCCTTATCCTTTCCAGCTACCTTAAAACATACAGCATACTGCATTGTTTTTGTATTTTAAAATGATATTTTCAAATTCAACATTATTATTATTGTCAACATTATTCAATTTGTGTAAACACACACTTTCCCAATATAATTGTACTAAAGTGCTTTTAAAAATGCCCAGTTAGTCATTGACGAGTGGAAGTATTGCTAATGTAAAAATAAACTTCAAAATGTTACACTATATATACATATATATATATATATATATAAAATAAAATGTCAGTTGAGCCTAATACACAAACTTTACAAGACAACAATTTCTAATTGTACCTCACCATGCTGTCAGGGTGAAATATTTATCCATATTGGCATAAGTGTTTAACGCACCTCTTCGATTTTCAAAATCACTGACAAAAGTTGCTCCTGTTCCCTCTGCAGATGAAGAAAAGAAAAGAAAACAATCACTAAAAACATTGGTAAGAATGAATTAATAAAGTAATTTACATTGTAGAGGCAAACCCTAACACTTTTCATGATTTATTTTGGTATCACGTCCGTGTATACCTGTGTGAAATGTCTGATGTAGGTTGCTTGACCAGAACTTAGCTGATGAATAAATTCAACATATAAGTGTAAACAGTGCGCAGGAGGTGATTTTTTGTTCTGAACTATTGCTACGCACCTGGTGTGCAAAGACCACTTTTTCTCCAAATATGTCCATATATGTCAAAGATTAAATATGCCCACAAAAGCTTCTGCAATTCGAGTGGATAAAACTTGGCAAAGTCCTAAAATAGAGGCAGATATGTAAAGTAACCTAGCCCAGCATCCTGGGCTAAAGACAGGGTTAGCCCACTATGGAATGCGCCAAGATTAGCTTTCTTAGGGCTCACACTGCACTTGGCCCAGGGCTGAAAGCATTCTTAGAACCCTCTTCACCCCAGGCTAAGAAAGCTTTCACACTGGCACAATCCTGGTATATTCCAAAGTGGGCTAACCCTGACTCTACTGTAGAGCTGGCTGGCCCTTCTCCAGGGCAGGATTAGTCCCGAATTGCGGGGCTATCCCATGAAAATCTACTAAACACGGAGCTAAAAGTTGCCAGTGTGAAACAGGCTACAGTAAACAGTGGAGTAGTCACGCGTCATTCTAGAATGTAAACATTAGTTGTGTGTTCCAACAAACATTTTACCCAGAGCTGGTAGAAGTGCAGTGTGTATCGTATAGCCCTGGGCTTAGGTTAACAATGTGTGTGTGTGTGTGTGTGTGTGTGTGTGTGTGTGTGTGTGTGTGTGTGTGTGTGTGTGTGTGTCTAAATGATCCCACGGTCAACTAATGATAATGATAGCTAATGATAGCCCTGGGCTAAGAATATTCAGCGTGAAAAGCCCTTTAGCCCGGGGCTAGCAGCTCCCTTAGCCTGGGGCTAAGAAGGTTCTGTAATGCTTTTAGCCCTGGGCTAAGTGTAGTGTGAAAAGCCCTAGACTAGCATTATGTCTTTTGGGGGTTTACCATGTTCTGTGCCCAGCTGTGTTCTGTGAAAAACTGAAGCAGACAATTGCACTAGCTAACTCTCTAATAAATAAATAAAGTAAATATAAAATAATGTTACTTGCTTGGTTACATGGTTGAGTCCAATAACTTTACTATCTAACCAGTTAGCATTTGAAAAACGAGACAACAACAAAGCAGATAATGTCTGTTAAATGATGCTTTAGAGCTAACTAGCCGTGTTTGTTGCCATGTTTGTTTGCTATGGTGAACTCCTTTAACTTACCGATAATTTCATGTCGCTGAAATTAAGTTTGTTGTCCTGAATAACTGGGGCGGTCTTTCCCATCGTTTCAGCTACATTGCGGGACTTTCACATTCAACATTTAAACGATGTTTAAAAGATAATTGAAAATAAGAGGCCAGCAACGCCAGACAGAGTTACTCAGATAATTCAAATGAAGAGGACTCATTTGCGTGACCGCCTCTTTTTCTTCTTCTACAGTATGTTTAACGGCATCGGCCATCTTCCGGAGTCATCGTTTGCGTGACGGACCCATGGACGGACCAGAGCGTAACCTTAATTACTTCCGCATCCACCAAAACAAATTTGAATATTTGAATATCAATTTGAGTATTTAGTTCATCAAGTGCCACCACTGTTATATTTAGGATTTAGATTAAGACTGAACATTTATATTTATATTTACAATTTAGATTAAACATTTACATGTAGGATACAATGTTAGATTTATTATTTAGGATTTAAATGGATTTAAATGTAACATTTACTATCATGTTAAGCACTTTGAACTGCTTTTGTATGAAATGGAAGCACAAATAATCCATAATTTGGATTTTTATATAAATGGACTCCATTGCCCCATACAAGTCTAAGGTTGAATTCTTCAGGAACATTAGCTGTTTGTTTTATTTACTGAATATTGCTGTTTCCCTGCATCATCATATTGTCTGAAACCTTGTCAAAGGAAGATAGGTGTATATTGACTATCAATAGCCATTCCTGGTTTTAATCAAACACAGCTAAAATCCAGAAGGCCCCAGTCTTGAATGAAATAATCACTGAAACTTTGTGTCTCCATATTAGTTGATTTGCCAAAAGTGTTGAGAAGAATGGCATTGAAAGGGTTAACCTGCCAGGGAAGGAGAGAGGAGTGGCCTAGAGTTGGCTGAGCAGCCCATAAAAAAGGATGGGCTTCATGTGAGAATCCCTTCACTGACCTTCAGCAGCAGAACACCGAGTTCCCTTTTTTGGCCTCAGTGAATATTATTATATTATAGAATATTATTATTGTTATTGTTATTGTTATTGTTATTGTTATTATTATCGTTATTATTATCATTATTATTATTATTATTATTATTATTATTATAACAGCCATTGTCAACTGTCACAGTCATCTGTCAACTAACAGTCAACCATTTTCAATGCTCAAACCTAACAATAAACTATCAATTACACACTCTATGGATTTATCCTCACCTAGAAACCTGTGCAACAATCCTACTCAGTCCTCAGTATTTTACTAAAATCCCTTAATACAGTTGATCTTTCTGTTGTTGACAAAGATTATCTTCTGTGGGTTTGGTAAGAATGAGAGCGAGAAACTTCTGAGTCTGAATTCATGTCTGTAATGCCTGAAAAAATAGCCTATGCCAATGCACTGTAAGGCTCTCTTACCTTATATTAACACTTAATTCAAATAAAAGACAACATACATACATTACATATTTCATGACCCAATTCAATATTGAAAGTGTGACAAAATTCAAATATCTTGGTTTGATTGGAAGTTTATGCTTTTCTCTGAGTTGTAGAAAGATGATTATTGAAAATGATTTGCTCTAAATTACATGGATATCATTCATTAACATGATGCTGTCTGAACTCTGAGGCTCATTGATTCAGTTTATCATTCAGTATTTCAGATAGTTACACCAGTTACAACTGTACCTTGTATATGGTCAACTGGCCTTCACTGAGAGACATAGTAATCACTTTATATACAAAGCTCCTGTTTAAAAATTGCCACCAAAATTGCACTGCACACCAACACTATGAAATTTATCATCCTGCCAGACAACCCACTTTCAGAAGAGCAACACTTAAATTTAAGGGCATTTTTATACTTAGTTATATTTATCTATTTCACTTTTTAGGATCCCCATTAGTATCAATACAGAGTGTTTTATGTTAAAACATTTTTAAATATCTAAAACTCTGAGTTTTAAAATATATAGTGTCAGTTATGCTGAAGCCAATTCTAAAGATTGCACAACAGAGCAACATTACTTACTCATGTGTAAATGTCATTCTTATGACTGCCATTCAAACCCAATGTAGCATGTACATCATTTCAGCACCAAAGCAAACACATTGTTGACTCCATCACTCATAATCATCCAGTATGTACTCTTGTTTTAATGTTTTTCAGGACTTAAATGGTGGTTGACAGCTGTCATATCATAATAGTGCAAAAAATAAGTACAACAGCTCAGTTGGACTGCTAACTGACCAGCGGTAGCAGTACATTCAGGGCACTTCGTTCTCTCCTGGCAAGCTTTAACATCTTCGCACTATAAACTGGTACCCAGGTTTTGATGAGTTTTGATGATGCCTCAGACTTCAGTATCTGAAAATCTGACAATAATGGTTTCAAAATGTGAAGTTTGGTGGAATGGCTGGTCATGACTCTTCAAATACACTATGTAACTTTGACACCCACCATTCCTTGGGTATCCAATAAACATGGAGACTCAGGAAGAATGTCGAACAGAGGTTTTGTCCCATTATCTCAGATCCATTTTGCCCTATGAATGGCTGTTTTCCTCATATAGTCAACTACTTGATCTGGAGGCCAGATCATTTTCAGCCATACTACTATATTTACAGCCCTTTCAGAAGGCACATCTGATGAGTTCTCTCTCTCTCTCTTTTCTTTTGGACCATCAACCATCCTGGAACTGTTCTGCTTCCCTGGCTGTCGGTGCCATTTACAGAGGTTTTCTATCTGGTTCCTCCCTGCTCATGCGCTGCGCCTCTGGTCTCTCCCTTTCTTGTGTGAATGATGTCTTTATCTCTCTCTGTCTCCCTTGTGCATGTGGTTTCTTGCTCTCCTTCCTCTGTGTTTTTCTGCATTGTGTGATGTGAGCTTGTGTGTATGTGTAGTCTGTCCTCTTTCCAGGTCTCCATGGTGATGGAGGTCACAGGGCTCAGGTCTTACCTGTTTTTGGCAGCATCGGGAAGTTGTTCAACATCCTCCTGATCAGATTCTTCATATATGTTATCAATCTATCTATAATTTTGTCATCCTGTTTGTCCATGCTGTATTTCTGTAATGTTGCTTTCTTGATCTGTTCTGTACACACAACATCTGCTGCATATTTGCCCACTCTGGGAGAGGGATCCCTCCTCTGTGGCTCTTCCTGAGGTTTCTTCCATTTTTTCCCTAGAGGGTTTTTTTAGGGAAATTTTCATTGATCAAATTGAGGATCTAAGGATAGAGGATGCTGTATTGCTGTTCAGATTGTAAAGCCCCTGAGGTAAATTTGTGATTTGTGATATTGGGTTATTTTGGGCATAGGGGAGAACTCACAACACAGAGACTGGCAAGACAAGACTGATGTTTGGCTAAATGTCTTCTTCAGCAGTCTCTGGCCTGCATGGTCTATTTCTCTGCTTCCTATGATTTCTAAGGCATTCCTCCAGAAAACCAGTTGAGGGGCATTGGCTCTGACCTTCACAATACCGTGCTTGCTTAAAATAGGTCCCAAGCAAATTCACAAGATCAGTGTTGGGGCTAATAAAGCAGTATCATCTCACACAATTTTAATGCAAACCATTACGTCATAAAAAAATCAAGTGAAAAATCAAGTGAATTTTATGTATATAACCTCAAAATTACAAATGTGCCTCAAAGCACAACAGAGGAGGGATCCCTCTTCCAGACATGTAATAGATGTCAAAAAGACAGAAATAATAGTACTATTTCTGTCTACTCTAAAGGAGTACAAGGCTTATTGTAAAAAAAAACAAAAAAACAAAAACAACAAAAAAAAAACTTATCTTGAGTCAGCCCAAAATAATTGAACCACAACTAATCCATTCCATAAAATAACAACTTAGAGATGATGCAAATCAGACTAATTCAAGTTTGGCTTGAGATGCAACTAGGTGACATACAGTCAGTTGTTAGTTTAATAAATCAGCCCTACAATAAATCCTACCTTCTTAAAGGTTTCTATCAAAGCTGTTACAGGGAGTGTTTATAGTCATTTTTGATGCTGCAATCGGAAAATTCTGCATTTCAGTCCAGTTGATAAAGTGTACCACTGGTTTAAACTTACGGTGAAGCTACAACTGAAAACTAGCCTGACCAACACTAGACCAGTCTGGAGGGCTATGTTTTCATAACTCAAGTAAAACCTATTTAAATCTGCCTTTATGGACACAGTGAAAGAAAATTAAAGTTAATTAACTAAATAAATTTGATTGGCAACTATTTCAACTCTGCAAAAATGCAAAACATTTGATTCCTCAACATTTTCATTATCTCATCAATCATCATTATTATTATTATTATTATTATTATTATTATTATTATTATTATTATTATTATTATTATTATTATTATTATTATTATTATTTCAATAGTTATCATCAACTTTTAATTAACAAATAATTTTATTTATTTAATATTTGAAGTCATTTTACTGTTGCTATGAGTTTTTTTAATCCTAGAAGCTCTGTCCCACTCAACCTGAAACCCCTTGTCCCACTCAATCTAAAGTTATCAGATTGAGTGGGACAGTGCTTTATATGAATACTAACACACTAACACTAACACACTAACACTAATACATAAATATTATACTAACTATAATAAGCAAATAATATATATAAACAATTAGCATATTTTAAAACATTGGCAGTATTAATATAGATTAAAAGCAAAAATTTTATTGTTGCATGACAATTGCATGAATGCCAGCCTTATCATTCTAACAGAGTGTTTCATTTGTCAGCAATCTTCCTATGAGGTTGACTCACTCAGGCAGTTTGCAAACTAACACCACACTCACTGCAGTGGCATTGAGCCAATCCAAATGACAATGATATTTTCCAGTAGACAATCAGCAAAAATGTCCCACTCAACCTGAAGTCCCCCTACTACTGGTGGATACTCAGCCACCATGCATCCTCTGAGGCCCTACTGTATCTAATTTGAATTCACACATTTTATGGATGAAATTATGACTATTACTACATTTACCTCGCTCCCCACCACTTTCTGTTGTAAGTGAGTTTGATTCTGAAATGAAGTGAAGACAGTTTTGTTATTCTGTCAGTTTGGCAAAATGTGCTGAGATACTTGAGCCAGGAGATGGCGCCTTTTGCTCACCACTCCTGCAAATAAAACAGGTGCAGCAGTTAGGGATAGATGGAAAAGCAACGTGCTGCCATGTAGGTTATCTTCAAGCAGTAAGGTTTATGTAACATGGATCTCCAACAGTTTCGGGAAATATCTTACAATGTATAAACGCATGGACATCCTCTTCCAGTTCATTGTTTGCTTTATTTAACAGAAATAATTGATGCTGAAGCACCATCGTCACTAAGCAAGGGGGTATTCTACGTTCTGCACGCGCTGCATCATGGTACATGAAGTCCAACATCCGTCGTGTTATATTATCCATATGTTTCTCTGTGAGCGTTGAATGCAATGATGCTCAGCTTAGTGAGTCTTTTTAGGTTTGTCACGGGAGATGGCAAAGCCCCAAAGTCAGCTCTAAAACACAGAGCACAACCATAGACATGCAGTAAACTATCAAATGACCTCTGCGTTGTGACCGCAACGTGTCTGTCTTACGGCAAAAGCTGATACAATGGAAAGCAGTTATTGTTCAGGTGCATCTATCATTTCTTATCATTTCATGGAAAGACTACAGTTTGTGTGGTGGTAGCCTGCATTGTAAACTATCAAGGCATGTGTACATATGCCCTTTGTACTTAATGTGTAGCTTTTCATTGCCAGATCCTTCCGCAGCCTCGTTATAACTTACGACGCCGAAATAAATTAAATATTGGATCTTTATATGATGACATTATAGCCCACACTAACAAAAGCAACAGATAGATAGATAGATAGATAGATAGATAGATAGATAGATAGATAGATAGATAGATAGATAGATAGATAGATAGATAGATAGATAGATAGATAGAAAAACGATTTGGGGTTAAATCTCATTATTTGGAAAAAGTAAGTCATAATATATTATTTCATTTTCTAATTGTAACTTACCATAAGTATTTTTTATTTTTGTCATGCCAAACTTTTTATTCATTATTTCCTGCAATATTTTGGAATCTTGTACATTGGATCCAATGTAGGATTTAGCAGAAATTATTCAAAATGCAACTCTAAAGAGACTGACACCCAGCTTTTATTTATTCATTTTTTTATTTCGTTAAATGAAAACTTAATAAAACACCAAATACCAAGACTAAATTTGCTCTTGAGTAGCCTATGAATTATTTACTTATATTTAGGCTACCCGTAAATGGCAATTAAGATCATTTGCATTAATTATGACAGGCTGAAATAAACTTGCTTAATTCTCAACTTCTGTCTCACGCTGTTTCATTAACTCCCTTGTACTCTCTCTCTCTCTCTCTCTCTCTCTCTCTCTCTTTCTCTCTCTCTCTCTCTCTCTCTCTCACACACACACACACACACACACACACACACACACACACACACACACACACACACACACACACTGTGTCTATACAGTGTGACATCTAGCGCTGTTATTGCCACAGGCCAAAATTATTGTGCACATTAATCTCTCCATCTTAATCCTGGCTGCTCCCAAGTCACTCCATTTGCCTTCCTCAGCAGGATGAGGGTCTTGCTGAGTCACTGCAGCTGGCAACATCACCAGCTAACACACCCACTAAAACAAACACATACACACTTCGTTGCCATTGTACCGTGACTTGGCATACACTTAATTAGTTTCATCACATGTTCAAATATCCCTTTCACATGATTATAAAGACCATTTAGTTGTTTCTATTTCACTGTTTGGCCTTCCTTGGTTGTTTTAATCCATTGCATAAATGAAGTTATGGGGCTATGCACTGCACAATATAATGTAGTCTGTGTTTATGTTGTGCAAGTCTGATCTGGTTTACATTTGTCTCTGCGCACTGGACAGCTTATAAAGAGAGTGAGCAGAGTGGCCCACTGCTCTGCTTGCATCTCTCTGTTCACTCTGCCACAATATAAGTATCCATGTTCATCAGCCAGAGATTCACTGCTGTGCAGACCAAACACTGCAGGCTACTTTTCTGCACACGGAGCCAGTTTGCTTGTTTGTTAATTTGTTTGTATAACTCAAATGAGCCAAAATTCAGAAAGACCAGAACACATTTTGCGAATGCTCATGGGAATATGTAACTGCAGGGATTTTAAATGTGTGGGTGGTAGTAGTTTTTGTTAAAATGTTGTTCTTCCATGGTTCACCCGTTCTTAACAGTAGTGTATCTAAAGGAGTCAGAGATGCTGTTTGTGTTATAGCACCATCACATCAGCAGTCATCTGTGCTGTCTGTGTGATATGAAAGGACACACCCATGACCCCATCCTGGGCACCCCACGGGTTAGACGCTCCTGTGTTTGCTAAGCATATAAGGCAGTTGCCATAGAGACTGTTCCCCCAATAGCTGTAACCATGGAAACCATTTTGTGTGTCTACTGGAGAGGCAATGTGATGTAGCATTCTCACAAACATAATATGAACTCTTGAACCTCTCTTAGTGCTATCTCCCCTCTCCGAATCGAAGATGAAAGCCAAAACTGGAAAGAGGGAGACTTCATGAACTTTATATATTTCAACAGCAGCATTAGTATAAAGAGACAAAAATGCACAAACACATCTATTTTACACTCAGCCGTGAATGATTATTCCAGACAGAAAAAGTAACAACAAAATGGAAATTCTGTTGTTGTTCCTGGAGTTCTATATAACCTTTTTAGGAAACTATTGAGTTGCCCGACTGGATAAAAGTATTGATTATCTATGCTGCATTTTATCTAGGCCAGCATGACTGATGACTCCTCATTGTGATATTCACCCACTGGGATACAATAAATCTACTTAGCCACTCTATTAAATTATGTTGCATCTGGAAGCCTCCTTTCACAAGGGACTGTTTCGACCATCTGTGACCGTGGCTTTCGACAAGGAGAAATGAGGCATCAGTGCTGGGCAGGTCACTCAGCCTGTGTACCTTACCTCTGCAGGGAAGGTGCTTTTCTACATGCAGAGAAAGAAGTGGGATGTGAGTATGTGTGGAAGAAGAGAGCAGCTGGTCTGTCCAGCCTCTGCTGATGTGATGAGATGAGACTCTTTCTACCACTAACTGATCAATTCTTTCCCTCTCTTATAGAGTGTTATATTGACCTTTTTAAAACTTCCCTGAGATAAAAGCCTTCTCTGTAAATACAATTCTGATACTGATTTTGAATTAAAGCTTTAATTGCATATTTTAAATCATCCTATTCATTACACAGTATTTAAAAAAATACAGATGAACTGTGTACTCATAATGTTCACCATTTTAATAAAAACCTAAACAAAGCCATTATCTAAATTCAATCTTATCCTCTATTTTTTACTCCTCTCCACCAGTCATTATGCTTGTAATGTCCTAAAACTGATCACACTGTAATGAATCTCTTATAATGAGAGACAGAGAGCACAAAACACACCCCCACACACAAATGGCCCCAAGACAATAAATTCAAATTTATTTTTAAGAAAGAAAACTTTATTTGTGATTTATAAACAAAACACATTACCACTGTATCCATTTAGGTAAAATAAAAAAGTCAGAAAGTAAATGAAATAAATGAAATTCACTACTTCACTGTTACAGTTGATGAGCGGGTGTACAAAAAAAGGGTTTTACAACAGATCTGGGCTGGTCCATTTAGGACAGCACATTGCCACCATATTTCACCACCATACATTGGGAAAGAATGACAGCATGAACGCTCACTAAACACAAGCATACACTACATATACCTTTTTTTACACTGGAATATTTTTTTCAGTCATTTTTTTTTTCTTTTTTTAAGAGTGAAAGGGAAGTGATAGCTCATCATAGGATCATACATATTTCAGTTACAATATTACAGTGTTAGTTAGATCGTCATGTCAAAGCCGGACACAGAGAGTGGTTTATTTTTTTTTTGTTTTTTTTCTTGCTTTGCTTGATCTCAAAAGCATAAATCATAGTTTGGAAAAGAAAAAAAAAAAACTTGCGTTGAAAGGTATCACACTATAGCATTTACAAATATCTAAAGAGGTTTAGTGAATGCCATACAACATCTGTGGAGCGTGAAGATCGTAGTACATAGATGTTTGGCATAGACAGAAGTACATACAAATATCTCCTGTGCGAGTAATGAAGAAAAATGATAATACAAAATAATAAACTCATAGCCATCTATCTATTTATATATATATTTCTCTATATAGTATGTGTTTCCTTAGAGCAGTACATGCAGCAGCCACTTAATGGAGTGACGTCATACTGAACCGCAAAACTTTGGGGACGTGGCGACAAGTTACAGGCAGGGGAGGGGAACCAACAGAAGCAGGTCTTGAGGCATGTCTCTTTTTCAAAACCTCCTGAGAGAGGATTGGTGGGATATAGCCGTGGGATGGGAATCCTAAGATGCCCATATTTTTAGCAGGTTTCAAATACTAGTGTAGAGACAATCTATGAAAAGTCTACGCTACATTTACAGCGTACATAAAAGCTATGTGACTCAACGATCCTAAACAATCAGTTTTCTTCTCTTGCACATGGAGGGGGAGGGCCAGCCCACGGCACCTGTCTCCTCACTTTATCCCAGTCCTCCACCCCTGTTATCTGCCTCATCCCACCTGGTCCCCTCTCATCAGTGGCTACAAACAGGAAATGAACAGCGTACTGTAGTATTCACAAGTTAAAAGCACTGAACCGTTTTGCACTTAGAGAGACATCTGACAAAGAGTTCAGGGTGTAGACCCCCGACTGGGCTTCCCCAGGCCTCATCCACATTACTCCATGCTGTTCTCAGCACACCACAATGTTCAGAGCAGGCCATTCCCAGGATGGATCCTGAGCAGGGGGGTCAGAGCGGGAGTAAGGGGCAGTTTCTGAGGGCAAATGGGGGCGGGCATGACATGCAAAAAGCAGTTAAAGCTGTGAGGAAAAAATGAAAAAAGTATGGAATAGTGAGTCTCTTTAGAGAATAAAGAAAAACAGATTAAGTTCACAAACTTCGTCATCACATGGCAGTCTGTGGGATGGGTGACCATGGGGGAAAAAGGCAGCTGGGGGAGGAGAGGACGGCTTGTGGCAGCTTGGGGCAAGTACAAGCAGGTGAGCAGTTGTAAACTCAAGGTATCAGGTAAGGACTGGTTGCTACCAAACATTCAAAGCAGAAAGCTTTAGGCTTTTGCTGCAGCAGGGGGAGAAGAGACGGTGATATCAAAATCTCAAGACTCTCCTAATATTCTGTAAGGTTTCATCAGAGTCCACTGACTGAAAGCGGAGTCACAAGCCAGCTCAGCTGGACTCTCCCCTCGGTGATCCTCAGGAGAATGTGAGGTATCTTCCCATCTCTCCATCTTTCCTGTGCTCTCTGCATTCCTCAGTTGGGGTTCTGGCTAGAGATGTAGCTCTCTGTGTCCTTTAACTGCAGTGAGCAAATACAGAGTGATTGCAAAGGATGCTGCTTCCATCCTGAGAGAGTTGATGTACACATGTGCACCGCATCGGTGACTGTGCAGGGCAAAAAGCTTGCAGTGTCTAGTTTTAAGCACATTTCTTTGATGTCAGTTGATTCTCTCTCCTTTTTTTATTACTCTCCCTCTCTCCAGGTCTCAAGTGCTTTCCGTGTCCACCGTGTCATGATAAGTGTGTGTATGAGTGTTCGCATGTTTGAGTGTGTGAGCATGCGTGTGTGTGCGTGTGGTTTCTTTGAGATCTCAGGAAACACTGTTGGTAGTTACCGGAGGAATTTGCAGCAGTGTCATGTTAGCCGTAGTTTCAGTGACTCGCTCCTGTGCTATTTACAAGTAGTGTGTGTCCAGCTCCAGATTGCATACATCTGACTCAATCTTCTTTGTCTTTCTTCTTTTCCTTGGCTGGCACAGAGCTTTTGTTGTTCTTGTACAAAGTTGTCTTCTCTCACAGAGAATGGTTAACACATCATAGTTGGGGAGGGGGTAAGACAGAGGTGCCAACATGCCCAGTGGGTTAAAGGAGAAAAAATTCAAGACGAGGGCAAAGAGTGGTCCTTCCTTATTTCAAAGGATGACATTAGTTGACTTATAGTGTATAGGCACATAGGGGCATGGAGGAAAATCAATCCTTTTATTGTTTATCAAGGCAAGATCAATAATTTACCTCAGTAAGGGACTGAAGGTAAAATAAATCTTGGTAAGGCCAGGTTCAAAACAGAAAGAGCTTTAAAATGTTTTCAGTGAAAATAGGTGATAAAATGAAATTGAAAAATCCATAATAGTTTTCACATTTTCTTTTTGCCCAGTGGACTTTGGTTGGTACCTCTGTTTTAACAACGCCCTTTTCTTCTTTGCTATTTTCTCTTTCTGCTCCTCTACTCATCTCCATCATCCTTTCCCTTATCCTTCTTGTCTTTCTTCTCCTTCTTCTTCTTCTTCTTTTTCTTGGCCTCCTCTTTCTTTCCAAAGGTGATGAAATCGCTCTTGTCGTCCTCGCCTCCCTGGTTCTGTCTGATGGATATTATGGCGGGGGAGCCTGGGATGATGAAAGCCTCTGGGGGAACCTCACCAGGCTTCAGGTGCTGTGGGGGTGCACCAGGACCGCCTGGGCCATAGCGAAAGTGCCAGCTGTTGCTGTCTACCCCAGCACCCATCGGGGGTGACACCTCTCCTCCTTCACCATCTGAAAGAAACAAAAAGAGATGGATGATGGGTTATTGTTTGCTATTTATTTGCTTCTGACAGATATCGTTAGTTAAAAAAAAAATCACTCTTAATCAAAACTTGGACTATTAAGGAATATCTCGATTTCAATATCTCTTACATTTCAGTCTTGCTGATGTCTGACAAATCCCACCCTGAACTAAAACCTTCTGAGGCTTGTCACTTGCAGAATGTGCCTGTGGGAGGCAGCTTTAGTAGCTGACCATAAAATTAGCTGCTACAAACTGAATGAAACGGTCATGCTCTTTTATATACATAAATTTGGCATACTGTGACAAAAATCTGACCGTAACAAGAGTCCACTGATCTTCACAGCAGCCACTGCAAAAATCTTATCGCCAATAAAAAGTGGCATTCCATGAGGAGAGGCCATGACTATGCTATAAAAGGTGGGAGGTGGTGGAACTTAAGGGGAGGTTTCCTTAAAGAGATTGCTAAGTGGCAATGAATCAAAGGCTCCCTCTTGCCACGGCTAATATCCGTGGCACAATTTAATAAAACATTAGAATCATCATTGTATTAAAGGCTGGGGACAGTCATGGAGTAAAGATTCCACTAAAGATTTTAGTGGAATTTAGCTCAACTGTTTTGTAAGAACAGCAACATTGTACTTTTATCAGATGGAGTATTTTCCACAGTAATTTGTATTTACTGCCACAGCAATTGACACCGTATTTGGTCCTTCTGCTGTTTGCTTAGATGTCTGTTTATGGTGATTTTAAAGAGTTCAAAGAGTTAAAGAAAAGTGAACTGGGTCTAGCTGTGTAGGTGAATAGCTTCCAGCATTTCTGTCAATTTGCTAATGAACAGACAAGTCTTGTCCAAACAAATAAATACCACAGTTCAAAGGATGGTAACATGTACATGAATAACACTTGTAAGAAAAGTGGACAAAAGCCAATACAACATTATTCACTCATTGGCAGGCATAACTGTATTTAGGAGGGCATGGACACCCAGCCTGACCATATATTAAGGAGTGATCACACCCTTAGTCCATGTTGCATGTGAGTGTGTGTCATTGTATTAATGTTTATGTGTGGTACATAACAAAACTAAACACAGTCTACCAGCAAAAGACCCCATCACTTTGGTTCTTTCCTCACAGCAGTGACCTACTTGCCACACTTGCCTCCCATATTCCCTTTTATTTCTCTGACTCTTTTTCTGAGTTCTTTCCAAAGGGGAGATTAGATGAGCAGGGCTCCATCCAACCAGAAGGAACAGTGTCTGGAAGAAGTAGCATGACCTAATGCAGTACCCAGGGCAGAGAATACCATCCCACAATCTTATCGTATCCTTCTGTGACCCAGCCAGCTCCAAACTATGCAGTGTATGTTCAGTTTCCTCTCTCCTCATGTTGCAACTTTTACACAAAATAGACTTTGTCATCCTAAAAATAGTGGGACACATAGAATGGAAACATAATTCTGACCATGGATGTATTGTCAGAGGTAAAGACATGGTCTGCCTCCATGCAGAGGGTGGTAAGGGCTTTAATTAATTTACTCTTCTGAAATTTCTCAGATTATGATGACTCTGGTGATGCAACAGATTGTGACCAAAATGATCCCAGGGAGACTTTAGCATACCGTTTCTAAACACTGATACTGATAACCTTAAATTCTCGATTATAGAACTGAGATCAGTCTCAGATTTAGAGTCCCCTTTTTTAAATATTATGCACTCCAAACTTATTTCCTTTTTAATTCTCCCCTGCTTTCTGTTCATATTTTTGTTCAGTCTTCTCTTTGCTCAGACTTGTTTTCCCTTCCATATTTCACTAACTCTCAGTGAGATCGGCTCACAGTGAAGGATTCATGCAGTAAATCCACCGAAAACATGACGTCTCCCGCTTGGCACACAATCCTAATCAGTCATAGAGGCACGCACTGCTGCAAAGCTCCTCCTTCTGCCTGAGTCGAAGCAGACAATGGCATTTTATTTCAAAGCGTGAATTAATACACACACCTCAGCTCTAGAAAGGGTATCCAGAATACCTTGTCTGAATGAGAGCTGAAAAGATTAGTTGATTTATTGATTATTTGATCAACAGAAAATTACTCAGCAACTATTTTGATAATTGATTAAATGTTTGAGTCATATGCCAAGCAAAAAACAACAAACATTATCTGACTCCAGCTTCTCCAATGTGATGATTTGCTAATTTTTCCCCATTTTCCAACATCGTAAATGGAATATTTTTGTATTTTTGTATGTTGGTTGGATAAAACAAGCAATGTGTTATGATGAGAATTTTTCACTATTTGAATATATGTAACATACTATAATATATTATATGAAAAGACTTGTTAGTTGCAGCACTAGTCTGAACTGTAATTTTTAATATTGTGTTTGATTTCTCTAAAAATCAAGCATTGGGACCATCATACAGGATTTAACTGGGTCATGCATTTGAATTGTTGCACATCACTATTTGCCAAAAAGTTCTCATGCTTTCACCCACTGCGACAACACAGCTGCAAGCGCTTCAGAAAGAAGACAGAATTTGACAACGAGACTGAGAAGATTAGGACGGGACAGGCTAGATCCAGTCACTGCTTCCTCCACATGTAGACACAGAGACAGCTAGAGTCACATTCATTTACAACATTTACGAGGCGAAAGTCTTCCGCCGACGATAAGTCCTCATCTGACTCCCCCAGCAGAAACATGACCCTGATTTTCTACTCCCAAATGGCAGACACGCAAGAAAAGGCACACAAAAATTATAAATCAAAAATGCAGAGTACTAGAGTGCAGGCAATGCTTTGCTTTAAAGTGTCCATGCCCTTGCCTCTAAGAAATTACCTGTCTAACTCAATGTGGAAATTTGATGAGACACCAGTGCCCCCATGCAAACTTACATTCATAAGCAAAACAACACCCTGGAGAGTGATGAGTCATGCTGAGAGCAGACATATGCAAAAAGGGAAGACAGGGCAGGGCAACTCTCTTAAAAGGGTCAATGTCTTATTGCTGGCTTAAAAAAAGATAAAAAACAAATCATTGGATGTGCTGTTATCTGGTTGTATTATACTCCTAAACTGAAAAGGTCATATCATATCAGTCTTTACTGCTGCTTTTGTACATTTTGATGTTACCAGCAACACTAACATGTGATTTGACCTGTAATGACAACTAGACCTCTGTCACCTCTATATTTAAATCATTTTTATCTGTCCTCTCATGTATCTCTTCATGTCTTTTCTCACTTCATTTGCTCTTTGCCTCTTCTCTGCCTCTCTTTTCCTTCACGGTGGTAACAGACTCACCTCACCCAGCACTGATCCCCACACAGCCATTGCTTCTATCTGATTTGTCGATGGCTGTTGCAGAGCAAAACTCTCCCTCTCTTCTCTCCTCTCTATTCCTCCTGCCCAATCTCCCTCCCATTTTTTTCTTTTCCCTGCCACCCTCTCTCTCTCTCACTCATTTCCCCTGACCTTTCATCTAATCTAGCGTGAAAACTCAGCCAGCCAACACCAGTCTCTCCCAGTTATTGACAAAAGTCTTAATCATGCCTATCAATGTTTGTAATAACATTAATGTGATTGGGTATTAAACAGCTTGTCCATCAGTGATCACTACCCGGCACATTAGAGACGAGGATGATTTCTTTCCTTCATAGAGGATGACGACGGCTGTTGCCCCTAACTGTATTACCCTCTCCATGTATCTGTAACTCACACTATTTTGATCCCTCTGTATCTGAAATACTAGATTGACACAAGCCACTGTAATCAATAACATTACAGACTGTCATTCTTGCTCTATCTATACCCCTAAGTTTGATCTCTTGAGACTTCAGTCCGGCATCTCTGCGTGTCCCTCGGCTCCCCTGTGCCGCCCAAGGTTTTCACAGCCACTTAAATCACCCAAGCTCCATTTTGCCACGTCTACTTTATTCATCCCCCTGTCTCGCCCTACCATCGGCGAGTTGGGCAGAAGCGCAGTGCAGCGTTACATAACGAGCTGAGGAAGAAGAGGAGGAGGAGGAGGAAGAGGGGCCAGGAAGTGCAAGGATGCAGATATGAAACACAATGCTCACCACCAAAAGGAGGAGTGGGAGGAGGGGGGAAAAATGGATTAAAAGATACTGAAGGAGAAACTGTTTTCTTTTACACTGCAGTGGTAAAAAAAATAATCTGTGATTATTATGACAGCACACTCTCAGAGGGACCACACCCTTTTCCAAGATAGCACCTGTGTGTCTGTCCACTGTGCAGTGTATGTGTGTACATTTTGATAAAAACAAAATGTGATATCGCAGTCTATTCAAAACCTAATTCTTAACCATGTGTATGTGTTTTCACTTCCTTGCCTGGGTAGTGCTAGAAGAATACATTTGTGTGTCTGCATAAATTACCATAGATTTCCCAATCTGCTAGAAGTAAGTGAAATACATAAATAAAACTGTCATGGGTAAGAACACAACAACGATAACTGATTATAGGCTCTTAACAGCAGGTCTGTGCATGTTTGAGTGTACAATGTGTGTGTGTGCATGTGTGCGCATCTGTTTGGGTTTCACGCCAGGTTGAGCACCTTGCAGTCTGTTACCTGCTGGATCATGTGGCAGATGGTGGACACAAGTTATCCCAAGTGACAGGACTTAACACAATAAAAATAGCACTCAATGTAGGTGTGTGTGCGTGTGTGTGTGTGGGGGAGTTTGAGTGTATATGTTAGTATGTGTAGGTGCTATGACATAAAAATGAATAAAAAGAAAAGCAAAAATGTGTTCATTCTCCAGAGAGAGAGAGAGAGAGATAGAGAGAGAGACAGAGACAGAGACAGAGACAGAGACAGAGACAGATAGAGAGAGAGAGAGAGAGAGAGAGAGAGAGAGAGAGAGAGAGAGAGAGAGAGAGAGAGAGAGAGAGAGAGAGAGAGAGAGAAAGAGAGAGAGAGAGAAAGCTGGCAAGATATTTAAAGAATTGCAGAGCACAGGATGGGAACAAAAAACAGTGACAATAAAGGAAAGCAAAGCACTGAAGTCGAGAATAGGAAACAGATGGGACGCAGGGATTCGGATACAGTGAGAAGTCCCTGACAGCTTCTAGAGCGTTCTACCTTGCCTTTCTGATTCTGCCAAAAAACATTTTGCATCAAATACACTTTACCTGTGAGACTGCAGCCATAAAGTATGACATGCAGCCTTAAATTTAATCAACTGTCTGTCTTTATCTTTATCTCTCAAAATTTACTTCACCTGAAACTCTCACCTGCCCTTCCTGATGTGACTGACAATGATTTAGTAGACATATATGGATCAGGTCTTGGGCCCAACTGCTCAATAACAGTTCTCATATCCAAGGCCTTAGGCTTTGAAACATCACTTTCTCTCCCTCACTTTTCCTGTTGCCTCCACCCTCCACCTGCATTTGTGCCTTGACAGGTGGTTGCTGCAGAGGATTACTATTCCCTCTAATCAAATCTATCTTTCTCTGTGTGTATGATTCAATGTGAGTGCGATCAGGGCTGATACAGAAAACAGTAAACCTGCATCCACCTCTGCAGTACACCACCACCACCCCAGTGAATGTAGGTCACTCTCCTTCTGTTACTCACTCCTCTGCTCTCTTCTTCCCTTTACACCTCTTACCTCCAACTCTCACTTTCCAAACACATCCCTCCCTCCTTTGACTCTACCGTTATCTCTGGTTTGGTTTTAGATTTTGCTCATGTACGTGCATTTTTGTCAACACCTCCTTTTGTCTTGTCCTTCACCTGATGCCACAGTCAGCTTTTTCTATTCCCCCTCTACCCCCCTCTTTCAGTACCTTTTGTCCCACACCATATGTTTGCACTCCCCTCTATAAAACAGCCCCCTCCCTTCCTCTCTCTCCTGCCAATATTAGGCGCCATGAATGGTTGCCTTGGAAACTACATCCTCCAGTGAAGCAGTAGGACATTGGTAGGAGTCATGGTGACAGTGCTTGTGCTGATAGAGAATAATGCTGCAAGCTCTCTCTCTCTCTCACTCTCTTTGTCTGGTCTAACCACTCTCCCCTAGCAACAGCAGCCTCATACAGCTTCCTCTCTTTCCTTTGCAGACTTTGCTTCAGTCAATCACTCTGATTTACTCATCGTCACTCCCTCCCAAACAGTCCATGTCTGTCGCTGCTCTACCTTCCAATCCACCTTATCCTTTATTGCGTGGTCTCTTGTTCTTTTTCAGTCCCTCGCTTTGCAACCCACCCAACTCCCTCCTCCCTGCTGTCTCTCTCTGCCCATCTCTCTAGGGGATGGTTACAATTCTGCACAGTTCTCTCTGAATCCCTATGTGCCCTTGGTTTACAGACAGAGCTGTGAAACAGAGGGATAAGATGATAAGGGAGCGAGGAACAGATAGGGAGAGAGTTAGACAGCAAGTAGAACCCTGATTTCATTAATGTGGGTCTGTTAATCTGGGCGTGGGTTGCGCTCCATCTGTCACAGCAGGAGCAGCACACAGAGCAGGCAGCCAAAACACACTTAGAAACACAGCCAAACACTCACACACACACAAACACACACGTACACACGAAAACACAAAATACAAAGCGCAAGCACATGTATGCAACTACACAAACAAATTAATACCAACAAATTAATACCAACACACAAATCCACATGCTCTAAATCAGAAGGGAGGAAACAGGGGCGTTGTCGGCTGCACCTCTGGGTCTCACATCAGAGCAAAAAATAGACTGTGAGGTAGAACAGTAGCTTGTAGTTACAGCACCCAGACTGAAACAATTCTCTAAACAGACCAAACTCCCCTACACTCCTGCTCCCCACCTAAGGACCACAGTCTGCCTAACAAACAACACAATTTAGCTATAAATAGCACTGCCTATGACTCATAGGGATGTGACAGGCCACATTGAATCAATATCTCCATTTCTCTCATTTCTGCGACATGATAATCATTCTGAAAGTCAGAACATAAATCTTCCTCAATACTGTCCTCCAGCAAGGAAGCTCTAGAAATAAATGCTCTTCATATTCTCTGACATTCTCAACCGATGATTATCTTTAATCCAACTCCAACCCAGTTTGACCTGAAGCTGATACAACCTCCAGCTAATATTTCCATTCTTAACCTGGCTAACAATGAGATAAAGAAGGGACAGTTAACCCTAAGGCAAATCAGGGTTAGTGTGTACAGAGCTGCCATGGCTTAATTAAACCACCTTAAATCCTCACCAGCTGATCTTGTTGCCACTGACCCATCCTGATGACGCCAGTACTGCCTGTTCTGCTCTTTCTCTCTCCTTCTCCTTGTCTCTCTATCTATCTATTTGCCTCTCTATCTCTCATGTTTTGAAGTGCCTCCAGGCTGTAAGTCCTCAGCCAAGGCAGGAAATCGATGGCAGAGCGGAGGAGGCTGTGTGTGCGTATGTGTGTGGATAGGAAGAGACAGTGTGTGGGTAGTTTGTCTGCCTGCCCAGCCCACCGCCTCCTGTCTATAAAAGACACCAGTCCAGGCCACCTCTACATTCTTAATTACAATAAATCACATCTTTATCGAAAATTAATTGCACTGTCGTCCTCACTCCAATCCTCTCTTTGTGCATACTTCTGTCTTGTTCTCTCACCTGTTTCTTCCTTCATTTTACTCTGCTTGGTCACTTTTTTTTCTCTCAATTTCACTTTTATAAACAGAATGGGAGGAAAAGTAAAGAGATGACAAATGAATTCTCTTCGATGCACAGAGGGCGCTGACACGGTGTATGCAGTGCATCTTTGGTCATAAATCTCAGTTAAGGGCAGTGGATATGTCATCATATGCAATGACATTCACTTACAATGCATTAAAATGTCATCTGGCATTGAGTATGCTGTCATTTGTCCAATGTTTCTCTTCTTAAACTAGCACTAAACTAACAGCACCATTGCCATTCTTTCTTTGAGCTGTGGTGAGGTCTGTTCCATCCTGATGAAGGCCAGTTGGGAAAACAAAAAATGTTTTCATATCTTTTGAAAATAACGAAAAAAACATGATTTCTTGCCATTGACTGTGACCCTCTGTTGTGTCATCAGTAGCTAACATAATAAGGATAGGGCACCAATCTTTCTAAGCAAGGTGGAAACTATATACTATATGCCTGTACCCTTGCAATCCTTCTGCAGCTCTGACAACAAAATGCAGCAAAATATGTGAAATGTTAAATTTAGACTTAGTGTTTATCTAGCAGTGAGCTAACTTAAGCTCCCATGTGCGTCACTTGCCTGGAGCAGCTTCACAGCAAAGGCACTGCCAATAATTACCATTCTATTTGAATTACACTTTTTGCCTCAAATTTTCAATTTCACAGACTATCTTGCAATTGTAATGCCTGATGGTTGAAGTACTTCAAAAGATTGTTTCTTACATGTGAGCAATATTGAAAATTACCCTTATGGAACGGTTAGCATTTAGCCGCTTAATGGCTGTAATAATGCAGGTATACATAACCTTGAATGTCTGTACATTAAATAAAATTAATGAAAAACAAATATATTTACATATTGAAAATTAATATTTGAAGCCCACATCACCCACCCCTAATGTTGGTCTTTGTGAGTTTATAAAAGAGCTAGAGAACGAGAGAGATCCACATTAAAGGAGAGTGAATGTAATTATGTTTTATTATTCTTCTCTAATGTGTTCTCTAATCTTTGTCCTCAGTGGTTTGGTGGCTTATGCCTCTGTAAACATCTTGCTGATAATCCAATCAACTACTGGCCCTCTCCCTCCCTCCTTTTCTCTGTATTGTCTCTTCCTGCGACAGAGAGCAGAGATATCCATCTACGCCTACGTAGCACATGTCATTTCCTCTCCCTGCAGTAGTGGGAAGTGGAAGGAGTGGGTCAGGGCGATCTTGTAGTTGATATCTGTTTGCCTCATTTTATTACTCTTTTGCGGTTTGATAAGCTCTTGAGGACTGTACAGTCATTGGTATTCACTAATAGTCAGATTTTGCTCTGTCTGTGTCATGGAATGTTTGCATCTTGGGACACACAGATCCATTACACATAATTGTGAGTGGTCTCTTTTTTCTGTGTCTATGCCACTGTTTAAGTTGGTTTTGATTGGGTGAAGATGGGCTGACTGATTCTTACCAGCGGCACTGGATGCGGTAGGCCAGTTCTGAACCAGGACCCCCTGGGCTCCCTGCATTACCGAGGACTCCTCCATGTGCACTGAGCTGGAACACAAAAAACCACACATTCATATATTCACACACTGGAAAAGTAGAAAGTATAATGTACTGTAACTCACATACAGTATATAGTATGCTGTGTTAAACTGCACAACACAAGGTATCCATACACATAATTTACTACTTAGGGAGACTCTATGTGATGATTGCTTCATGTGTCTAAAATATAAGATCCCACATTTTCAATTCTCTCTTCTCTGCATGTTTCCCATATTACCAATTCAAACCCTGGGGCATGTGGGGAGGGGTTGGGATTGCAGCAAACGCAATCTCAGAAATGGAACTTTCAGATTAGGATTTAAGTATTCACCCTACATTTCATTTCACTAGCATTCTCTGGATTATGGATTACAGATGGCCGTTACATTTTCACACCCACTCTGTGGGATTTTAGCACCCTCCCCTCCTCTTCTCTCCTCTCCCCTGAAAAACACCACACTCTCTGCAGTGCTGAACAACAGCAAACAGAAATGCTGCTATGAAAAACAGTTCTCTCTCACTGACTCTGCTTTATCTTTAACAAGATATGATTATATTTTCTCTACCTGCTGCTGTTTCTCTTTAATACACCTGTCCACTCTTCTCCCAACTGTCCTCAAGTATGAAACAAGGTTTAAGTTTAAACCTTCACTGAGGTCCCTGTGATCTGGACTTTCTTCCTCTTATTCTGTGTGTTTTTTATTTCTTGAAAGCAGGAGGCTTTCAATCTTTATGAAAGGTTTTGAGGAGTATAGGAATAGAATTTTGTAAATACATGTACAAGTCTGTGGTTAATAAAGGATAAACACAGTTATAAGTTGTATCAGACCAGATCCCTGTGCTTACAGTATGCGCAGTGGTTGTGTGAAGAGAGCACGAGTGATTTGGTGCTGGAAGCCATTTTAAGTGCTGTTAAGCACCAGCGTCATCAAGATACACTGATCAAATATTAATGGCAATAACTGGATTGATAATACACTTTTCAGCTAATGCTAATGATCTTTCTCATTTTCTACTTTCTGTTTGCAGCGTTAATATTTTTTCATTTGGCTAACTTTATTTGTTTCAAATCATAACTACAATGATGACAAAATGAACCCAAACACGACCTCATAAATCTCAGGAAAGGTTGTAAAATGA
This sequence comes from Thunnus albacares, assembly GCF_914725855.1. Lineage (NCBI taxonomy): Eukaryota > Metazoa > Chordata > Actinopteri > Scombriformes > Scombridae > Thunnus > Thunnus albacares. Next base: position 16,632,254 of record NC_058115.1, on the reverse strand, counting down.
AATTAAATTAAATAGGTCAGTGTCATTACATGGTGTTTGGGTGTGGTATCCAAAACCCCATATACAAGCTCTGATTATGTAGTGGAGTATAAATAGATGAACATTAGTGGGGCTTGGTACATGGGGGAGAGTCAACCTAAAATACATCAGAGGTAGCGAGTCACAAGAAAGATTTAATATATTCGACTGGTTCACACATGCACATTAACTCGCATTAATCCCTGCTGTAATTATGAGATCTGTGTAACATTAATGACACTCAGTTGGTTCACTGTTCGTAATCTGCCATTAAAGTGCACACACATGAATAAATACATATGTGTATCTACACTGATACTGTAATGGAAGTGCTTCTACACAGCATTACATGACTCTGGTTGCATATGCACTGAGACATTATTTGCAGACTGGACAGCAGCACCAAGTTTAAATGATAAGCCGATCCTTTGGTCTTTCATTACTTTTACAATTGGATCAGTGCAAATAAAGTAACACATGCTGCTCAACACAGACACACACACACACACACACACACACACACACACACGAGCCTCAGGAGACATGTCTCTGCGTAGCAACAGACAAATGCTGTTTATATGGAAGCTTTTTTGTAATTATGATGACATCTCATTAGCATGTCCCCTAATTTGGTCTGGTCCATCTGATCCCACAGCAGGTGCATGCCCAGTGTCTTATGGGTAATGTGATCATTGGTGTGGTCATGCTGCAATCCCCCTGTCCGTGATAGGCCATCTTTCCACCTGACTACCTGCCCTTCATCCATCACTGACCCCCTGCTTACCCTTCCGTCCTGTCAGTACTCCATCTGTCTGTAGTAATATTAAGAGAGCCATTTCCAACTGCATTTCTCTGCATTGTCTCTCCTCTTTCATATTTCACATTCCATTGTTTTCTACGATCCATATCAGAGTAATCATTTCCTCTTATTAAAATGTGATGTTTGTAATCTAATTTTGATCATTTGGGGTTTCCTCACAATTTATTGTAACTGTATAATTAATAGATATAATGTACATTGGGAAATGTGAAATGTAAATGGCAAGATGATCATTATTCTGTTTTGAAAATTACTGATTTTGAGTCAGAGCCCGTTTCCCCCTCAGTGCTGCAGTCACAGCTGAGCAACAGCTGGCAGCAAATGATTTCTACATCTTCTCAAAGGGGTAAAATTATCACCCAAAGGTTAACTAATCAAAATCAAAAAATATATGCATCAAGGTGACCCAACTTGAAAAGCAACATAAAAACTGTTGCCAGATATGTTAGATAACATGGGTCTTAATCTTTTAAAATAAGATACTACTTTGTACTCAACTTGCTTTGACGAAGCCACAAATTATATTGTCACTGAATGAATATGTGCACCTTGTGCTGTAAACAACCATGTTATAACAGAAATTAACTTTTTGGTATGAAATTAATATCTGTGGCCTCCTGCACATCCATCACTCCTCTCCATTAATGATGACAGAAGCATGACTGTGCCTTGCAGTCTTGCAGACTGTTTTGCAGTCACATGCCATTTTATGTATATATGATCTTAATATATGCCTCAATGGTTTATTGAAGCCCTTTCTGTAGACTATTAGAGGATATATTACAGACCACCATGTTGTTGGTAGTAAGTTGTCTTAGGTAGCAATCAGGCTTAACCAAGGAGGGCAGCTTAAGATCAGTCAGCTACTAAATGGTGCAGAATTTGTTTTTTTTTTTGTTGTTCAAATTTTCATACATTATTAGGTGGAAAAAATACTGAACATTTCTTTTGGTCTTTAACAAATCATGATTTCAATGTATGAGTATGGTATGATGAGATACTTGCAAAGTGACAGAAACAAAATGGGGGTTCTTACCTCTGCATTACACCTCCTGCTCTCAGGGAGGCTGAATATCTCCAGTCTGCATTTGGCGCCTTGGGCTGCAAGAGAGAGTGAGAGGAATAGAGTCTTAAGTACAGGTGAAACCCAATACTGTCTCATTAATAAGTCATGGCGCCAACTGTTAGTGCATGTGCATCCCGCACACATGCACATGCACATGCACGCACACACACACACACACACACACACACACACACACACACACACACACACACACACACACACACACACACACACACACACAATCATAGCAGTGACAGCTTGCTTCTGCCTTTGGAGGGAAGTGAGTGATGAATTGAAGCATGTAGGTGCACTCATCTCCTCCCACCCTACACCCTCCTCTCCTCCCCCTCCTCCCTTCTATCCATGTCCTTTAAAAATGACTTTGAAAGATTTCACTCCAGTGGCCAAGTGACCCTGGTGCTGTGACACAAAGGCCCTGAAGCTTCTTGTCCAGGGTTAGTCTACTCTGACTAGACTGGCCGTGGTACAGTCCACTACCATGGAAATGTTGCAGGACTCTAACATTGTTGTATGTCCCTCCCTTTCTCTATATGCTCTACTACTCTTTATTACTTTCAAAATATGACATCACAAAAGCCATTACTGAAATATTGCAATGTTTTTCAGCAATGCTAGATAATGGCAGTGGTTTCTGAACAACCTCCACTATCTTCTGTATTTTTCCTCTATTCTGCCTCTATATATTCATCACTCCCTTTCTTGTGCTGCTGAGTTCTTTCTCCCTGTTACATCCTCTTTACACTGATCAAAACCTTGAGTTTCACTGGCACACAGTCCGCCTGAGTCAGTCTGACAAATCTCACCATGGAAACTGTGCAGAGCCCCGTCTACATTTTACCCTCCACCCATCGCCCTCTATCATTTCACTCCTGTGAAGGTCACAGGTGGAGGAAGGAAGAGGGAGGGGGGTAAAGATATCAATTCAATCCCCACCACTCATCATCAAGACTCAAGACACATTAAAACAGGGGGACACAAAGAAATACCACATCACTACAACCTCTGTCTGCCATTAATGCAATTCGATAGTGACATCCTAATATAAGACATCAGTGTATTTGCTTCTTGTAAGTTCCTATTACCACAAATACATTAAGATACAACATCATAAAACTTGACCAAATGTGGTAAGAGGAGATTGTGTAGATTGTGCAGCATAATGGGCTGTTAACCTGACCATATAGAGATCATATATGACATTGAATTTTCTCTAATTTCAACCTAAACCACTGATAGAGCTAAACCAATCTGACTGAGAACACAAAATTCTCCCTGCTTGGCCATGCAGTTCATAAGAGACCCATTTGCAATCCCATTTCCTCTCAAATATGACAGATGTTCACTTGCTGCTGAAGCTGCATTGACCTCTATGAAGTCTGCAGTGGACATTCATCACCCTTGAAATCCAATATTTGGTCTTAATGAGAGAAGCCTGGTATTCCTCCAGGAGTCATTCAAGCAGAGCAGGTTATCTACAGGGACACGGAGTGCAGCAGCATCTCTGACACTTATCCATACTGGAAGTAGGTGCAATTATTTGAAGACAATCACCTATCAAAAAGCAATCAGTGGCTGGATCGATAGTTTAGATTGATACTGAAAGGAAAAAGATGTTAGTATGGTGTTAAACACAGAGTTAACAAAATCCCTCTGTCTAATTTTGTCTTTTACACAATGAAAAGGAAGAGAATGAGACAAAAACATTCAAAATACAGCCAGATTGTTCACAAATAGGACTAAAGAGCTTTACTAAACGTTTCCCCTGTTGCGGCATGGCAGTGGCCGAAGGGAGACTGGTCTGCTTGGCCGTATGGTGTTTATGGGGGTAAATTAAAACACACACATGCTAGCACATACTAGATATGAGCACCTGGAACCTAAACATGTCCGCGGTCTGAGATACACCCAACAGAAGACACACATGCAAAACTAAAATATTACCAGTCTTCACAGTAAACGTAGATAAAAACAAATAAAACAAAGAAAGAAAAATCAGACTCATGAGGAAGACAAATCAGTGCATTTTGTTTCATCATTTGAAAAGGAGAAATCAAATTAAGAGGAGATAGAAAATAAAAATCCTGTAGGTTTTTAGTGCACTAATTTCCTTGCCCAGCAGTTCATCGTAAATCAGGTAAAAAGAAAGCTGTTTGTTTGGCTGCTCAACCCTTTTCTTGCCTTTTCCTCCATTCTTCCCTCTCCCTCAGACTGAACACTTTCTAGCATGGATACAGAGCTCACACCTCCGCCATCAACACTGTGTCCAATCACCTTTCATCCCCCGCCTCATCTGCACAGAGCCAGCCAATCCACACGCTGTACTGAGAAACCCATCGCTGCCAGTTAATTACATAGCAAGAACAAACATGACTGGCATTTAATGAGGCACACGTCGATTGATAACAGAACAATTACCTTAAACATTTTTTTTATTCCTCTTTTTATCACTTATTTTCTCCCTTACCCTTTTCTGCACTGTACAGACAGAACCACAGAGGCTCTGGGGCAAACATGAATGTGTTGAAAACAAACAATGTTTGTTTTATCCTAATAATACTGTTTATTTAGCTACAACCAGGGATGATGCAAACAACTCTGCATACTGTCATCAACCTTTTATATGGAGAAATAATACCGTGGGGAAAAAAAATACTTTGCAACCATGAAATAAAGCTCCAATCTACATGAAACTCAGACGGCAGGAATGAGAGTCTCTGCCTCATTCCTGCCTTCTTCACTGATTCACAAACTCTGGCTTACTGTTCCGTACCAGAGAGGTACGTGACCAGAAGAGGATATTTTGGTGCAGTGGGACTGGTGGCCCTTGAAGTTGGCAAAGGCTGCACTATTTCCCAGACTCTCCCTCTATGTAGAGATAACCACTGTATGCCCTCTGGACCCACTGGACTTTAATATTGTGGCACACAACCCACAGCAGACAAACAACACTGGCTGTGTGAGGTCATAGGTGAACAAGCTACTAGTTTGTCTTGGTGAAGCGAGAATAAGTAATGGGGAGTGAGACAGAGACAGACAGAGAGGGATGCTTTTTAAAAAATATTTTGAGTACAGCTCTATGCACAACTGTGGAGGAAAGAAATAAACAACTAAACAACTGGTCTTTAGCAAGCCGAGGACAGACATACAAAGGCACTATCTACCACATCCAACCCATCCACCCACTCAAATAAACACACAACCCAGAGAAGCTACCCACACTTGAGTATGCCAGCTTTCTATCTAATATCAAGATGCAGAACCTGAGGATAAATGTCACGTAATGAAAAAAACAGTAAAGGTAATAATGGAACTATATACATCAACAAAATGGTGGCATCTCTTTCTACTGATAGACCCAAATCATTTAAATGTGTATGAGATACCTCAAAGGACTAAGCAAATCATTGGAGTGGCACACAAATAAGAACCTTTTTTTCAGTTTTTGTTACAAAGATGTCTTGGGTACAAATGATTGAAATGCCTAATAAATGTTCATATACAACTTACCACTCGAAAAACAATCTATCTAAAAAGCAAGCAGGATAATTTATTTTTGAAATTACACGCCAGAGGAACAGCTGAGACTTGTATACAGCTCTAGAGCTGTAAATGTCAACTGCAACCCTACTGCAAGAACTCACCCCAGAGCAAAACCTAAACCATAACTCTCAAGTCAGTTTTCCATTTATGGCTTGTGTTTATTGTGTAGTTTACTGCTGTGGGACAATCTTAAATAACGAATACACACATCACACCAGACACACACCTGAATGGCAGTTGCGTCTGGCATACTGAGACGCCGAACAAATATCTGGCTCTGTCCGCTGTGGCTGGTGACGTAGCCTGAGCCCCAGGTGCCACTGTGGGGCCGTCCCGTGTTGTAGAACATAAAAGTGTCACTTCCTGACGTCGCAGTCAGGCATGTTTTATAACAGTATGTTTTGGTCAAAGACCCATTACCCCGCACTTCAATATAATGCGGTTCCACTTTGAGGTCACGACGCATGGCCACATTATTGTTTGGTTGCCCCCCACCTGCGCCTCCACCTCCACCTCCGGCTCCACCTCCACCTCCACCTCCACCTGCAGCTCTTGCTCCACCCCCACCACCACCTGCTGCGTTACCCCCCTCTTGCGCACTCTTCTTGGATACGCAGCATGGGGAGCAGGAACCAGGCTGGGTGCAGTAGGCATGGCAACGTACAATGGCCAGCACAAAGACGGTGACCAAGAACACAAAGGTAGTGGCACTCAGGGCAATGATGAGGTAGAGGGTGACATTGGAAAACATTAGGGGGCTGTTGGGCCTGATGATGCGCTTGGGGTCAGGGGCCAACTTTGGCGGCAGCTCCATAACGTGTACATGGATAGTGGTAGTGGAGGAGAGTGGTGGTAGGCCATTATCACGCACCAGCACCGTCAGAGCGAAGGAGGTGGAGTTGTCCTCAATGACACGCCTTGTGGTGCGGATCTCACCTGTGTGCTCATGAACCTTGAACAGGTCAAGGTCTGCATTGGTCTGCTCCAGGGCATAGAGCAGCCAAGCGTTCTGTCCTGCATCACCATCCCATGCCATCACCCTGGTTACCAACACTCCTGCTTCGGCGTTTTTCATCAGAGTCTCTGTGGTGCGGCTCCCATTGGCAGGTGGGTAGACGATCCTGGGCATATGGTCATTCTGATCCATGATGTAAACATAGACTGTGGCCACGCGGCTGAGGGGAGGTACGCCGTTGTCCTGGGCTTTAACCTGAAAGTGAAACTCTCTCAGCTTCTCAAAGTCGAAGGCTCGCAGAGCATAAGCTTCACCTGTATTAGGTTTGATGCTGACGTAGCTCGCTACTGGGATACCATGATTGTTATCATTGAGGACAGTATAGGTGATGCGTGCATTTTCTGCAGCATCAGCGTCTGTGGCCTTCACAACACACAGAGGTGCACCGGGAGCATTGTTCTCTGTAATGTAAACAGTATATGATGTCTGTTCAAAGCGAGGTGGGTTATCATTAACATCTGCAACGTCGACTTTAAAGGTCATTTGAGATGACAGCGGTGGAGTGCCTCCATCGATGGCGTTGACCGTGACGTTGTAGGATGAGATGGTTTCCCGGTCCAGGAAAGCGGATGTGACGATGGTATAGTGGTTACGGAAGGACTTGATCTTGAAAGGCAAATTAGGCATGATCTCCAGGGTTACTTGTTTGTTTGGTCCAGAGTCACGGTCATTCACACTGATCAATGCTACAACCGTGTCAGCCCGGGCGTCTTCACGTACAGGGCTGGAGAGTGAAGACAGTACAATGTCAGGAATGTTGTCATTCACATCTAAAACTTCTACTACTACTTTACAGTGCACTGCCACAGGAGCTGGCCCCTTGTCCATTGCCTGTATGTACATTTCATATGAGTTTGTCTCCTCATAGTCTATATTGTTTTTCACCCTGATTTCCCCAGTGTCTGTATCCATGGAAAACATCTGTCTGACTCTTTCTGGCGTGTAACTGCTGAAGGAGTAAAAAACTTCCCCATTTGAACCCTCATCAGGATCTGTAGCATTTAACTTGATCACAAGTGCGCCCTTTGGTGAGTTTTCAGACAGTTTTACTTTGTACACGGAGCTGTCAAACGCAGGCACATTGTCATTTGCATCAAGGATACGAACATTGATTTTGGCTGTCCCAGTTCGCTGTGGGGTGCCTCCATCCATAGCTGTCAGGATTAGCTGATGAGAGGGCACCTGCTCGCGGTCAAAGGGCTTTTTGAGAATGAGCTCGATGTGCTTATTATTGAAAAAGGGCTTAATTGAGTCCAGAGTGAGGTGGTCGTTTAGACTGAGGCGGTACTGCTTCACGGAGTTGGAGCCGTCATCCGCATCCTGAGCTCCCTCGATATGGAACCGCGACCCGGTGTGTGCGGATTCCGACACCTCAAGTTGATACTCATCTCGAGGGAACTGCGGTGAGTTATCGTTCACGTCCAAAATCTCCACCTCCACGTTGTGCATCTCCAGCGGATTCTCTAATACCACCTCCAGGTTGCGTGAACAGGTGCCACTGAATTCACAAAATGTCTCTCGGTCAATGCGGTCACTCACCACCAGCTTCCCGGTTTTGTGATTTATGGTGAAATATCTCCGTCCGCTGTCAGGTGTGATTCTGACGCGTCGGGTGGAAAGTTTCCTCAGGTCCAGACCCAAATCCCGGACAATGTCACCGACCAATGCCCCGTTCTCCAACTCCTCCGGAATGGAGTACCGAATTTGTGCGTTTGTAAGGCCACCGAGTACGAACATAACCAAATATAAAGAAAAAGGCACATTCTCCTTTACACTGTAACAGCATCGCGCCGTCACAGCCATCGCAGGCACGCAGGATATGGAGACGGGTTGGAGAAATCTTTCCGCCTTTTTAGCTTGCTGTGCGTCCCCACCCGCCTCATTAAAAACGAGGGAATAGTCCGTGCATAACTCCGACTATGTGCAGGACGACCACCGCATCCTCTCTGGTGCCTGGTTAAAGTGGATTTTTCCCTGTGCATCCATGTTTTCCTTTGTTTGGCTGGGTGATGTTTTTAAATTTCTCTATCCTCCTAGCGAGGGTGAGTCCTTTCACTGATGCTGCCTATTGGTCTCTCTCCCCCTCCCTCCCTCTCCCTCTCCCTCTCTCTCTCTCTCTCCCTGCGATGTGGTGATGGTGTCTGTGGGCAAAGGGGGAGGGGGAGCCACTCGCTGAAACGATGCTGGCTGCATTTCAGCACCTTAGATAAAATGATCGAGCACCATCTAATAAAAATAAACCCCCCAAAGACGAAAGATTTTTCAGTTTTATCAATATGTCTATCTTCAAATTTTGTGCGTCGTACATGGAGCAGGCAGCGTCATCTGGGGAAATTAATTCGACACAACCGTTTTCCATCTTTTTGTCAGTGCCACCGCCCTTTTCATTGTGCGCCGGGAAACTGATTTATGAACCAGCCTGGCGATTAGACTTCTTCACTGATGCAAACCCACAATTACTGAGGAGCCCTCTAGCCAAAGCAGATTTCTGACATACAGACTATGTTTAGAAAATAAGAGAAAACGGTTAAATAAACAAACTGTACAGATGAAAAGCACAATCGAATTGATTTTTAGCGCAACAACTCAGTAATTTTCAGCGTATAGCCTATTTTATATGAAGACAAAAGCCATAGGGATAAGAGGAGGTGACAGGTGAACTGAAATGAGCCATTAGACCAACAGCGGAATCTGGCTGTTTCACCTTGTGTCTGTTCGTGAGTTAACTGCAGAGACACTGGGGATTTATGGCAGCACAAAAACATTTTCTGTTCCTTCATGATACCACTTTGCCCCACAGTGACAGCTGACGATGCACTTAAAACCGCTATTGGACGCTGGGTGCTGCAGAGCCCTTCCTGCCACAGGGTCAGTCCCTCATAAGTTACACACAAAGCCCATGCTGTCATGAGGTTGTTCACTGGTGACGACACTATAGCAGCCTTTAGTGACAAGATGCTCCAGATGTGGCCCTTTACCACATCATGCCAAATATACACTTTTGACCTCATCTCCTGACAGGCAGCACTTACAAAGAGTGACAGGTTGAAAGGGTTTTGCTTTCATTTGTTATCGCCTTTATAGCCTTAATTAATAATTGTACACATAATCAGCCACAAAATCATATTGCTACCACATCAAATGGGCAATTATGCATTTTAAACAGCTGACTTCATAGATGTCATCACAGGAAAATCAGACCTTCTTAGTTTCTGGTGACAAGACATATTTTTAAGAGTCCAAGACATTCTGACAGCGCATGTGTAATATAGCAAGTGGTCCAAGTACTCTAGTCTCAGCACCCATGTACCTCAATTAAATTATAATTTAAACTGGATTCATGTTAATTGGATGGGACCTTACCCCTAATGCAGTCCACATGACAGAGACTAATGGAAGATCTTTTGACACTCAATTCAATTTGATATCTGCAACGTCAGCGGGAAACCTGAGGAGTTCAATGTTCGCAATTTCAAAAAGCTCCTGGTATAACTCTCCAAGAATTTAATATCTGCTAAAAATGAATTATGTGGGTTTCCAAATGAATTCATCCACCGACATTAACACTGTTCTGCTGTGAACAATCACCACTCTTGAAACATTATGCTGTGGAGATGCCCTCGTGAGACCCTGAGCCATCCTGATTCACCCCGGCCATTAGGCCAAGATGCGCGTCCACCGCCCACATCTTTCCCCTCTCCTGGTATGCTGCCACTTTCACCCACGCCCGGTCTGCCCACGGCGATGAGAGCGCTTAGCATCCCAGGAGACGGGGAGAAGACAGTGACTCACTCGGATGCTGCTAGTGGAAGGGTAGATACAGAGCGACTCTTCACACTCCTGGGTGACGAGGAGGAGGTGGTGAAACGGGGAGTTGGAGAAGCAGCTAAATGTCCTTTGAAAGAGGACTAATTATTACATACAAAAAACCCATTCTACATACAATGTGTTTATAAAAGACTAAAGTCTGTGGTGTGGTTAATCTCTAACAGTATCAGTATAATAATAGCAAAGTGCGCCTGTTAAGAAAATAATTTCGTATGACGCCATTTGAATATTTATTTGTGCTTATCTTTGCAGTGCTTCTGAAAAACATGCAAGAGTCTATATCTGGCATGACTTTCTCTCTCTGCACTATTATCCCTCTGAGCAGCGGTGATAACAGGGTTCCTTTCAACCGGGGCTAGTAGTCTCTGATGGGTCTACATGTACGGTCCGCCACGCTACCTGTGACATTTAGCAGATTTTCCCGGTGGGACGTGTGGATCTGCCTGTTTGGCAATGACACAAAAATGAAAACGACTTTTATCTCTTCTATTACACACACAGAGCTGGATTTACATGTGACCTTTGCACCTTTTTTCTCTCCCTCTCCACTTCCGATGTGCTTAAGGATATGTCACAGCTTTCTCATACCTGTTTAAAAAACGCACATCTGTTCCAGCATTAATTACACGCTGAGGAGCTGCGGATTTCTCACTCAAGGGTGTTGCAAATAAAGTTATCACCATTAGTCCACCAGCAGACAGACGCCTGTTACGCATCAACAAACACTGATTTCAGAGATAATTAGCGAATTGGTATTTCTTTTAAGTCCACCTTGTTTTAAACAACCACAGGTTGGCTTAACTCTGTTCTAATCCATCCACATAAATTCAATTACCTTAACTTGACACTATTTGTGTCCTCAACCCCCTTTGCAATCCCTTCATGCTCTCACTTCCCCCCATCGTCTCTCGCCTCTCTTTCCACTCTGGAGTGTCTCCAGCTGTGGCCCTGTCCTCGACATCCGCTGTGCCAGCTGAGGGCTGGCTGAGGGGCATACTGGGGTCTTAAGTGGGAACACAAGAGCTCATACCTTTTACAGACTGATAGAGACACACACACAAAAAAACTGGGTGAGAAAAATTTGCAATATGGCGATTCAGATTTTTAAAAATTAAGACTCCATCATCCCTATGCCAGAATATTAACATCCCCCTGTCCATTAATTATGCAAGATGGCCACTATATTAATAACATCCCCTTCACCAAAGACTCAACCTCATTAATATTGTAAGTGACCATTCTAAAAGCCATTCATATTACCTCCCCTAAGAGTCTGGAATTCCCCCATTTTCAGTGAGTCAGATGACAACAGAGATCCAAATGGGTCACAGCTGGGCTATCATGAAGCAGGGCTCCTTACATCACTCCCTCAGTCAACTTATATACAAACAAGAGGCAGTCATGCAAACTTAAAGGGCACTTGTGCCTGTGGGCGTGCACGCTCACTCTCTCCCCCACACACAAGCAGTGTAAAAGACAACCAAATAAACCCAAATGATAATTGAGAAAAAACTAAATTATTTTGTCTGGATGACTGTCAGAGCATGCCAGCTTTTGTGTCCCCTCATTCTTTCATTGACTTCTGTTCAATATAGTCTGAGGAGCTGTAATTAATTTAATTAAAAGACATCAGTCACAGTGAATTGGCTGCCTTAAATGGCAGGGAACATGTAAGTGCAACAGCCATCATGGGCTTTAATGAACAGATGCACTGGCTGCAGGGAATGAGAGACCACTAGAGGTTAAACTGGCTGCAGGTTCACATGTAAAAGTTCATTAGAAGATTTATTTTAAAGCATTTATAGGGAGATGGAAATTCTCTTTCATCATCAAAGACAGCTAGCCCTAAGGTTTGAAATCAATTTAATCCTATTCAAAACCTTATATCATAAAGCTTTAGTTTCATGGAATGTGACAGCAAGCATATCGTATTATGGACTACATTGGTCCTGGTATGTTTAAGGCACTAATAATGCCTTCATTTTTCTTCATGCTATTTTTCAGAGAGGAGAGAAGGAAATAGAGGAAATGTCTTCAGGGTGTTGTGTAGGTGGACACCAGTGTCTGTGGTACCAGAAAATGTGTTTTCAGATTTAGTTAATTCAAAAAGATGCAATGAAATAAAGAAATTGACACAGAAACAGCCCTTTCTCTTAGAGGTGATAGCACAACCTGGCACTTTATCATACAAAATGAGTTAAAAAAAAAGCTACCCTTGATGGGTGTTGTTATGGCATGTGTAAAATTACAGTAACATTCTTGAGAGAAAGTGGAAATAGTTTAAATATCACAAGCCAATCACATTAACAATTAATCTAATGCTGCATTAGGCCCAGTTCATGTTGTCCTTTGGTAATCTCTCCTGCTGAAACCAAGATATAAAATATGGATGACGACAAATGAGTCTCTTCAGGATAAGTGTAATAAATGCTGTGTATTCAGATTCAGTTATGCCAGTAAAAAAAAAAAAGAGGTTAAAAGTAATGCCGAATGCTCTGCACATTTAACCCTACTGTATGATAGAGCAGGAGAGGCAGCCCAAGCAAGAGGGAACAAAGGTGGGAGAGACAGTGAAATTGGTCCCTCTGTTGGAATAAATCGGTAGTACAAGGGTTGGACACGTGATCATCACCCCACTGCCCAGCCACACAGGCTTTCTCATTAAGCCAGAGCACTAAAACATAATCCCAGCTGAGTGTGTGTGTGTTTGACAGAGAGAGAGAGAGAGAGAGAGAGAGAAAGAAAGAGAGAGAGAATTAGAGAGAGAGAGAGAGAGAGAGAGAGAGAGAGAGAGAGAGAGAGAGAGAGAGAGAGAGAGAAAGAAAGAGAGAGAGAATTAGAGAGAGAGAGAGAGAGAGAGAGAGAGAGAGAGAGAGAGAGAGAGAGAGAGAGAGAGAGAGAGAGAGAGAGAGAGAGAGAGAGAGAGAGATTTTCTTTTCATTTTCTTTCTCATATCCACTACAGTGATAGGAAATGGATAGAGCAAGATAAGGCAAGACACCCTCCAGAGGTGAAATGATAAAGAGTGTAAAGCATCAGCATATAAAACATGCTGATGGTAGAATCTACAATACCAATGTTTTTTAATGAAAACAGTGACTATTAATTTACCATAAATCTACTAGATGACACTTAAAAGATGATTCATTCAAAATGCCAGAAAAAAGCCAGCTGATCTCAAGCATTTTTGTCTCTAAGGTTATTGTTTAACATTAGACGCAACACTTTATCACAGTTAAGGCAGCATAATCAAATGACAAGAATAAAAAAATGTGCAGAAAAAATCTCGATATACAGACTGCTAAGTTGTATCAGCCTCTACAGACTAGTGAATGGTATTATTTAGCATATTGGTTTATGACAAAGCTGTGCTCTCATACCTCCTTCTTGTCATTATTTCTTCTAGGCAAAAAAAAAACTTTTCCATTTTAAAATCTCCAAAACAAAGTCCCATGGTAACCACAATCCCTTTACTCAGGTGGACACAGTAAGCGGGTGGAGGAGGCATTCTCTGGGTATGTTTGTTTGTCTTGATCCCTCGTGTACCTTGCTTTCAAATATAAAGGGCATGAGAAAACTAAAAGCAGCACAAATCCCTCCCTCTGGGGCTCGATAGGGGTTAAACAGCTCCTTGGTTGTCCTGGTTCAGCCTGTGCATAAATCAAACAGATTCTTGTTGTGGCACTGAACAAAGCTATCAGGAAATGCAGGCAGGCTTTGGATACTTCCCTCTTAGGATGCCCTGGCTTTGTATCCTTGCCGGATGGGAGAGGATGGAACCCGTGGTTCTGAGCATGACAAAGCTAATCTAATGACTACAACAACATCCCGATGCCACTAAGAGGGAGTATGGATGAAGGACGAGTTGGTGGAAGTGGGGGAGAAAGGGGTGGGGTGGTGATAAGTTCTTCCCTTTATCTGTGACCAATTGTAAGCATGTGGTGTTCTCACTCAGCTACAGGGCATGTATTTAATGTGTATTTTTTGTCCATCTCATCCTAAGAAGCTCCCGTTTTCTCACTATCTCACACTCAAGGCTTGAGTGCTGTATTTGTGTCTTTCTCTAAAACCCTCTCCTTTTTTAGAACAATTTCTCTAATCTCACACACTTTCCTCTCGTTTGCTCACTTCCTTTATCCGTCTACTGACTTGGCATTTCTGCTCCTGGTGCTGTACATCTTTCTCTTTGTCTTTCTCTCCAGCTCTCCTGTCTCCTATTGTGTCCACCTTGTTTCGTTCCTGCTTGCCTTTACAGCACATGCTGGGATGGAAGTGTGGGTGGGGGCGGGTACATACTGGCAGCTCCCTGGAAACAGACTAGTTCATCATTTCATTAAGGCTCAGAACAGTCTCCATGGCAACCACAGACAGCAGCACTAACCTCACTCACACAGAGGACACACCCTTGTAAGGGAGAAAAACAGGAAGTGCTACACATAGGCTAAGTGTGTGACAGAAAAATAAAGAAGGGGGAATGACTGACGTATAGATGTTACAGATAACATATTCAGATAATAGTCCACACAAAAGTGACACAAATAACCAAGAGGCAATCACATTGCTGTTATGTCACCTTGTATTAAAACTGCCACAGTAAGGACATTTCTTTTTTGTCCATCTGTTAAACCCATCTGTGCACTAGAACTGCACTGATTAGACAATTATTTGCCAACTATTACACTAACCGCCAACTATTTGATAATAAATTAGTCATTTTGAGTCATTTTTTAAGAAAATAATTTCCAAATTCTCTGACTCCAGATAGTGTGATAGTAAACTTAATATCTTGTGTGTCTGTATCACCTTGGGCAGTGGTTGGCGTCTTTCCACCATTTTCTGACATTCTATGGAGCAAACATCTAATCAGTTAATCGAGAAAATAATTGACAGATTAATCGATAATGAAAATAATCGTTAGTTGCAGTCCTACTCCACCAAAATGACTTTACTGTATGACTGCAATCTATGAACTGTGAACCACTTAGTGTGTGTGCCTCAACCAAGATAATGTACTGTAGAATCAATAATTAAAGCATTTTGAAGTATGGGGGAGGCAGAGTTAGAAGCTTTCATTGGATAGACAGTCTCAACCCTATACCATCGTCTTATGTACTGCCAGAAAACTACTGCTCTCTCAATAGCTCTTCAGTGTGTACACATCATTAGCATTACCGTGGTTCTATAAAACACCCACGCCAAGAAAATCTGTCATGTGCACACATGCACAGTCTTGCGGCCACATAAAAATATCCTGTAACACAACACTCCAGCAAAAACACACGATGTTCTCATGGCCGCATGGTTAAAAGCCTCTCCTCCTCATTCTCCCTGGCCTTTAGCCCCGCCCAACCGGTTTAGCTGTGACTAGGTGTAATCAGCCCCGCCCAGCCGCAGAGGAGAGCAGGAGGCAAAGCTGAGCCGAGCGGAGCTGATACCTCGATCGGTACTGAAGCTCCCTGCTGCTGCTGCTGCGACTGCAGCCAGTAGCGGAAAATTACCTGCCCCTCCCCCCGCTCTCCCACATTCACAGAGAGCTGCAGCATACAGAACACATACTGAACCACTTTTACGCAGAGAGGCAGCCCCAGGCATTGTTTGAGGAAACACAGTATGGAGAGCTTGTACATACGTAGATTGTATCGGAGGGGAGGGAAAAAAGCAACAGCCTAACGCAGGTTTATTCTGATGGCGCATGTAGCGCGCTGCCACCTTTAAATCACACGCTGACCCACTTAAAAGCGACACAGCCCATACACATCGCATGCAAAATGCAAAGTCTGAGTGTGAGCGCACAAAGCTCTGGTCGAGTCTCCATCACACTGAGCCAACCACACGAACGGAGCTTTGACAGATCGGGCCATGCTTGTTTGTGCTGAACCACTCCCTGAAATGAGGTCATATTGTCTGAGTGACTCAAAGCATCATAGATCCACCGCAGCGCACAGTGCACTAAACTTCACCGAGATTATTTGAACACAGTCTACCAGTTAAGAGAAATAACATTATTACTGAATGCTTATAGATATAACAAATGTACATAAAACAGAAGATTTAACCACTGACAAATTCAATCAAAACAGAACACACAGGGCGCTTCTACGCTATTCGGTATGAGCGGATCAGGGTCATAGGAATGTTAATGATAATATATTAAATCGTGTTTACAGAGCTCTAAAGCTGATAGCACACATGTCTTTAGAGATGGACGCTAATTCCCTGTTAGTTCTCTCAGCTGCTCCCCTTCTCAGGGATTGCTGGTGAAGAGGAGGGGGAGGGGAAAGAGATCTGGCAGCATGGATGAGGAGGAGGAAGGAGAGAAAAAGGAGCAGGTTTGGGATGAATAATATCTTGATATTACCGAGCAAAATAAAAAGGGGGAAATGGAGCAGGCAGTTGTAAGAAAAATAGAAATGTAAAGAGAATTACACATAGAACTAGTAGATCCAATTGCACAATACAGAATTTGTAGGATGAGAGCATGGTATTTTAATGAAGAACATCTACATTTATATTTAAAGCAGTTGTATTTTTAGAGCAGAGAATAGCCTATGAACACAGGATCCTTGGCTCACAAATCTTTTGTATTGAAAGTAAAAAGATATTGGCAAAAAAACCCAACCTTTTCTCAAGGTGTTAATCTATTATTAGTAACACATGATTAGACAGTACCCTATAAAAGTATAACTGTGTTTCACAATACATTGAGGTCTTGAAGTATAGTCTCTAAGAGCTGCAATATTAAGACAAGGGAGCATGGCTCAATAAGTTGAAAACATAAGCCTATATATAAAAATATTACTTAAACAATTATGTAAGTAATTGCTCTGGGTAGAATTTATTATACAAACAATAGAGGAAGGATAATGACTGAAGCTGAGATAAATATCTCAGGAGAAACATAGTTGATTGCAGGACTGAACAAATATGAGCAGAGCACAATCAAATACTGACAAAAAGATGGAGGGTTTCTTAAGGCTCAAGAGCTACAGTTCCAAACCTGAGAGAATTAAAAGCCCTACGCACCCATGATCCAACAACGCAGGTGTTTCCACATATTTTGCCTAATTAGACCCCCTCTAAAGAAAATGTTGGCATGTACATATTGTGCTTGATTGACATCTCCCTCACTTTCCCGTTGCGTCTGACTTGGTGGGTTAAAATACACTTTTATCATTCTTATTAGCCTTTTTCACAGAAGACATTTTGAAACGGACACAGTAGGAAAAACACATGTTGTAAATAATGAAAATGAATGTTGGCTGAATTCCGTAACTGCTTTGGTTTCAGCATCCTGACATTGCGCATGCTGCATGGATCACTGTCTCACTGTCGTGGTGTACGAGGAGACTTGAATAGAACAGACAGAGCCATCGTTAATGTTATTAGTTACACCTGTGCTTTTCCAACTATGTCTAGGTCTGCTGTAAAAAAAATAAAAAACAGATTCAACTCGAGTTGAGAGCTCATCGGACAGAAAAACTAAAGAAAACACCTATGTGGATGTGAACATTGTGCAGGGCCTGTAACACTAAAATCTTTGCAGAATACAAAGAAAAGCTAAGTCAGACAGCTGTATGCACACACACGGAAAGCATTATGAAATTCAGAATTTCTTAAAAAGTTTTGCCTTGTGATAATATCTATCTGAGAAATGGGTTTTGAAAGGCAGATAGAGCCAAATATCAAGTTGTTTTTCTTCAAGAGAAACAGTTTGTCTAACAGTAAGACAAAAGACACTGCTAATGTCAATGCAGAACTATTTACACAAATAAGTATAACCTTTCAAAAATGTGTAGACTAAACATCCAAAGTGAATTGACACAATGTCATCACCACAATTATATAGCTGCTGTCAATAATGCACCGAGCAAGTGCAATGCCACAGAAACTATGGACGGATATGAACAGATACCATGGAGCAATAGGCTTTCAAAATGTTATCACTGGTTCCATTTACTTTTTTTCCATCCCAGATCTGAGCTTGTTCAGAGTCAGCAAATGGGTTGGGAAAATCACTACAGATCCCTCACACCCTGGACATAACCTGTTCCAGCTTCTCTCTTCTGGTAGGCGACACAGAACACTGATAAACCATCACTCTGATAAACCGTTAAATCAGTGTCACAAAGCAACCCCTATGCAATCACCCTGAACACTAATGCATTGGGTGTACTACAAATCATATTAGAGTTTAACATGTAGATTGTGGAATTACATGTAGCCTACATACTGTGCTATCCATCATTTTCTACTGTAAATCTAAGCAGGCTGTATATAGTATACATAGACATATATACACGCATATACTACTATAAAACCACCCACTAGCATATATATAACTTATTGGCCTACACTTCCCATATATGCCCTTTTATTCCAGCCTTCTTTGCACTAACAACCACCATTGCACTAGTGTATCAATTCTTTTCACCTACTTGCTTGAACATAATAGGCTATGTTTATGTTTAGTTGTCTGTCCTTGTTTTGGCTTTATCTCCATGTGGCTTTATCTTCCTGTACATTGCGGATCTGTGAGTAAGCACATTGACAGCCACTAGAAACTGGAGTAAAATTCCGTGTATGTGTAACACAGTTGGCCAAAAAAGCTGATTCACATGCTGAAGGAGGCAGGTTTCATAATTACGTGTAATGTAATAATAACGTGTAAATGTCACATCAACGGGCCAAGTGAAGTATTTCATATTAGTTGGGATGAAAGTGGCAATAAAAAGACGATGTAAGGCGTTCGTAAAGTAACAAAATCAAGACTTACTCAGTTGGAGGACAGCAATTTTCATGAAAAACACAATACAACCCGTGTGAGTCAACTTAATGTTGGTTGCCACCCGCCATACAACCGAAAAAGGAGGAAGAGGAACCCATGCGAGGTCGGTCCAAAATGTCCTCAACGGTGGCCCAAACATGGATGCATAATAAGACAACCCAAAGCTAACCTTAGCTCCTAACAGAAAGGTTGCAGTAATGCTTCGGGCCATCAGTGGCAGCACTGAGCGCGGAGCTGATGTCAACAGCAGTTATTGAGCGAAGAAGATGCGCCATCTTGCATTTTACATGAGTTGATGACAGTATGGAATGAATGAGAAGCACTCACTGAGACCAAGTTGTATTTCTGTTACATTAACACCCGCATGACACGCACTTATTTCACCGGACAGGTTGCTAAGAAGCTCAGCTTACCTCCGGTGAGTTTGTATTTTCAACATACGACCGTTAAGTAAGTTAATGAGCTCTGAATGTACACTGAATGTCATTGACAATCACTGCTCCGAACTTCTGAGGGAGAGAAACTTCTCAAATCACTCCTGTAGCAAAGTCTGTTTTCCACCGATGGTTTACGTTAAGCTATCACTTCCAAACAACCGCCGTTTTGCCGGTAAATCACTTATTTAGCATTATGCTAAATGCGCTGCTGTCGGTGGAGCTTTGGCGCTGTGAGGAGGCTACATAACAACCTTTTATACAGTCTACGATTACAACACAGAAGTAGTTTCTTTAACTATGTTGTGCAAAAAAGCTACGCGTATTTGTAACTAAGCTAACAGATGAACGTTGGAGAGGTGGGTTACGCTACAGGAGTGGTTTGAAAAGTTGCTGTAAATGTTTTAATATGTTTGGACACTTTTTTCCAGTGACTGGGTTGAATCTATTTGGCTAGCTTAACTGCTGTGAAACAAGTTGACTGCGAAGGAGCAAGCTACAGAGTTTCCAGTGCCACCTTTCAAGCTTACCGACGGTTTGTATTGATTGTGATATTTGACGTTAGATACAGATATTTTTGATAAATTCCTCCTCTCAAAAGTAAGCAGGTGCACTTAACTGACGTTTCGTGATACAAGACCCATGTAGTCTCACACTGCAGTAGGCTACCAGTCTCTCTGGATTTTTACAAAATAACATGCTTTCTGTCAACAATTTTGAGACCTAGTCGAGCCCGCCACAGATCACAAACTCTATTAATTAATACATAGCGAAGAGAAGAAGGATTATAAACGGAGCGTTGGTTGTGAACTCTGGTTTGAGTGAAGTAAATCAGAGGAAAATCAGAACTGAAATAAAGTCCGTTTTTGCCGTTGTTAAATCTACAAATTTAACACTGTATAAATATATATAATACAACAATATAAAAAAACAAAAACTAAACCCAGACCCACAGAACTCAGTCATTACTGCCCTGTTGCCCTTACATCTATGATAATGAAGCTATACTACACACCATCCTGCTGATTGTTAACTAACAACTGGACACCCTCCAATTTGCCTACAGGGCCAAGAGGGGCACAAAGGATGCTGTGATCTGCCTGCTGCACCTCCTCCTCCACGCACCTTCTCCAGGATCCTCTTTGTGGACTTCAGCTCTGCTTTCAGTACCATCCAAAAGCACCTGATGATTCAGAAGCTACACCAACTCAACACTCTCCCCCATCTGATCCATCTCCTGCACAGTGACAGACAACAAGCTGTTCAGGTGGGCAAAACAACATCACCTGCACTCACCACCAACACCAGAGCACCGCAGGGTTGTTGTTTCTCTACACACTGTACACCAATGACTGCACTAGCTCCTCACCCACTACCATTTACCTCAAATACACTGATGACAATGCCATTCTTGCCCTTCTCACAGAGAACCATTCTGTTCTGGACTATCACAATACTGTTGCACACTTCACCCAGTGATGTGAGTGTAAACACCTTCATCTTGACGTCAGGAAAACAAAGGATATGGTAATATGTACCCAGTCACTCCAGCACCCCATCCTCATTGATAACAAAACAGCTTAAAATATCTTGGACTCACACTGGACAGTAAACTCAGCTTTGACCAGAATACAATGGACATTCAAAAAAAGGAGCCATCACAGACTATCAGCCATCCATAAACCCAAAGGACTCTATGTCGCCCCCCCCTCTCCTCTACTGTTGTACCAAAGTAATGTTCAACCCATCCTGCTCTACTGCTCCACCTGTTTCTTCAAAATGCTCTCTGGCACAAAACGCCAAAAGGTCATTACACTGATTGCAAATACAATAGCACATCTCACACCCACTCAGTCACCACTTCACTGTACTGCCCTCTGGGTGCAGGTACCTGAGGTGCAGAAACGCTTGCTTTGGCAAAAACTTGGTACCTGCAGCCTTAGCAGCCCTATTTCTGTCTGTTATTGTTATGTGATGATGTATATAAAGTGTAATATTGATAATGTTGTCAGGACAATAAAGTGTGACTGACTGACTAACTGACTAACTAATATGTTAATTTATTCTTATTTTCCATCATAATATTCAAGTAATGCGAGCAATAATGCATAGACTGTGAGTGGATATTAAGCATTGAATTACATGTCTTAAACCTTTTCATTAAACCTATACAATGAAGAGAGTTAACAAGAGGTAACAGGATCAGCTTAGTGTTTGTATACCGAGCTTTTGGTCGCCAGAAATGACTGACTGTTGCATTTCAGGGAGTTCCACTAGTCGTTTTAGTAAATTTGTTCTTACTCTTATTCTACTTGAAGTTATAACAACTGTTACTTTATTAATGTAAAGTAAAATACCTTTTCTAAGAATATTTTTGGCTGAATGACCCACTTCTGCTTTTTGCTGTGCTCTGTGGGACAGTACTTGGGGACACCAAGCACACTATTGTGACAAAGAATCTTTAACAGGCCCTGCAATTTCAGCACCATGGACAGCGCTTGTGCCACAGCAGGCAGAGACAGAGGGAAAAGTGGATTACTGAGACAAATAATAGAAAATACTCTTCCTAGGGCCCACAGGGGTTGGTAATTTCAATGTATACAAAAGTTAAAAAACCTGTAGTCTATAAACTAGTTTGTGAGGATAACATCTTACCTTTTCCTTATTAGGTAATGTCTGAGTTCTAGTAAAAGTGTCTCCTCCGTTAATACTGATCAGCTCTCCATCTACAGGTGGAAACGGTGCAGGGAAAACCACCATGTCACTCTTGAGTGTGTCTGAGCTGAAACACACGTCATACTGCTGAGTAGCTTTAGAGTAAGACCAGCTCCCGTCAGGGTGGGTGGTGATCATTGGGGCACCGTACCTGCCGAAACTGCCGTCTGTCCTGTGACATTTGACAGCTATTAAACTGATGAGACTCAGCAGAAAGATTGCTGACACCGACACAATGGCGATCAGCAGATACAGGTTTAAATCAGAGAAGCTCTCCTCCTTCACAGGCACATGTCTGAATTGAGTCTGGATGTCAGCTGTGCTTTCAACCACCACCACATCAATAGACACAGTAGCTGACAGGGAGGGTTCTCCGTTATCAGAAACCAACACCACCAAGGGGTGAGTTTTCAGGTCATTGTCACTCATTCTCCTCTTAGTCCTGATTTCTCCGGTGCTGGTTCCGATCCGGAAGAGGTTGTTTCCTTTGGGCTCAGACAGGTGATAAGAAAGCAGCGCATTGTATCCAGAGTCTGCGTCTACAGCCCTAATCTTTGCCACAAAGTAGCCCGCTTCAGCAGAATAGGGGATGCTCTCACTGTTAACAGAGCCGTGCTCAGAATATGGCGACAGAATAGCTGGATTATTGTCATTCTCATCCAGAATAAAAACATTCACAGTCACGTTGCTGCTGAGTGGAGGAACACCAGAGTCTGTGGCCTGAACTTTAAACTGAAACGTTTTTAACTCCTCAAAGTTAAAAGACTGCAAAGTGACTATATCTCCAGTCTCTGAGTTGACGTTTATAAGAGATCCTATTACATTGTTTTTATGATTATTATTAATAACTGAAAACGTTACTTTTGCATTTTCGTCCACATCTGGATCATCTGCAGTCATAGTATAGATAACAGCGCCTACGGGACTGTTTTCTTTAACGAAAATGTTTATCACAGGTTCTTTAAAACGAGGTGCATTGTCATTTACATCAGAGACGTGGACTGTAATAACACTTGTGCCGGAAAGAGGCGGGACCCCTTCGTCAGTCGCTGTTATTGTTACATTATATTTAGAAGCTCGTTCTCTGTCCAGAGTTCCGTCTACGACTAATGAATAGTGGTTTTTGTATGTATTCTTAATTTTAAACGGCACAGAATCAACTATTTTAACCTGAACAACTCCATTTTTATCTGCGTCGTTATCTTTCACCGTTATAAGTCCAACCATTGTGTCAAGTTGTGCATCTTCTCTGACCACATTGACTAAAGACGTCACTGATATTTCTGGTGTATTATCATTAACATCCGTGATTTCAACCAGTACTTTACAATGAGATGCTCTTGGATTTGGCCCTTTGTCTTTCGCTTGGACCCGAATTTCGACTGCATTATTTTTTTCGTGATCTAATTCACCCTTTACCGTAATTTCCCCCGTTATGGGATTAATGGCAAATTTATTGACATCGTCATCGTTGTCTTGGTTGATAAAAGAATACAGTATTTCTCCGTTAAGACCCTCATCTAAATCCCGAGCATGTACCGAAATTACGCTTGTACCATGAGGCGTGTTTTCTGGCACTGTGGCTTTGTACAACGACTTATCAAAAATTGGAATATTATCATTTACATCTTGCACATGAACGGTGATATGTAACGTGCCTGTTTTAGGAGGTTTTCCTCCATCTACAGCCGTCAGTATTAGTTTGATAACTGGTTGTTTCTCACGGTCTAAGGCTTTCTGCAGTACCATCTCAGCGGACATACTCTGCTCTTCTGCATTCTGCACATCCAGGGTGAAATGTTCATTTTGGCTCAGCTTGTAGCTTTTTACCGAATAACTACCGACATCGGCATCGAAGGCCTTTGGTAGTGTAAATCTCTCACCAGGAAAAGCTGATTCGGACACATTCAAAACAATTCCTGGAATCCGAAAAGAGGGTGCGTTGTCATTTATATCCAAAATATTAACCTCAAAGCGGTAGAGATTCAGCGGAGAGTTCACAATGGCTTCCACTTCCAGAGAACACTTCACGCTGCGAGAGCAGAGCTCCTCTCGGTCTATTCTGTCTTTCACCAGAAGTATTCCGGTCTTAACATTTACCTCGAAATACCTCGTGTTAGGTCCTGAAATTTGAAAACCTCGACTTTCCAATTCTTGTACATCTAGATGTAAATCCTTCGCCAGATTTCCCACAGTGGTACCCGGGCTCGATTCCTCCGTAACCGAATATGCAATCTGTGCTGCTGCGACACTCCATATGTAAAACGCAGGGAAAAAATAATACATCCAATGCCGGAAAATATTCCTGTGTCGTTGCATTCTTTTCATAGCCCGCTAGACAAGTGACTTTGAAATAATTGACTCCAGCGGTAACATTGTTTGGTATTGATACACCCAGATCAGAGCCTCTCAATGCAATGAGGGTGTTCTGTACAATACGACGAACAAAGAATTACTAACCCTTTCTCTTAAATAAAAAAGGGAGGAGCGTCGCACAGAAGTGTTTCAACTGTATGAGCTGATAGCGACATCTTGTGGTAAGACAGACAAGAAAATGATGAAAAATATTACAGATTAATTAAAACATGGGAGTTTTCCTAAAACTAAGAAAACACAAAATCCATACTGATTTACCACTAACCCAAAAGTGACAGAAACACACACCTGACATTCTAGCAAGACTACATAGTCTTAATAGTCCCATTCAATAATTTTAAAGAGGAATGAGCAATAGGTTAAATATACAGTATTTGTTTTACAGTCCTTACATTTTCTTTGCAGCAGACAAGAGCCTTGTTAAATGGTCACCAGTAACTGAGAGCAATGAAGAACACATTCAGAATATAATAATTTTCTTTAAGTCATACAATAAAGGAATGGGTGGTTAATCTTAAATTGGCTGGGTGCTTTGGAAATAAATTATGTGAGTAGGCAACAACTTGAAGTCCTAGCTCTGTATATTATGTGTATTATCTTTATATTATTTTTACCTTTTCTTTATTGGGTAAAGTCTGAGTCCTGGTGAACGTGTCTCCGCCGTTAATACTGATCAACTCGCCATCTACAGGTGGAAATGGCGCGGGGAAAACCACCATGTCACTCTTGAGTGTGTCTGAACTGAAACACACGTCATACTGCTGAGTAGCTTTAGAGTAAGACCAGCTCCCGTCAGGATGGGTGGTGATCATTGGGGCGCTGTACCTGCCGAAACTGCCGTCTGTCCTGTGACATTTGACAGCTATTAAACTGATGAGGCTCAGCAGAAAGATTGCTGACACTGACACAATGGCGATCAGCAGATACAGGTTTAAATCAGAGAAGCTCTCCTCCTTCACAGGCACATGTCTGAACGGAGTCTGAATGTCAGCTGTGCTTTCAACCACCACCACATCAATAGACACAGTAGCTGACAGGGAGGGTTCTCCGTTATCAGAAACCAACACCACCAAGGGGTGAGTTTTCAGGTCATTGTCACTCATTCTCCTCTTAGTCCTGATTTCTCCGGTGCTGGTTCCGATCCGGAAGAGGTTGTTTCCTTTGGGCTCAGACAGGTGATAAGAAAGCAGCGCATTGTATCCAGAGTCTGCGTCTACAGCCCTGATCTTTGCCACAAAGTAGCCCGCTTCAGCAGAATAGGGGATGCTCTCACTGTTAACGGAGCCGTGCTCAGAATAGGGCGCAAGAATAGCAGGACTGTTGTCATTCTCATCTAGAATAAAAACGTTCACAGTCGTGTTGCTGCTGAGCGGAGGAACACCAGAGTCTGTGGCCTGAACTTTAAACTGAAACGTTTTCAACTCCTCAAAGTTAAAAGACTGCAAACTGACTATATCACCTGTGTCTGAGTTGATGTTTACAACTGAAGTTATAGGCATACTTTTCGAAATACCATCTAATGATGAATATGTTACTTTTGCATTTTCTTCTACATCAGGATCAACTGCAGTTATAGTAAAAATAGTAGCTCCCACTGCACTATTTTCTTTCACATATACATTAATCACAGGCTCTGAGAATAGAGGTGCATTATCATTCACATCAGAAATGTGAACAGGAATAACACTGGTGCTAGAGAGAGGTGGAGTGCCTTCATCAATGGCTGTGATAGTGACATTATATTGAGAAACACTCTCTCTGTCAAGAAGTCCATCGACTGTTAATGAATAATAATTTTTGTAGTTTAGCTTTAGTTTAAAAGGCACCAACCCAACAATTTTAGCAGTGGTGAGCCCGTTGTTACCCCCATCTTTGTCAGTGACAGTCACCAAAGCAACCACTGTACCTATCTCAGCGTCCTCTTTAACTGGGCTCATAAGAGAGGTAATGATAATTTCAGGAATATTGTCATTAACATCAATTACTTCCACTAACACTTTACCATGCACACTACGAGATGGCGTGCCTTTGTCTCTTGCCTGTACACGAATATCATATGCTGTATTCTCTTCATAGTCTACATTTCCAGCTACAGTTATTTCTCCTGTGTCTGGGTTTATTGAGAACACAGTTTCAGGGTTGAAATGTCCCCTTTCAATAAATGAATACATAATCTCACCATTTATTCCCTCATCTAAATCTGTAGCTGTTACAGTCAATATGGATGTCTGAAATAGAGCATTTTCAGTGACCTGGGCCTTATATAGAGGTTGGCTAAATACTGGAGCATTGTCGTTTATATCCATAACATGTACAACTATTTTTAATGTCCCTGACCTGGCAGGCTTTCCTCCGTCCAGAGCAGTTAAAGTCAGGTGGATAACGGACTGTTTCTCTCTGTCTAAAGATTTCTGCAGCACAAGCTCAGCAGACTCACTGTGTTGTCCGCCGCTCTGTACGTCCAGTGAGAAATATTCATTTGGACTCAGCTTGTAGCTCTTTACCGAGTTACCGCCCGTGTCTGCGTCATTTGCCATCGGGAGTAGATACCTCTCCCCGGTAAAAGAAGACTCCGAAATATTGAAAGTCCTCTCTTTTTCACGAAAAGATGGTGCGTTGTCATTTATATCAATAATCTGGACCTCTATGCGATGCAGATGCATCGGGTGGCTCAGAATGGCTTCTATATTGAGAACACATTTTACCGTATTTGGACAGAGCTCCTCACGATCAATCCTATCGCAAACATATAGAGCACCCGTTTTTAAATTCACGTCGAAATATTTCTTTGAATTCCCAGATACAACTCGTAGATCCCGTTTTTCCAGTTCATGAACATTAATTTGTAAATCCTTAGCGAGATTTCCCACAACCGTCCCTTTGTCAACCTCCTCGGAAACGGAGAACGATAGCTGCGCTGTAGCCCGATCACACAAAGAAAGAAAGGCTATTATTTGTATCCAAATCGTGACTGTTAGTCCTCCACGTCCCATCGCTGTCACGGAATGAAAGAAATGGGCTAATACTTTGCGAACATACCCACGCTTTAGGTGAGTAACAAACGAATCCTTCTCTGTCTTGTGACCATTTGTGTACTTTCTGACAAAGCGCTGGTGGACTACTGATGCTTCGTACGGAGAGGAGGAGTCTGTGGAAAGAAAGGAGCCACACGAATATTTGTGGTCTCCAGCGACACCAACTGTTATTTTGGTGCTAATTTAAAAAGATGTGGATATTCAATACTTGAGTAGAGCCTATAATATTTGTGCAGAAGGTCAAACCAGTGGAAGAATCTATTTCAGTGGAAGATTATACAAAACCTCGTTCATTACAAAAAGGAGTTTCTGGTGTGTAAGAAAATACTATATAATTTCTGTGTTACCAAAATAAAGAAAACACACTAAACACGCTAAAAAGGGATTTGTAGTCTGCAATTAAAGTTTAAATCATGTAAAAGCGAGGCAGTCTTTGTTATTGCACACAAAAACACCATTCGGAGTCAGCACCATGGACAGCGTCCTCAGTAGACAGCAATATGTAACACTGATCTCTCTTGACCGATGACTTCTCTGCTCAACATACTCTTAGGTAACAGTTTTGAAGAGAATCCCACCTAAATATTCCAACATCAAGTGTCAGACTACGGCATTTATGGGAAAATATTACGGCTAAATGATGTTTTATGTTAGTATCCCTAAAAGTAGCACTTTGTATCACGGGGCTTTAAGTATTGTACCAAAATACAATATAATCTACAAAAGGGCGACAAAAGTTGAAAATGCCTCAAAACTAAAAATCATGACGATGACCTACATATCTTTCAAAAATAGAATGACACAATCATCAGAAAGAACCCAAATATATTCTTGGGTGACAAACAACTCACCTTTTCTTTATTAGGTAAAGTCTGAGTCCTGGTAAAAGTGTCTCCTCCATTAATACTGATCAGCTCTGCATCTACAGGCGGAAACGGCGCGGGGAAAACCACCATGTCACTCTTGAGTGTGTCTGAGCTGAAACACACGTCATACTGCTGAGTAGCTTTAGAGTAAGACCAGCTCCCGTCAGGGTGGGTGGTGATCATTGGGGCGCCGTACCTGCCGAAACTGCCGTCTGTCCTGTGACATTTGACAGCTATTAAACTGATGAGGCTCAGCAGAAAGATCGCTGACACCGACACAATGGCGATCAGCAGATACAGGTTTAAATCAGAGAAGCTCTCCTCCTTCACAGGCACATGTCTGAACTGAGTCTGGATGTCAGCTGTGCTTTCAACCACCACCACATCAATAGACACAGTAGCTGACAGGGAGGGTTCTCCGTTATCAGAAACCAACACCACCAAGGGGTGAGTTTTCAGGTCATTGTCACTCATTCTCCTCTTAGTCCTGATCTCCCCGGTGCTGGTTCCGATCCGGAAGAGGTTGTTTCCTTTGGGCTCAGACAGGTGATAAGAAAGCAGCGCATTGTATCCAGAGTCTGCGTCTACAGCCCTGATCTTTGCCACAAAGTAGCCCGCCTCAGCAGAATAGGGGATGCTCTCACTGTTAACGGAGCCGTGCTCAGAATAGGGCGCCAGAATAGCAGGACTGTTGTCATTCTCATCCAGAATAACAACGTTCACAGTCGCGTTGCTGCTGAGCGGAGGAACACCAGAGTCTGTGGCCTGAACTTTAAACTGGAACGTTTTCAACTCCTCAAAGTTAAAAGACTGCAGATTGATTATATCTCCAGTCTCTGAGTTGATGTTTACAACTGAAGTTATTGGAATGCTTTTTGAATCACCCAACAATGAGTAGGTTACTCTCGCGTTTTCATTTATATCAGGATCGACTGCAGTTACTGTATAGATACTAGCTCCAACTGGACTGTTTTCTTTTACATAGATATGAATCACGGGTTCAAGGAACCGAGGCGCGTTGTCATTGACATCAGAAACATGAACAGTAATAACACTCGTACTGGATAGTGGCGGCGTCCCTTCATCAGTCGCTGTAATCGTGACATTGTAAAAAGAGCATCTTTCCCTGTCAAGAGGTCCATCCACAACTAAAGAGTAATAATTTTTATAATTAGAATTGAGCTTAAAAGGTGCAGAACCAACCAGTTTACAGTGAGTCTGGCCGTTTTTTCCTCCATCTTTATCAGTCACTGTCACTAAAGCGACGACGCTTCCTATCTCAGCATCTTCTTTAACGGGGTTCGTGAGTGACGTCACTACAATTTCTGGGGCATTGTCGTTCACATCGACTACCTCCACCAAGAGCTTTCCATTTGCTGTCCGAGGCAAAGAACCTTTGTCTTTTGCTTGAACATGAATTTCATATGCTGACTGTGCCTCATAATCCAAATTACCCTTTACTGTGATTTCACCAGTTTCTGCATGAATAAAAAACACATCTGAAGGATTGAAGTTTGCACGCTTCACAAAAGAGTAAGTCAGCCTTCCGTTGTCCCCTTCGTCTAAATCTGTGGCACTTAGCTGAATTACTAATGATCCAAGTGGTGCATTTTCATTTACACGAGCCTTATAAAGTGTTTTACTGAATGATGGCGTGTTATCATTGGCATCTAGAACATTTACATTTATCTGTGAGGTACCGGTTTTAGGAGGTTTTCCTCCATCTACAGCGGTCAGCGTTAGTTTAATAACGGCTTGTTTTTCTCGATCCAAAGCTTTCAGTAGCACCAATTCAGCAGACGCACTATGTCCATCACCATTCTGTACATCTAGGGAGAAATATTCATTTGGACTCAGCCTGTAAGTCTTTACTGAATTGCCTCCCGTATCTGCATCAAGAGCCAGGGGAAGCAAGAAATGCTCGCCTGTAGGTGATAATTCAGATATGTTAAGTGAATGTGACCTCTCGACGAAGTTAGGTGCGTTGTCATTCAAATCAGTAACTACCACCTCAATACGGTGGAGTACCATAGGATTACTCAGTATGGCCTCTAAGTTTAATGTGCATTTTATCGTATTTGGACAAAGCTCCTCGCGGTCTATTCGCTCATTAACATAAAGATCACCTGTTTTAAAATTGGCCTCGAAATATTTCTTACTGTAGCCAGACACGATATTTAGATTCCTCGTTTGCAGGTCCCGAGCATTGACATTTAAATCCTTCGCGAGATTCCCGACCACAGTCCCTTTGTCCACCTCCTCGGAAACAGAGTAGGATATCTGAGCAGCACACCAGTCACATAAAAACACAACAAACAGCCAGCAGAGAGTCCGATTATTCCGTCCACTGCCCATCGCTGCCCTCAAAGAATCTGACACGAGAAAAAATTGTACTCATCCATAAAACGCCACTCGATCTGCCAGCATTTGTAATCCCATCCACTCCAGTCCTCTCCTTTTCATCGCCGTTCGTGTTTCTCACAAAGCACTCGCATTCAGCTGCTGACGCTACACAAGGAAAGGGAGGAGACTGAAAACAACGAGCTCACAAAAACATGTGGTCAGTAGCGACCCCACGCGTTAAATCTGAGATATGAACATACTTTCAGAAAAAAACGAGTGTAGTCCATGTCACATAGTACAACACCTGAGAAATACTGTGCCTATTAAGATTTAAGAACACGACTAAAAGTTTCGTTTATCCAGTTGTGTAAAGAGGAGAAGCTTAATGATGGGAATGACAGTGTTGCGTAATACCGGTCTGAAATTAGTCTAATACATCTAAAAATTAAAACCCAAACTTGTTTCATACTAATTAAGGAGTTCAAATTTACGGACACTGTTTTACCCTTAGTTAAGTTATCATAGACGTCAACAAACTACCATTTAAAGACAAGTTCAGGAAGTAATAACCAATGACTTTTAATCGATATCACTGGTAAAAACAAACATGTACCAAGAAGTTACGAATTGACAGACTAATTTAAATTTAAAAGTTAATTTATAAAAAGAGTGATGGCATAATTCAACTCTGTCACGACAGAAGTTTTGGATTGTGAGCACAAGTGGAAGAAGAAGACACCAGTGTGGTTTCAGCACCACGGAAAGCGCCTTATACCCAGTTGCAGGATATGCGCACTATTTTCACCCCTCAGTATGTTCCTACAGACCTGGTGTTTAATCACTTTGAATGCAAATGCATTTCTGTGTATTGGATTTTAATAAATTGGATATTCTTAAATGAGAGTTTCTTATGTATGCAAATGTCTCCCATGTTTGTGCGTGTGTTAACCTGAAAGCAAGAGAGACCATTTTGCGACAGACAGCAGGCCGGTTTATGATCAAAGATAATAACTAGCAGAAGGAGTTGCATATAAAAAACATACCGACAGAAGAAGCTGCTTTTAATGGGCTTTTCACTCCTTAAACGTGAGTGAAAGAATGCAAACAACTCACCTTTTCTTTACTGGGTAAAGTCTGAGTTCTGGTAAAAGTGTCCCCTCCGTTAATACTGATCAGCTCCGCATCTACAGGTGGAAACTGCGCGGGGAAAACCACCATGTCACTCTTGAGTGTGTCTGAGCTGAAACACACGTCATACTGCTGAGTGGCTTTAGAGTAAGACCAGCTCCCGTCAGGGTGGGTGGTGATCATTGGAGCGCCGTACCTGCCGAAACTGCCGTCTGTCCTGTGACATTTGACAGCTATTAAACTGATGAGGCTCAGCAGAAAGATTGCTGACACCGACACAATGGCGATCAGCAGATACAGGTTTAAATCAGAGAAGCTCTCCTCCTTCACAGGCACATGTCTGAACTGAGTCTGGATGTCAGCTGTGCTTTCAACCACCACCACATCAATAGACACAGTAGCTGACAGGGAGGGTTCTCCGTTATCAGAAACCAACACCACCAAGGGGTGAGTTTTCAGGTCATTGTCACTCATTCTCCTCTTAGTCCTGATCTCCCCGGTGCTGGTTCCGATCCGGAAGAGGTTGTTTCCTTTGGGCTCAGACAGGTGATAGGAAAGCAGCGCATTGTATCCAGCGTCTGCGTCTACAGCCCTGATCTTTGCCACAAAGTATCCTGCTTCAGCAGAATAGGGGATGCTCTCACTGTTAACGGAGCCGTGCTCAGAATAGGGTGCCAGAATAGCAGGACTGTTGTCATTCTCATCCAGAATAAAAACGTTCACAGTCACGTTGCTGCTGAGCGGAGGAACACCAGAGTCTGTGGCCTGAACTTTAAACTGAAACGTTTTCAACTCTTCAAAGTTAAAAGACTGCAGACTGACTATTTCTCCAGTCTCGGAGTTTATGTTTAAAACTGATGAAATTGGAATATTTCTTGGATAACTGTCTAACATCGTATAAGTCAGTTTGGCATTGCTGTCCAAATCAGGATCAAAAGCATTTATTGTATAAATGACGGAGCCTGTCGGACTGTTTTCTTTCACATAAACATTGATCACAGGCTCCATAAAACGAGGTGCGTTGTCATTGACATCAGAAACATGAACAGTAATGACCCTGACACTGGACAGAGGCGGACTTCCTTCATCTGTGGCTGAAATGGTGACATTGTAAAGAGAAATGTCTTCTCTGTCCAGCGGTCCATCTACTACTAATGAATAGTCGTTTTTGTAGTTGGACCTCAGTTTAAATGGAACAGACCCCATTACTTTACAGTTGGTTACACCATTGTTTCCTCCATCTTTATCACTCACTGTAACTAAAGCAACGATTGTTCCCAATTCTGCGTCTTCTTTCACTGGGGTCATCAGTGACGTCACAGATATTTCAGGGGCATTGTCATTCACATCAATTATCTCTATCAGCAATTTAGCATGAGCACTACGAGGAACAGGACCTTGATCCATTGCTTGAACTCTCACTTCATAAGCAGGCGTTTTTTCATAGTCTAAATTACCCTTCACAGTGATTTCTCCAGTTTCTGAATTTAGATCAAAAATATTTGATAGATCAGTGTTTCCTCGTTTGACCAAGGAATACAGGATCTTACTGTTCATGCCCTCGTCTAAATCAGTTGCATTTAACTTTATTACCACTGTTCCGTGTGCAGTATTTTCACTGACGTGGACTTTATAAAGTGATTTGCTGAAAATTGGTGTATTATCATTTGCATCTATTACATTTACGCGTATCTGCAATGTACCCGACCTAGCAGGTTTTCCTCCATCTACAGCGGTCAGAAGAAGTGTGATCACCGACTGTTTCTCTCGATCTAAAGCTTTCTGCAGCACTAACTCAGCAGACACACCGTGCTCTCCACCGCTCTGCACATCAAGCGAGAAGTGTTCATTTTGGCTCAGCTTATAGGTCTTTACTGAGTTGCTGCCTATGTCTGCATCCTCTGCTATTGGGAGAAGATATCTCTCTCCCGGTGTCGTTGATTCGGAGATGTTTAACGAATGGGGTTGTTCCATGAATTCTGGCGAGTTATCGTTTACATCTAAAACACTGACCTCAATGCGGTGCACATTCATTGGATTGCTTAAAACTGCCTGTATTCTTAGGGAGCATTGCGCCGTGTTCGGACAAAGCTTCTCTCTGTCTATCCTCTCGTCAACAAAGAGGTTCCCGGTCCGCAAATTCACGTCAAAATATTTCTCATTGTAACTCGAAACAATACGTAGATCCCTTGTCTCTAGCTCCTGTACATTGAGGTTTAAATCCTTTGCGATATTCCCCACTACGGTGCCTTTGTTCACCTCCTCGGAAATGGAGTAAGATAATTGCGAAGCTGACCAGTCACAAAGACAAAGAAACAAAATACAGTGAATCCAGACGTATTCACTGTGTCGTCGAACACTCATGGTTGTAAAATAAACAGTGAATCCCGCTAAACATGTATCTCCAGTTTATGCATATATCCGTCATAAACACGATTCTCCAGCAGCAGCAACCGTCCTCGCCACAGTACAATCCCAGTGATTCTGTAAACTGATGGCCAATGACGGTTTTAGGTTCTCCGTGCAGGGAGGAGTTAGAAAACAGTGTAATAAACATATCTATGGTCTCCAGCGACATCTTGTGGTAAATGACAGATAAGTCAATATAAATGTAGGTAAAAGTGTAGTATATTATATTATGTTGTATTTAAATTGTTAGTACATGAATTAGCTTCAGTGTGTGCAAATAAAATCAATGTATTTTTCAGTCTCATATGGCATTCGATATTTTATATGTTCATATTTAACTGTCAATTTTGAGGTGTAAATATGATCACTGAAGGAGCCATCCGACGCTACAATGAAGTTCAGGGATCCAGAAAAAGGCCAACTTTATTTTATTAATCAAACTTGTAAAACTAATAATTATTTAATAAATTACTCGATTAATCAACCAACTATTGAAAGAAAATGCAAATATAATACAGTGAAACAATCTTTCTGTGAAGAAAACGTGGATGGTTTAACAATAGAAGGTTGCAGAAACTTCAAAGGTTGGAAAGGAGGATCAAAAGGTTGCATGTAGACTAATTTCAGTACCATGGAGAGCGTTGCACATGCAGTCCACACTGCTTTGAGTCTATCAATAATACTATGCGTGTTTTTGAGCAGACACTATCAACTATGGGTGAGGAGCTAGCTGCTGAATTTAATTACCATTGGTCATTAAATGAATCAATAGAAAATTAAACCACAGTATGTGAATACCGGATATTGTTGCTATGACAACTGGAAAGCGATGAATGTTATTTCCGATGCTTTTTAAAGGTTCTTCTTACTGTGTATGCACAGTTACACTGAAATATTTTGGTAAAACGTCAATCATGACAATCAATAATTATATTTTAGTTGCAACATTGTTGTAAACTTAAATAATTTAATGCAAACTTAAGAACACATACCTTTTCTTTACTGGGTAAAGTCTGAGTCCTGGTAAAAGTGTCTCCTCCGTTAATACTGATAAGCTCCGCATCTACAGGCGGAAACTGCGCGGGGAAAACCACCATGTCACTCTTGAGTGTGTCTGAGCTGAAACACACGTCATATTGCTGAGTAGCTTTAGAGTAAGACCAGCTCCCGTCAGGGTGGGTGGTAATCATCGGGGCGCCGTACCTGCCGAAACTGCCGTCTGTCCTGTGACATTTGACAGCTATTAAACTGATGAGGCTCAGCAGAAAGATCGCTGACACCGACACAATGGCGATCAGCAGATACAGGTTTAAATCAGAGAAGCTCTCCTCCTTCACAGGCACATGTCTGAATTGAGTCTGGATGTCAGCTGTGCTTTCAACCACCACCACATCAATAGACACAGTAGCTGACAGGGAGGGTTCTCCGTTATCAGAAACCAACACCACCAAGGGGTGGGTTTTCAAGTCATTGTCACTCATTCTCCTCTTAGTCCTGATTTCCCCGGTGCTGGTTCCGATCCGGAAGAGGTTGTTTCCTTTGGGCTCAGACAGGTGATAAGAAAGCAGCGCATTGTATCCAGAGTCTGCGTCTACAGCCCTGATCTTTGCCACAAAGTAACCCGCTTCAGCAGAATAGGGGATGCTCTCACTGTTAATAGAGCCGTGCTCAGAATAGGGCGCCAGAATAGCAGGACTATTGTCATTCTCATCCAGAATAAAAACGTTCACAGTCACGTTGCTGCTGAGCGGAGGAACACCAGAGTCTGTGGCCTGAACTTTAAACTGAAACGTTTTCAACTCCTCGAAATTAAAGGCCTGCAAACTGACTATTTCTCCAGTCTCAGAGTTTATGTTTAAAACTGATGAAATCGGAATATTTCTTGGATAACTGTCTAACAACGTATAAGTCAATTTTGCATTGCTGTCCAAATCAGGATCATAAGCATTTATTGTATAAATGACGGAGCCTGTCGGATTGTTTTCTTTCACATAAACATTAATTACAGGCTCCATAAATCGAGGTGCGTTGTCATTGACATCAGAAACATGAACAGTAATGACCCTGACACTGGACAGAGGCGGACTTCCTTCATCTGTGGCTGTAATGGTGACATTATAAAGAGAAATGTCTTCTCTGTCCAGCGGTCCATCTACTACTAATGAATAGTCATTTTTGTAGTTTGACTTCAGTTTAAATGGAACAGACCCCATTACTTTACAGTTGGTTACACCATTGTTTCCTCCATCTTTATCACTCACTGTAACCAAAGCAACGATTGTTCCCAGTTCTGCGTCTTCTTTTACTGGGGTCATCAGTGACGTCACAGATATTTCAGGGGCATTGTCATTCACATCAATTATCTCTATCAGCAGTTTAGCATGAGCACTACGAGGGTAATGGCCTTGATCAATTGCTTGAACTCTCACTTCATATGCAGGCGTTTCTTCATAGTCTAAATTACCCTTCACAGTGATTTCTCCAGTTTCTGAATTTAGATCAAAAATATTTGATAGATCAGTGTTTCCTCGTTTGACCAAAGAATACAGAATCTTACTGTTCATGCCCTCGTCTAAATCAGTTGCATTTAACTTTATTACCACTGTTCCGTGTGCAGTATTTTCACTCACACGCACTTTATAAAGCGTTTTACTAAAAGTTGGTGCGTTATCATTCGTATCCATTACATTTACGCGTATCTGCAATGTACCCGACCTAGCAGGTTTTCCTCCATCTACGGCGGTCAGAAGAAGTGTGATCACTGACTGTTTCTCTCGATCTAAAGCTTTCTGCAACACTAACTCAGCAGACACACCGTGCTCTCCACCGCTCTGCACATCAAGCGAGAAGTGTTCATTTTGGCTCAGCTTATATGTCTTAACTGAGTTACTTCCTATGTCTGCATCTACTGCTACTGGGAGAAGATAGCTCTCTCCCGCTGACAGAGATTCGGAGATGTTTAACGAATAGGACTGTTCAATGAATTCGGGCGCGTTATCGTTTATATCTAAAACACTGACCTCAATGCGGTGCACATTCATTGGATTGCTTAAAACTGCTTGTATTCTTAGGGAGCATTGCGCCGTGTTCGGACAAAGCTCTTCTCTGTCTATCCTCTCGTCAACAAAGAGGTTCCCGGTCCGCAAATTCACGTCAAAATATTTCTTACTGTAACTCGAAACAATACGTAGATCTCTGTTCTCTAGCTCCTGTACATTGAGGTTTAAATCCTTTGCGATATTCCCCACCACGGTGCCTTTGTTCACCTCCTCGGAAATGGAGTAAGATAATTGCGAGGCAGACCAGTCACAAAGACAAAGAAACAAAATACAGTGAATCCAGACGTATTCCTTCTGTCGCCGAACACTCATGGTTGTAAAATAAACAGTGAATCCCGCTAAACATGTATCTCCAGTTTATGCATATATCCGTCATAAACACGATTCTCCAGCGGCAGCAGCAACCCTCCTCGCCTCAGTACAATCCCAGTGAATCTAATCTGATGGCCAATGACGGGTTTAGCTTCTCCGTGCAGGGAGGAGTTATAAAACATAGTGCAACAATCATATCTATGGTCTCCAGCGACATCTTGTGGTAAATGACATGACATGAGTCAATATAAATGTGGGTAAAAGTGTAGTATATTATGTTTTGTTTAAGTCGTTAGCACATGAATTAGCTTCAGTGTGTGAAAATGAAATCAAAATGTATTTTTCAGTCTCATATGTAGTTTGATATTTTATATGTTCATATTTAACTATGTCAATTTTAGATGTAAATATGATCAGTGAAGGAGCCGTCTGAAGCTGCAATGAAGTTCAGGGATCCAGAAAAAGGCCAACTTTATTTTATTAATCAAACTTATAAACTAATTACTTATTCAACTACTCGATCAATCAACTAATTATTGAAAGAAAATGCAAATATAATACAGTGAAAGGATTCTTTGTGGAGAAAATGTAGATGGTTTAACTGCAGCAGGGTGCAGAAAACTTCAAAGGTTGGAAAGGAGAATCAAAAGGTTGCATGTAGCCTCATTTCAGCACCATGGAGAGCGTCGCACATGTAGGCCGCACAC
This sequence comes from Thunnus albacares, assembly GCF_914725855.1. Taxonomy (NCBI): domain Eukaryota; kingdom Metazoa; phylum Chordata; class Actinopteri; order Scombriformes; family Scombridae; genus Thunnus; species Thunnus albacares. The sequence continues at coordinate 16,593,777 of NC_058115.1, read as the reverse complement.
TACTTTGAGTCTATCAATACTACTATGCGTATTTTAGAGCACACACTATCAACTATGGGTGAGGAGTTAGCAGCTGAATTTAACCACAATTGGTCATCCATTTAATCTATAGAAATTAAATCACAGTACGTGAATACCGGAAACCGTTGCTATGACAACTAGAAAGCGATTAATGTACAAAAATGTAAATCATGACAATCAGTAATTACAATTTCGTTGCAACATTGTTGTTAACTTGAATCATTTAATGCAAGCTTAAGAACACATACCTTTTCTTTACTGGGCAAAGTCTGAGTCCTGGTAAAAGTGTCTCCTCCATTAATACTGATCAACTCCGCATCTACAGGCGGAAACTGTGCGGGGAAAACCACCATGTCACTCTTGAGTGTGTCTGAGCTGAAACACACGTCATATTGCTGAGTAGCTTTAGAGTAAGACCAGCTCCCGTCAGGGTGGGTGGTAATCATCGGGGCGCCGTACCTGCCGAAACTGCCGTCTGTCCTGTGACATTTGACAGCTATTAAACTGATGAGGCTCAGCAGAAAGATCACTGACACCGACACAATGGCGATCAGCAGATACAGGTTTAAATCAGAGAAGCTCTCATCGTTTATAGGGACATGTCTGAACGGAGTCTGGATGTCAGCTGTGCTTTCAACCACCACCACATCAATAGACACAGTAGCTGACAGGGAGGGTTCTCCGTTATCAGAAACCAACACCACCAAGGGGTGAGTTTTCAAGTCATTGTCACTCATTCTCCGCTTAGTTCTGACTTCCCCGGTGCTGGTTCCGATCCGGAAGAGGTTGTTTCCTTTGGGCTCAGACAGGTGATAAGAAAGCAGCGCATTGTATCCAGAGTCTGCGTCTACAGCCCTGATCTTTGCCACAAAGAAGCCCGCTTCAGCAGAATAGGGGATGCTCTCACTGTTAACGGAGCCGTGCTCAGAATAGGGCGCCAGAATAGCAGGACTGTTGTCATTCTCATCCAGAATAAAAACGTTCACAGTCACGTTGCTGCTGAGCGGAGGAACACCAGAGTCTGTGGCCTGAACTTTAAACTGAAACGTTTTTAACTCCTCGAAATTAAAGGCCTGCAAACTGATTATTTCTCCAGTCTCAGAGTTAATATTTAAAACTGTTGAAATCGGAGTATTTTTTGGATAACTGTCTAACAACGTATAAGTCAGTTTGGCATTGCTGTCCAAATCAGGATCAAAAGCATTTATTGTATAAATGATGGAGCCTGTCGGACTGTTTTCTTTCACATAAACATTAATTACAGGCTCCATAAAACGAGGTGCGTTGTCATTGACATCAGAAACATGAACAGTAATGACCCTGACACTGGACAGAGGCGGACTTCCTTCATCTGTGGCTGTAATGGTGACATTATAAAGAGAAGTGTTTTCTCTGTCCAGCGGTCCGTCTACTACTAATGAATAGTCATTTTTGTAGTTTGACTTCAGTTTAAATGGAACAGACCCCATTACTTTACAGTTGGTTACACCATTGTTTCCTCCATCTTTATCACTCACTGTAACTAAAGCAACGATTGTTCCCAGTTCTGCGTCTTCTTTTACTGGGGTCATCAGTGACGTCACAGATATTTCAGGGGCATTGTCATTCACATCAGTTATCTCTATCAGCAGTTTAGCATGAGCACTACGAGGAGAATGGCCTTGGTCCATTGCTTGAACTCTCACTTCATAAGCAGGCGTTTCTTCATAGTCTAAATTACCCTTCACAGTGATTTCTCCAGTTTCTGAATTTAGATCAAAAATATTTGATGGATCAATATTTCCTCGTTTGACCAAGGAATACAGGATCTTACTGTTCATGCCCTCGTCTAAATCAGTTGCGTTTAACTTTATTACCACTGTTCCGTGTGCAGTATTTTCACGTACTTGTACCTTATAAAGCGATTTGCTAAAGGTCGGTATATTGTCATTGACATCTATTACATTTACGCGTATCTGCAATGTACCCGATCTAGCAGGTTTTCCTCCATCTACAGCGGTCAGAAGAAGTGTGATCACCGACTTTTTCTCTCGATCTAAAGCTTTCTGCAACACTAACTCAGCAGACACACCGTGCTCACCACCGCTCTGCACATCAAGTGAGAAGTGTTCATTTTGGCTCAGCTTGTAGGTCTTAACTGAGTTGCTTCCTATGTCTGCATCTACTGCTACTGGGAGAAGATATCTCTCTCCCGTTAAAGACGATTCGGATATATTCAAAGAATACGCCTTTTCAATGAAAGCAGGTGAATTGTCGTTTATATCTAAAACGTTCACCTCTATGCGGTGTGCCGTCATTGGATTGTTTAAAACAGCTTGTATTTTCAAAGAGCATTTTACCACATTCAGACAAAGCTCCTCTCTGTCTATCCTTTCATCAACAAAGAGGTTCCCGGTCCGCAAATTCACGTCAAAATATTTCTTACTGTAACTCGAAACAATACGTAGATCCCTTGTCTCTAGCTCCTGTACATTGAAGTTTAAATCCTTTGCGATATTCCCCACTACGGTGCCTTTGTTCACCTCCTCGGAAATGGAGTAAGATAATTGCGAAGCTGACCAGTCACAAAGACAAAGAAACAAAATACAGTGAATCCAGACGTATTCCTTCTGTCGCCGAACACTCATGGTTGTAAAATAAACGGTGAATCCCGCTAAACATGTATCTCCAGTTTATGCATATATCCGTCATAAACACGATTCTCCAGCGGCAGCAGCAACCCTCCTCGCCTCAGTACAATCCCAGTGAATCTAATCTGATGGCCAATGACGGTTTTAGCTTCTCCGTGCAGGGAGGAGTTATAAAACATAGTGTAATAATCATATCTATGGTCTCCAGCGACATCTTGTGGTAAATGACAGATAAGTCAATATAAATGTGGGTAAAAGTGTAGTATATTATGTTTTGTTTAAGTCGTTAGCACATGAATTAGCTTCAGTGTGTGAAAATGAAATCAAAATATATTTTTCAGTCTCATGTGGAGTTTGATATTTTATATGTTCATATTTAACTATGTCAATTTTAGATGTAAATATGATCAGTGAAGGAGCCGTCTGAAGCTACAATGAAGTTCAGGGATCCAGAAAAAGGCCAACTTTATTTTATTAATCAAACTTATGAACTAATAATTACTTATTCAATTACTCGATCAATCAACCAATTATTGAAAGAAAATGCAAATATAATACAGTGAAACAATCTTTCTGTGAAGAAAACGTGGATGGTTTAACAACAGAAGGTTGTAGAAACTTCAAAGGTTGGAAAGGAGGATCAAAAGGTTGCATGTAGACTCATTTCAGAACCATGGAGAGCGTTGCACATGTAGGCCGCACACTACTTTGAGTCTATCAATACTACTGTGCGTATTTTAGAGCACACACTATCAACTATGGGTGAGGAGCTAGCAGCTGAATTGTATCACAATTGGTCAATCAAGTAATCAATAGAAATTAAATCACACAGTACGTGAACACAGGAAATCGTTGCTATGACAACTGGAAAGCGATTTATGTTATTTCCATTGCTTTTTTCAGGTTCTGTTGACTGTGTCTGTATAGTTACACTGAAAGATTTTAGCAAAAATGATAATTATGACAATCAGTAATTACACTTTAGTTGAAACATTGTTGTAAATTTAATCTAATGCAAACTTAAGAACACATACCTTTTCTTTATTGGGTAATGTCTGAGTCCTGGTAAAAGTGTCTCCTCCGTTAATACTGATCAGCTCCGCATCTACTGGCGGAAACGGCGCGGGGAAAACCACCATGTCACTTTTCAGTGTGTCTGAGCTGAAACACACGTCATATTGCTGAGTAGCTTTAGAGTAAGACCAGCTCCCGTCAGGGTGGGTGGTGATCATTGGGGCACCGTACCTGCTGAAACTGCCGTCTGTCCTGTGACATTTGACAGCTATTAAACTGATGAGGCTCAGCAGAAAGATCGCTGACACCGACACAATGGCAATCAGCAGATACAGGTTTAAATCAGAGAAGCTCTCCTCCTTTGCAGGCACATGTCTGAACTGAGTCTGGATGTCAGCTGTGCTTTCAACCACCACCACATCAACAGACACAGTAGCTGTCAGGGAGGGTTCTCCGTTATCAGAAACCAACACCACCAAGGGGTGAGTTTTCAGGTCATTGTCACTCATTCTCCTCTTAGTTCTGATCTCCCCGGTGCTGGTTCCGATCCGGAAGAGGTTGTTTCCTTTGGGCTCAGACAGGTGATAAGAAAGCAGCGCATTGTATCCAGAGTCTGCATCTACAGCCCTGATCTTTGCCACAAAGTAGCCCACTTCAGCAGAATAGGGGATGCTTTCACTGTTAACGGAGCCGTGCTCAGAATAGGGCGCCAGAATAGCAGGACTGTTGTCATTTTCATCCAGAATAAAAACGTTCACAGTCATATTGCTGCTGAGCGGAGGAACACCGGAGTCTGTGGCCTGAACTTTAAACTGAAACGTTTTTGTCTCCTCATAGTTAAAAGATTGCAGGCTGACAATATCTCCAGTCTCCGAGTTTATATTTACAATAGTTGAAATCGGATAAGTTTTTGGATAATTATCTAACAATGAATAAGTCAATCTAGCATTTTCATGTTCATCTGCATCCCGTGCAATTGTTCTTGTGATAATATCTCCCACTTTACTGTTCTCTTTCACGTAAATACTTACACTGGCTTCTGGGAAAAGGGGCGCGTTATCATTAATATCCAGAATTTGTACGGTAATTACAGCAGTGCTAGAAAGAGGAGGAGTACCTTCATCCGTAGCAGTAATAGTTATATTGTAATGGGATACGATCTCTCTGTCAAGGAGACCGTCAACCATCAATGAGTAGTAGTTTTTGTAATTTGATTTTAATGTAAAGGGAACTGAATCTTTAATCTTACATGTCGCAAGACCATTTTGTCCTCCATCTTTATCAGTCACAGTCACTAATGCAACGACTGTTCCAATTTCAGCACTTTCCTTTATTGGAGTCATTAGTGAAGTTACAGAGATTTCTGGTGCATTGTCATTGACATCGACAACCTCTACCAGCACTTTAGAATAACCACTGCGAGGGGAGGCACCTTGGTCTGTTGCCCGGACTCGTAATTCATATGCATTGCTTTCTTCATAATCCAAATTGGCCTTCACAATGATCTCACCACTCTCAGGAATCACTGTGAATTTTTCAGGGGAGTCCACATTTCCTCTCCTCATTAAAGAATATCTGATGTCTGAATTTGACCCATGGTCTAAGTCGGTTGCATTTAATTTCAATATTGTTTTGCCTATGGGCACATTTTCGCTGACACTTACTTTATAAAGAGACTTGCTAAACGATGGCGTGTTATCATTAACATCTACCACATTCACTAGAATCTGCAAAGTGCCAGATCTCGCAGATTTTCCTCCGTCTACAGCGGTCAATGTTAGTTTAATAATGGGTTGCTTCTCTCGATCTAAAGCTTTTTGCAACACTAACTCAGCAGACAAAGTCTCTCCTCCGCTACTCACATCTATGGAGAAATGCTCGTTCGGACTTAACTTGTAGGTTTTCACTGAATTACTGCCAGTGTCTGCATCTTGAGCTATTGGAAGAGGGTACCTTTCTCCTGTCGAGGAAGACTCTGAGATGTTAAATACATGAGTTTGCTCGAGAAATGATGGCGCATTATCATTTATGTCAACAACGCTGACCTCAATACGATAAATATTCATAGGATGGTTCAATAGTCCCTCTATATTTAAGGAACACTTGGGTAAATTCGGACAAAGCTCTTCACGGTCTATTCTTTCGTTAGCAAACAAAGCTCCCGTTCTTAGATTAGCCTCGAAATATTTCTTACTGTATCCCGATACAATCCGAAATCCCCGTTCTTCCAGTTGCTGTGGTTGAATGTTTAAATCCTTAGCGAGATTCCCCACCACTGTGCCTTTGTCCACCTCCTCGGAAACGGAGTAGGAAATCTGAGCTGCGGACCAGTCAGATAAACAAAGAAGAATGGCGCACAACATCCATTCGGTCCCTCTATACTGCCGGCGAATCATCTTTTTGTTTAGACAAGGGATTCAAGCAAGCAAACGCCACTCATCCATAAAAAAAAGGAAAAATATCCAACAGACAACCAAGCTCTCTTCATTTCGGGACCATCTTTCAAGACGAACTGGTTTACTAACCCAACCCCTAAGAAACGTACCGACAGTGGAGGAGGAGTTTTAGGTTATTAATGAACACGAGTGAATGTGTGGTCTCGGGCGACATCTTGCGTTCCTTTCATAGACTTAAGCACAATTGATTCTTTGCTAACCACACACCACATGAAATATTGTCTTTTCTTAAAGTATACACTTGTATGAGTGATGACCGGATTCCCGTCAAGCCTTACGCTGAGATTGCAAAAACCAAACAGTAAGAACAGTATATATAATAGTACAAAATAGTAAGTAATTTGAGTCTAAATTAATCACAAAAGACGACTGTAACGGACAGAAGGACTGTAATACTTGCATGGCTGTAAAGTAACAAAGTGAATTTAATAAATGAGTTAAAGTCTAGCCTTTGCTTCTGTATTACTAAACATGATATTTAGCAATACACTTCTACCACCAAAATATGAATATAGTATGTTTCATAAAGCAGATGATCATTTAGGGCAGAACCTGTCTGTGGGCACCATAGTTGTCTTTCAGAAAGTATTTTTTCTCCTCCTTATTTTTTACCGACTGATTACATTCATGTTATGGATCTCTTATGTCTAATTGAAAAATATGCAGAACCATGGCACTATTAATACATGTTTACCATAAGAATGCATTTACTGGGAGTCAAGGATGTGCTGAAGACTGAAAAACAAAGATAAATATCAGCACCATGGAGAGCGCCTTTCCCTTTGAGCAGTATTAAACACTATTAAAATTGTGGACATATGCAATCTACCAGACTTTTTTTCAATGCCAGAGAGTTGATATTAATTTGGTGGAATTAATGATGAAGGGGTTGATATCTGCACCATCTTCAGTTATTTATCAAATCATCTATTGAAAACACCTAGAGATAATAACAGTGACTCATTCCTTGTGAAGGCATGTGTTTAGCCCTCATGTAAAGCAGCTAATGTTATATATAAAAGACACAAAATATGCACTGTTTGATAGTGTTCATTCTTTATGCCTCTTACCTTTTCTTTATTAGGTAAAGTCTGAGTCCTGGTGAAAGTGTCTCCTCCGTTAATACTGATCAGCTCTGCATCTACAGGTGGAAACGGTGCGGGGAAAACCACCATGTCACTCTTAAGTGTGTCTGAGCTGAAACACACGTCATATTGCTGAGTAGCTTTAGAGTAAGACCAGCTCCCGTCAGGGTGGGTGGTGATCATTGGGGCGCCGTACCTGCCAAAACTGCTGTCTGTCCTGTGACATTTGACAGCTATTAAACTGATGAGGCTCAGCAGAAAGATCGCTGACACCGAAACAATGGCGATCAGCAGATACAGGTTTAAATCAGAGAAGCTCTCCTCCTTCACAGGCACATGTCTGAACTGAGTCTGGATGTCAGCTGTGCTTTCAACCACCACCACATCAATAGACACAGTAGCTGACAGGGAGGGTTCTCCGTTATCAGAAACCAACACCACCAAGGGGTGAGTTTTCAGGTCATTGTCACTCATTCTCCTCTTAGTCCTGATTTCCCCGGTGCTGGTTCCGATCCGGAAGAGGTTGTTTCCTTTGGGCTCAGACAGGTGATAAGAAAGCAGTGCATTGTATCCAGAGTCTGCGTCTACAGCCCTGATCTTTGCCACGAAGTAGCCCGCTTCAGCAGAATACGGGATGCTCTCACTGTTGACAGAGCCGTGCTCAGAATAGGGCGCCAGAATAGCAGGACTGTTGTCATTTTCATCCAGAATAAAAACGTTCACAGTAACGTTGCTGCTGAGCGGAGGAACACCAGAGTCTGTGGCCTGAACTTTAAACTGAAATGTTTTCAACTCCTCAAAGTTAAAAGACTGCAGGCTGATTATATCCCCAGTCTCTGAGTTTATATTCACCATTGTAGATATTGGCAATGAGTTACTATTACTGTCTAAATATGAATATCTCACCTGGCCATTCTGGTCAATGTCAGCATCAAATGCAGACACAGTTTTAATAATTGCCCCCACTTTACCATTTTCTTTCACGTAAACATTCACCACGGGCTCTAAGAAACGAGGGGAGTTGTCATTTACATCAGATACGTGAACAACAATAACACTAGTATTGGAGAGAGGAGGAGTCCCTTCGTCTGTGGCTGATATGGTGACGTTGTAATGTGAGGTAATTTCTCTGTCAAGAGCCCCGTCAACAACTAAAGAATAATAATTTTTGTAATTTGTCTCTAATTTAAAGGGCACCTGATTTAAGATTGTACATTTCACTTCACCATTTCTACCGCCATCACTGTCTAGAACGGATACAAGTGCAACAGCAGTACCTGCATCAGCGTCCTCCTTTACAGTCTTGAACAGTGACGTCACAGTGATCTCTGGAGCGTTGTCATTTACATCTATTACTTCTACCAGCACTTTGCAGTGAGCAGACATCGGTGGCTGGGCTTTATCGTTTGCTTCTGCACGGATCTCGAAGGCTGTATATTCCTCATAATCGACATTAGCTTTTACCATAATCGCACCCGTTATGGGATCAATGTGAAAAATCTCCAGTATACGATCCTGTCCTTTACTTCTTAAAGAATACACGATCTCACCGTTTGTCCCCTCGTCTGCATCTGTTGCATTTAGTATAATCACAGTTGTCCCGATTGGCGTGTTTTCAAATATACGAGTTTTGTACAAAGGATTACTAAACACTGGAGGGTTATCATTTATGTCTAAAACGTGTATAATGACCTGTGATGTGCCTGATCTCGGTGGAGTCCCTCCGTCTATAGCTGTCACGGTGAGATGTATCACAGGCTGTTTCTCTCTATCCAGCGTTTTTTGTAAGACTAATTCAGCAGACACGCTGTCTCCTCCTTTAGTTGTAGCGAGAGAAAAATAATCGTTTGGTGTTAATTTAAACACATTCACCGTATTCTTACCTATATCTGCATCAATAGCTTCGGACAAAGCGAATTTCATGCCAGGCAGCGTATTCTCTGCTATGTCTACAATTTGAGACTTTTCCGTGAATAAGGGGTCGTTGTCATTAACATCTAGTATATTTATTTCTAAGCGATACAGCTTCAATGGATTGTTTATCACGGCCTCTACACTGACTGTACATTTTGGTGCCTTCGCACAGAGCTCCTCTCTGTCTATTCTCTCGTTAACGTAAAGACCGCCAGTCTTTACATTTACTTCGAAATATTTTCTTTTTGATCCAGTAACAATCTGAAACATACGGGACTCCAAATCCTGGAGACTGAGGTTGAGATCCTTAGCGATATTTCCAACAGAAGTCCCCGGATTCACTTCCTCTAACACGGAATAGGAGAGGTGCCCTGACACCGCTTCCCAGCAACACTCCAGTAGCACAAGCACCAAATATGAAACAATAGAAGTCCTCATTGGTACAGGCATAATTCCATAAGAATGTTTAAAAACAGATCCAATGCAATGAAACCCCGTCACGAATTTCACAGGTATCGAAAAATACAACTTTGGACTGCGTCAAATATTGTACTCATGGATAAAATAGATCTGCCATCGGTGCTTCCGTTCTCTCTTTGTGACAAAGCCCGGAGAAGCCAAATCGTCTTCTAAAACTGGGAGGAGCGTGAAACTACCACACAAAAACACTCAGTGTTACGGTCTATAGTGTCACCACGCGGAGATCTTCCATAACTGCATTAATATATATTATATGGGAAAGCAGGCGATATTTCCAAGAGAGGCTGAGTATTTCCACACATTTTTATCTGCTGGTTAAAATTGGAGTGAAATGCTACCAGATTGGAAAAAGTTAATGCTGTTAGTGTAATATCCGTAATTTCAGTTTACAAAATGATTGTTTTGCTATTAGTGAACAATGAGTGAGAAGACTGCAAAAATCGAGCAACACATTATATGTTCATGTTCAGGAAAACTTTCGAGACAAAAAATGAAGGTATACAACATTATAAGAAACGCGCAGAAAGCCTAGCATTTCAGAGGTTTTACTTTCATTACACTATGACATAAAATTGATATTTTGTTTTTTTAATCTGAATATTAATTAATACCATAAGGAAAAGATAACCTGAGACGTAAACGATTGCATTTTCTCTTACCTTTTCTTTATTAGGTAAAGTCTGAGTCCTGGTAAAAGTGTCTCCTCCGTTAATACTGATCAGCTCTCCATCTACAGGTGGAAACTGCGCGGGGAAAACCACCATGTCACTCTTGAGTGTGTCTGAGCTGAAACACACGTCATACTGCTGAGTAGCTTTAGAGTAAGACCAGCTCCCGTCAGGGTGGGTGGTGATCATTGGGGCGCCGTACCTGCCGAAACTGCCGTCTGTCCTGTGACATTTGACAGCTATTAAACTGATGAGACTCAGCAGAAAGATTGCTGACACCGACACAATGGCGATCAGCAGATACAGGTTTAAATCAGAGAAGCTCTCCTCCTTCACAGGCACATGTCTGAACGGAGTCTGGATGTCAGCTGTGCTTTCAACCACCACCACATCAATAGACACAGTAGCTGACAGGGAGGGTTCTCCGTTATCAGAAACCAACACCACCAAGGGGTGAGTTTTCAGGTCATTGTCACTCATTCTCCTCTTAGTCCTGATCTCCCCGGTGCTGGTTCCGATCCGGAAGAGGTTGTTTCCTTTGGGCTCAGACAGGTGATAAGAAATCAGCGCATTGTATCCAGAGTCTGCGTCTACAGCTCTGATCTTTGCCACAAAGTAGCCCGCTTCAGCAGAATAGGGGATGCTCTCACTGTTAACGGAGCCGTGCTCAGAATAGGGCGCCAGAATAGCAGGACTGTTGTCATTCTCATCCAGAATAAAAACGTTCACAGTCACGTTGCTGCTGAGCGGAGGAACACCAGAGTCTGTGGCCTGAACTTTAAACTGAAATGTTTTCAACTCCTCAAAGTTAAAAGACTGCAAGTTGACTATATCTCCAGTCTCTGAGTTGACAGTTACCATTGAAGCTATCTGTGTGGTCTTAGGAGAACTGTTAAATAAATGATAGGTTGCTTTTGCGTTTTCATTTAAATCCGAATCTAACGTGGTCAGTGTATGAATAGTTGTTCCAATCGGACTATTTTCTTTAACATAAATATTAATTAAAGGTTCTAGGAATCGAGGTGGATTGTCATTGACGTCAGAAATTTGAACAGTAATGACGCTTGTGCTCGACAGAGGAGGAGTTCCTTCATCTGTTGCTATAATTGATACATTATACTGGGAAACAACCTCTCTGTCAAGAGGCCCGTCAACCAACAAAGAGTAATAGTTTTTATAGTTGGATTTTAATATGAATGGCACGGTACCTGTTATCCTGCAGTTTGTCTGGCCATTTTTGCCCCCGTCTTTATCAGTGATAGTCACCATAGCAACAGCTGTGCCTATGTCAGCGTCCTCTTTCACTGGACTCATGAGTGATGACACCGATATATCTGGAGCATTGTCATTGACATCAATAACCTCAACTATAACCTTGCTATGTGCACTGCGAGGAGGATTGCCTCTATCCCGTGCTTGAACACGAAACTCATATGCCCGAGTTTCCTCATAATCAATATTACCCTTTACGGTAATTTCTCCTGTATTATCGTTCAGTGCAAATTTGTCATCAGGGTTTATACGTCCCCTCTCTGTAAAAGAGTATACAAGCTGACTATTAACACCATCATCTAAATCAGTTGCTGTTATTGTTAACAACGCTGTGCCAATATTTGCATTTTCAACAACTTGGACCTTGTAAAGAGATTTACTGAATAAGGGAGGATTGTCATTTACATCCAGTATATTAACTTGTATCTGCAAAGTCCCCGTTTTGGGAGGTTTTCCTCCATCTATCGCAGTGAGTGTGAGATCAATAACAGCCTGTTTTTCACGATCTAATGCTTTCTGTAGCACTAACTCAGCAGAGAAACTCTGGTCACCAATGCTCTGTATATCCAAAACGAAATAGTCATTCGGGTTCAATTTGTAAGTCTTAACCGAGTTGGCACCTACGTCTGCATCATGAGCTATCGGCAGCGGATGTCTTTCTCCGACATATGAAGACTCATACATATCAATTGTAGTTATTTCCTCCAGAAAAGACGGGGCATTGTCATTAATATCATTAATTACAACTTCAATTCGATGGAGGCTGCGAGGGTTACTCAATATGGCCTCTATATTTAAAGAGCATTTTACCGTATTAGGACAAAGCTCCTCTCGATCTATCCTCTCGTTAACGACAAGTATTCCAGATTCCTGATTTATGTCAAAATACCGTTTTTTATATCCAGAAGTAATCTGAAGACCCGTGGACTGGAGTTGCTGCACATTGAGATTTAAATCCTTAGCGAGATTCCCCACTGCTGTCCCTTTGTCCACCTCCTCTGAAATGGAATAGGATATCTGAGCTACGGACCAGTCGCAGAGACAAAGCAGAGTGAGAAATAGACCTCCAATATTATCCCATTGTTCCCGAGCGGCCATTGCTGCTAAAGAAAATGCAACGAATCCTGGTTTCTGCCTCTTGGCCTATCCACGGGAAATGGAAAAAAATAGCCTTTTTATATATCCATTCTCGCTTAGGTTCCTCTCCCTTTAGCGCTTCACTCATCTATACGCTGTTTTCACAAAGCACTCTCAGATGATGACGTTTTCTTTTTGTCATGAATAGAGGAGGAGTTTCAAAACACTGAACACAAGATTTTTGCGTGGTCTCTAGCGACATCTTGTGACACTTTTTTATATAGAAACAAGGCCCAAAAGAGAAGAGGAAATGTTGCATCTAAACTACAGTAGAATGTATCAATGAGGTTAATTATAGAAGACTTGAACCCAACTGGCAGCCTGTTTATAAAACATGTATCTGTAAAATATGCAGTTTAATAAATTCGTCTTGCAATTTATTGACATAATATCCTCTTGTTTAGTTTGTTTTTACACTGTCTTTGTCTCTAATTAGTTACTGAACATTAAGACAACGAATATAACCTTAAAAAATACACTTCACAACATCAGCACCATGAACAGCGCCCGTATCTCAATGCATTGTAGAGAAGAGATATTTTCAGGACCACGGAAAGCGTCTCAATGCAGTTTCAATGCACGTCGTGCCATTGCTCAAGTGACAGCAGAGTATCAGAGACACCATAAAAAGTAAGTGAACCGAGTTCAACTTTGTTATACTCAAAATTATTGTCACATCATTTAGCCGTCCTCAACACATGCTCATTCGTGACAGACTTTCTTTATAGTTAACAAAGCGCTATCAAACAATTCAGAGTACAGTAAGTATAGCAGCAGATAATTATTATTTGTAGGTAAAATTGAAATAGACGTTGCAATAAATGTGCATATTTTAATGAACCAACACTTCAATCATGTGGAATACGGGGGCATGAATATTGGTTTTTCAACATTAGTACAAAAAATACGCACAACATGTTAACCCAAACATTCAAGAGATTCACTCCCTTAGATGAATGAAACTAGGCATGGCTTACCTTTTCTTTATTGGGCAACGTCTGAGTTCGCGTAAAAGTGTCCCCTCCGTTAATGCTGATCAGTTCCGCATCTACAGGCGGAAACGGCGCGGGGAAAACCACCATGTCACTCTTGAGTGTGTCTGAGCTGAAACACACGTCATACTGCTGAGTAGCTTTAGAGTAAGACCAGCTCCCGTCAGGGTGGGTGGTGATCATTGGGGCGCCGTACCTGCCGAAACTGCCGTCTGTCCTGTGACATTTGACAGCTATTAAACTGATGAGGCTCAGCAGAAAGATCGCTGACACCGACACAATGGCGATCAGCAGATACAGGTTTAAATCAGAGAAGCTCTCCTCCTTCACAGGCACATGTCTGAATTGAGTCTGGATGTCAGCTGTGCTTTCAACCACCACCACATCAATAGACACAGTAGCTGACAGGGAGGGTTCTCCGTTATCAGAAACCAACACCACCAAGGGGTGAGTTTTCAAGTCATTGTCACTCATTCTCCTCTTAGTTCTGACTTCCCCGGTGCTGGTTCCGATCCGGAAGAGGTTGTTTCCTTTGGGCTCAGACAGGTGATAAGAAAGCAGCGCATTGTACCCAGAGTCTGCGTCTACAGCCCTGATCTTTGCCACAAAGTAGCCCGCTTCAGCAGAATAGGGGATGCTCTCACTGTTAACGGAGCCGTGCTCAGAATAGGGCGCCAGAATAGCAGGACTATTGTCATTCTCATCCAGAATAAAAACGTTCACAGTCACGTTGCTGCTGAGCGGAGGAACACCAGAGTCTGTGGCCTGAACTTTAAACTGAAACATTTTTAACTCCTCGAAGTTAAAAGACTGCAAGTTAGCTATATCTCCTGTCTCTGAGTTGACAGTTACCATTGAAGCTATCTGTGTGGTCTTAGGAGAACTGTTAAATAAATGATAGGTTGCTTTTGCGTTTTCATTTAAATCTGGATCTAACGTGGTCAGTGTATGAATAGTCGTTCCAATCGGACTATTTTCTTTAACATAAATATTAATTAAAGGTTCCAGGAATCGGGGTGGATTGTCATTGACGTCAGAAATTTGAACAGTAATGACGCTTGTGCTCGACAGAGGAGGAGTTCCTTCATCTGTAGCTATAATTGATACATTATACTGGGAAACAACCTCTCTGTCAAGAGGCTCGTCAACCAACAAAGAGTAATAGTTTTTATAGTTGGATTTTAATTTGAATGGCACGGTACCTGTTATCCTGCAGTTTGTCTGGCCATTTTTGTCCCCGTCTTTATCAGTGATAGTCACCATAGCAACAGCTGTGCCTATATCAGCGTCCTCTTTCACTGGAGTCATGAGTGATGACACCGATATTTCTGGAGCATTGTCATTGACATCAATAACCTCAACTAAAACCTTGCTATGTGCACTGCGAGGAGGATTGCCTCTATCCCGTGCTTGGACACGAAACTCATATGCTCGAGTTTCCTCATAATCAATATTACCCTTTACGGTAATTTCTCCAGTAATATCGTTCAATGCAAATTTGTCATCAGGGTTTAAACGTCCCCTCTCTGTAAAAGAGTATACAAGCTGAGAATTAACACCATCATCTAAATCAGTTGCCGTTATTGTTAACAACGCTGTGCCAATATTTGCATTTTCAACAACTTGGGCCTTGTAGAGAGATTTACTGAACAAGGGCGAATTGTCATTTACATCCAGTACATTAACTTGTATCTGCAAAGTCCCCGTTTTGGGAGGTTTTCCTCCATCTATCGCAGTGAGTGTGAGATCAATAACAGCCTGTTTTTCACGATCTAATGCTTTCTGTAGCACTAACTCGGCAGAGACACTCTGGTCACCAATGCTCTGTATATCCAAAACGAAATAGTCATTCGGGTTCAATTTGTAAGTCTTAACTGAGTTGGCACCTACGTCTGCATCATGAGCTATCGGCAGCGGATGTCTTTCTCCGACATATGAAGACTCAGACATATCTGTTGAAGTCATTTCTTCCAGAAAAGACGGGGCATTGTCATTAATGTCATTAATTACAACTTCAATTCGATGGAGGCTGCGAGGGTTACTCAATATGGCCTCTATATTTAAAGAGCACTTTACCGTATTAGGACAAAGCTCTTCTCGATCTATCCTCTCGTTAACGACAAGTATTCCAGATTCCTGATTTATGTCAAAATACCGTTTTTTATATCCAGAAGTAATCTGAAGACCCGTGGACTGGAGTTGCTGCACATTGAGATTTAAATCCTTAGCGAGATTCCCCACCGCTGTCCCTTTGTCCACCTCCTCTGAAATGGAATAGGATATCTGAGCTACGGACCAGTCGCAAAGACAAAGCAGAGTGAGAAATAGACCTCCAATATTATCCCATTGTTCCCGAGCAGCCATTGCTGCTAAAGAAAATGCAACGAATCCTGGTTTCTGCCTCTTGGCCTATCCCCGGAAAATGAAAAAATAGCCTTTTTATATATCCATTCTCGCTTAGGTTCCTCTCCCTTTAGCGCTTGACTCGTCTGTACGCTGTTTTCACAAAGCACTCTCAGTTGATGACGTTTTCTTTTTTGTCATGAATAGAGGAGGAGTTTCAAAACACTGAACACACAACGCAAGATTTTTGCGTGGTCTCTAGCGACATCTTGTGACACTTTTTTATATAGAAACAAGGCCCAAAAGAGAAGAGGAAATGTTGCATATACACTACAGTAGACTGTATCAATGAGGTTGATTATAGAGGACTTGAACCCAACTGGCAGCCTGTTTATAAAACATGTATCTGTAAAATATGCAGTTTAATAAATTTGTCTTGCAATTTATTGACATAATATCCTCTTGTTTAGTTTGTTTTTACACTATCTTTGTCTCTAATTAGTTACTGAACATTAAGACAACGAATATAACCTTAAAAAATACACTTCACAACATCAGCACCATGAACAGCGCCCGTATCTCAATGCATTGTAGAGAAGAGATATTTTCAGGACCACGGAAAGCGTCTCAATGCAGTTTCAATGCACGTCGTGCCATTGCTCAAGTGACAGCAGAGTATCAGAGACACCATAAAAAGTAAGTGAACCGAGTTCAACTTTGTTATACTCAAAATTATTGTCACATCATTTAGCCGTCCTCAACACATGCTCATTCGTGACAGACTTTCTTTATAGTTAACAAAGCGCTATCAAACAATTCAGAGTACAGTAAGTATAGCAGCAGATAATTATTATTTGTAGGTAAAATTGAAATAGACGTTGCAATAAATGTGCATATTTTAATGAACCAACACTTCAATCATGTGGAATACGGGGGCATGAATATTGGTTTTTCAACATTAGTACAAAAAATACGCACAACATGTTAACCCAAACATTCAAGAGATTCACTCCCTTAGATGAATGAAACTAGGCATGGCTTACCTTTTCTTTATTGGGCAACGTCTGAGTTCGCGTAAAAGTGTCCCCTCCGTTAATGCTGATCAGTTCCGCATCTACAGGCGGAAACGGCGCGGGGAAAACCACCATGTCACTCTTGAGTGTGTCTGAGCTGAAACACACGTCATACTGCTGAGTAGCTTTAGAGTAAGACCAGCTCCCGTCAGGGTGGGTGGTGATCATTGGGGCGCCGTACCTGCCGAAACTGCCGTCTGTCCTGTGACATTTGACAGCTATTAAACTGATGAGGCTCAGCAGAAAGATCGCTGACACC
The DNA here is from genome assembly GCF_914725855.1 of Thunnus albacares. NCBI lineage: Eukaryota > Metazoa > Chordata > Actinopteri > Scombriformes > Scombridae > Thunnus > Thunnus albacares. Next base: position 16,576,433 of record NC_058115.1, on the reverse strand, counting down.
GACACAATGGCGATCAGCAGATACAGGTTTAAATCAGAGAAGCTCTCCTCCTTCACAGGCACATGTCTGAATTGAGTCTGGATGTCAGCTGTGCTTTCAACCACCACCACATCAATAGACACAGTAGCTGACAGGGAGGGTTCTCCGTTATCAGAAACCAACACCACCAAGGGGTGAGTTTTCAGGTCATTGTCACTCATTCTCCTCTTAGTCCTGATTTCTCCGGTGCTGGTTCCGATCCGGAAGAGGTTGTTTCCTTTGGGCTCAGACAGGTGATAAGAAAGCAGCGCATTGTATCCAGAGTCTGCGTCTACAGCCCTGATCTTTGCCACAAAGTAGCCCGCTTCAGCAGAATAGGGGATGCTCTCACTGTTAACGGAGCCATGCTCAGAATAGGGCGGCAGAATAGCTGGACTGTTGTCATTCTCATCCAGAATATAAACGTTCACAGTCACGTTGCTGCTGAGCGGAGGAACACCAGAGTCTGTGGCCTGAACTTTAAACTGAAACGTTTTCAATTCCTCATAATTAAATGACTGCAAACTGATTATGTCTCCAGTCTCTGAATTGATGTTTACCATGGTAGAAAGTGGCAACGAGTTGCTGTTGTCAGGTAAAAATGAATAGCTCACATGACCGTTTTGATCGATGTCAGCATCAATTGCTGACACTGTTTTTGTAACTGCCCCTACTGGACTGTTCTCTTTCACATAGACATTGATTATACTTTCTGTGAAGAGAGGTTTGTTATCATTTACATCTGATATGTGTACATGAATAACACTAGTGCTGGAGAGTGGTGGGCTGCCTTCGTCGGTTGCAGTGATGCTGATATTGTATAATGATACACTCTCTCGGTCAAGAGGACCGTCCACCACCAGTGAATAGTAATTCTTATAATTTGACTCTAATTTAAAAGGTACATTATTGGAAATTTTAGTGTGCACCATGCCGTTTTTACCTCCGTCTTTATCAAATACTGAAACAAGTGCAATCGCAGTGCCAATGGACGCATCCTCTTTCACTGTGTTTAACAGTGATGTAACTGAAATTTCTGGGGCATTGTCATTGACATCTAAAACTTCAATCAATAATTTGGAGTGTGACGTCATCGGAAAAACTGCTCCATCACTGGCTTGAACTCGAATCTCAAAAGCATTATTTTCTTCAAAGTTTATATTCTTTTTATTTGTCACAGTCCCAGTTTTTTCGTCTATAGCAAACAGATCAGTTTGTTTCCCTCTACCTACTTCACTGAATGAATAAAACACTTGTCCATTTTGGCCTGCATCTAAATCAGTAGCATTTAAAGTAATTATCGATGTGCCTATCTTTACATTTTCATATACACTGGCTTTGTACAGTGTTTTACTGAAAATTGGTGAATTGTCATTTATGTCCAGCACATTAACTATTATAGTCATAGTGCCAGATTTAGCAGGAGTTCCTCCATCAATAGCAGTCAACGTGAGTCGAATCACAGACTGTTTTTCTCTATCTAAACCCTTCTGAAGCAGTAATTCTGGAGTTACACTCTCTCCTTTATGTGTGTCAAGAGAGAAGTGTTCGTTTTGGCTAAGCTTGTAGGTATTCACAGTATTTTTACCGACGTCTGCATCATGAGCTGGATGCAGAGGAAATTTTGCTCCTGCTGCCGTGATCTCCGTAATATTCAATACCTGTAACGAGCTGAGAAATGATGGAGAATTGTCATTCACGTCTAAGATTATTATTTCAATACGATACAGTTGCAGTGGATTATTAATAACTGCTTCTACATTAAGTGAACATTTTGGTTCATCGCCACAGAGTTCCTCTCGATCTATTCTCTCATTTACGTAGAGGACACCAGTCTTTAGGTTTACCTCGAAATATTTTCTCTTTGATCCAGCAACGATCTGAAACATGCGGGACTCCAAATCCTGGACATTGAGGTTCAAATCTTTAGCGATGTTTCCGACAGAAGTCCCCACGTTTACCTCCTCTGAGACTGAGTAAGAGAGCTGCCCAGACACCGCTTCCAAATAACAATCCAGCAGCACGAACAAGAGATAAATCCACACAGAGCTCGTTCTGCTTGGTAAAGGCATTATTCCATACATCGAGAGAAATCATACAGACAGATTCGTTGTACTGCGTCACAAAAATAAAGAATTGAAGCTTAACATGAAAATGCACGAAACGAATTTAAACTGCCACACGAAAATCGTCGTGGTACCATCCTCTTTCACCCTCGAAGTCTCTTTGTTTCACTCGCCTGAGAAACATCTTCGTCCTTTGAATCTGGGAGGAGCCGCGAGCCACCAAAGAGGAAGCTCAAATGTGATGGTCTACAGTGTCCCCATGTGGACACTTGCAATAACTACATTCGACATCAAAGACAAAACAATATTACAAAGATCCCCGCATTAATTTCCCCAGAAAACATTTGACCAAATCTGAGGGAAATGTATAGCCAATAAGACCCCGTGTTATATTCATCTATTAATTGTTTTTCAGCTATTTCAGTTACTCTCCACAATGCTTCTACAATGAGTCAGATGGTTTTTAAACGGAAGAAAACTTGGTGAAAATGCAGATACAAAATCCAGATAAGTATAGCACACACAAAGCACACAAACAAAGCCTGTCACAAACACTCTTTTTTTCAGTAAATGCAGAAGCAAAATGTGGACAAGGGAGACGTAAATACACCCTCCAAAAATGCTAAAAATTGAGAGGATACACTTGTGTAAAATATCACATCAAACCGTACAATTGTCTAAAGTTAGTTTCTTTTTTAACACAAGGCAGAGGGAGAAAACACTGTTTAAAACATGCCGGGACCACACGTTCTCAAACTTGCGTTCAGCACCACGGATAGCGACACACATTACAATACCAAAAAGGTAGTTAATAAATGAGAAAACCATCAACAAGTGCACAGCAGGCTAGTTTCTACTCATGTTAAACTTGATATAATTTCTATTTTAACTCGAACAGTAGTTCAAATTTAATTTTCTGTCAGCTACATAGCACAAAACCCTTTAAAGTGACTTTAAAAAGACACCTCCAATTCTCAACATAGAAAATTTGCAATAATAAGTTCTTAATGTAACTATGTCCTTACCTTTTCCTTATTAGGTAAAGTCTGAGTCCTGGTAAAAGTGTCTCCTCCATTAATACTGATTAGCTCTCCATCTACAGGCGGAAACGGCGCGGGAAAAACCACCATGTCACTCTTGAGTGTGTCTGAGCTGAAACACACGTCATACTGCTGAGTGGCTTTAGAGTAAGACCAGCTCCCGTCAGGGTGGGTGGTGATCATTGGGGCGCCGTACCTGCCGAAACTGCCGTCTGTCCTGTGACATTTGACAGCTATTAAACTGATGAGGCTCAGCAGAAATATCGCTGACACCGACACAATGGCGATCAGCAGATACAGGTTTAAATCAGAGAAGCTCTCCTCCTTCACAGGCATGTGTTTGAACGGAGTCTGGATGTCAGCTGTGCTTTCAACCACCACCACATCAATAGACACAGTAGCTGACAGGGAGGGTTCTCCGTTATCAGAAACCAACACCACCAAGGGGTGAGTTTTCAGGTCATTGTCACTCATTCTCCTCTTAGTCCTGATTTCCCCGGTGCTGGTTCCGATCCGGAAGAGGTTGTTTCCTTTGGGCTCAGATAGGTGATAAGAAAGCAGTGCATTGTATCCAGAGTCTGCGTCTACAGCCCTGATCTTTGCCACAAAGTAGCCCGCTTCAGCAGAATAGGGGATGCTCTCACTGTTAATGGAGCCGTGCTCAGAATAGGGCGCCAGAATAGCAGGACTGTTGTCATTTTCATCCAGAATAAAAACGTTCACAGTCGTGTTGCTGCTGAGCGGAGGAACACCAGAGTCTGTGGCCTGAACTTTAAACTGAAATGTTTTTATCTCCTCAAAGTTAAAAGACTGCAGGCTGATTATATCTCCAGTCTCTGAGTTTATATTCACCATTGTAGACAAGGGCAACGAGTTAGTGTTACTTTGTAAAAATGAATAGCTCACCTGGCCGTTCTGGTCAGTGTCAGCATCAGTTGCAGTCACTGATTTAATAACTGTTCCTACTTTGCTGTTTTCTTTCACATAAACGTTTATCACAGGTTCTGGGAAATGTGGAGCATTATCATTAACGTCAGAAACATAAACAGTAATGACACTGGTGTTGGAAAGAGGAGGAGTCCCTTCATCTGTAGCTGAAATTGTCACATTGTACTGAGGAGTTACCTCTCTGTCTAGATGCCCTGTAACCACTAAAGAAAAATAGTTTTTGTAATTTGACTCCAATTTGAACGGAACATTATTTAAGATCTCACATTTCACTTCACCATTTTTGCCACTGTCTCTATCAAGAACTGATACAAGTGCAATAGCTGTTCCTACACCAGCATCCTCATTCACTGTATTGAGCAGTGACGTCACCGTGATTTCAGGAGCATTGTCGTTTACATCAATTACTTCTACTAGCACTTTACTATGAGCAGACATAGGAGGCTGGCCTTTGTCTCTAGCCTCTGCTCGGATCTCGAAAGCCTTTCTTTCCTCATAGTCGATTTTGCCTTTCACTGAAATGATCCCCGTGTCAGGGTCAATTTTAAAAATATCAAAAATATGATCCTGATCTTTGCTACGAAGCGAATATACAATTTCACTGTTTGTTCCTTCATCAGCGTCGGTCGCATTTAAAGTGAAGACTGCCGTACCAATCGGGATATTTTCAAACACTCTTACTTTGTAAAGAGTACTGCTGAACATTGGTGCATTGTCATTATTGTCTAGTACATTTATTTCTATTTCTGATGTGCCTGAATTTGGCGGAGTTCCCCCGTCTACTGCAGTTAACGTGAGCTGCATATGAGGCTTTTTCTCGCGGTCTAGGACTTTCTGCAGCACTAACTCTGGGGATATACTCTCCCCTCGTTTGTGTGTTGCAAGAGTAAAGTATTCGTTTGGACTGAGCTTATACGTACTAACACCATTCTTACCCACATCAGCATCGCTTGCCTCCGACAACGCGAATCTAAATCCAGGTACGGTGTTCTCTGCAATGTCCAGTATTTGCGATTTTGTGTTAAAAGACGGAGAATGGTCATTCACATCTCTAATTTCTATCTCTACGCGGTAAAGCTTTAATGGGTTGTTTATCACAGCCTCTACGCTAACAGTGCACTTGGGTTCATCTGCACATAGCTCCTCTCGGTCTATCCTTTCATTGACATACAGAAATCCGGTCTTCAGATTTACGTCGAAGAATTTCCTCTTAGATCCTGTAACAATCTGGAATGAACGGGACTCCAGATCCTGCACATTGAGGTTTAGATCCTTGGCGATATTTCCGACATTAGTCCCCGGGTTTACCTCCTCTGAGACAGAGTAGGAGAACTGCCCAGACGCCGCTTCCCAGTAACAATCAAACAAAACAAGCACAAGATATGTAACGATAGACCTCCTGCTACTCGGTAAAGGCATAATTCCGCCGGAAAAGAACGAAGCATACATCCACAATGGTGTTTCTACCGTGAAATGATGAAATGTGACAAAATTTTAGGCAACGCTTTTTCAGTTTTCTTCATTTTAAAGAAAAATACTCCGTTATGCCGTCCCCTGTCTTCTCGTGTCTCTTTGTGATAAAAATCCACAGTCATTCCGTTTTGTGCTCTGGGAGGAGCCTCAACATTTCTGTGTTACGGTCTATAGCGTCACTTCGTGGTGATGTTGAATAACTACACACCTTATAAAACAATATCTAAAATGCCCCTCCTAATTAAGAGACGCTGATAACTACTCAATTTCAAACAGCACTATGAGTTATTGCAAGTATTGGGATGAATGACAAATTTAAAACCTCACCATATATCTCAAAGCATATAGACAGTCTCACAGTTTTTGTAACACTGCAGGCAGAATGTGGATCCTTAATCATATTAGTTAATATACTGTGACTTTGCTCTATTAAATTACCCAAAATGACCAGGGATATTAACTAATACTCATCGTTGACATTATGGCTTCCATCAAACATGAAGTGGAGTGATTGATATTTTCAGGACATGACAAAAACATTTCTTTTCTCTCTTATTGAATGTGATATACTTTGCATCATATTAGCCAGGCAATGGAGATATTCAACTTTGTAGTTTATAAGGTTACACGTTGCAAAACTTGAAATTATAGACTGAGGTAATGGGTTGCTATTTGGTTTAGGTATTACAAAGTCATTACAGAAGTCACTTTTAACAGATAAAATAATAATGGGAACACCAAATAATAGAATCTGTGAATAGTCAGACACACACCTCAAAAATACTAGCACTGTCAAATGAAAGTCACAAGAACACTGACTTGAACAATTTTGAGTGAGTAGCCAAAGGATGACTGAATGATGAATTTTCACATGCTATTCTCATCATACAATAAATATAAAATAAAAAAAAAGAATAAAATATATATGTACATTTGTAGATATACTGCATCATTGGACGTAGACCTAACTTATTGGAAGGAAGTATATTTTTTCCAGATGTGATGGGTGCTGCAGGCAGAAGATGATCAGAATCTTGCTTTCAGCACCACGGACAGTTACATACACATTGAAATGCAGTCAGCAGCCAAAAACGAGGAGACTGCAATATAATATACTGTATCTACAGCAGACCTATATCAACATATCACAACAACCTTGTTTAATTTTCATTAAACCTGCACATAAAGTCCATTACAATGAAAGCTTGTTGTTACTTAGGTAGCACAAAGCCCATTGAAATTACCATTAAAAACTACAATTTCACAGTTGACTATCAACCAAAATGTAGTGCAGTAATAAAATTTATGCCAGTGTTCTTACCTTTTCTTTATTAGGTAAAGTCTGAGTCCTGGTAAAAGTGTCTCCTCCGTTAATACTGATTAGCTCTCCATCTACAGGTGGAAACGGCGCGGGGAAAACCACCATGTCACTCTTAAGTGTGTCTGAGCTGAAACACACGTCATACTGCTGAGTAGCTTTAGAATAAGACCAGCTCCCGTCAGGGTGGGTGGTGATCATTGGGGCGCCGTACCTGCCGAAACTGCCGTCTGTCCTGTGACATTTGACAGCTATTAAACTGATGAGGCTCAGCAGAAAGATCGCTGACACCGACACGATGGCAATCAACAGATACAGGTTTAAATCAGAGAACCTCTCCTCCTTCACAGGCACGTGTTTGAACGGAGTCTGGATGTCAGCTGTGTTTTCAACCACCACCACATCAATAGACACAGTAGCTGACAGGGAGGGTTCTCCATTATCAGAAACTAACACCACCAAAGGGTGAGTTTTCAGGTCATTGTCACTCATTCTCCTCTTAGTCCTGATTTCCCCGGTGCTGGTTCCGATCCGGAAGAGGTTGTTTCCTTTGGGCTCAGACAGGTGATAAGAAAGCAGTGCATTGTATCCAGAGTCTGCGTCTACAGCCCTGATCTTTGCCACAAAGTAGCCCGCTTCAGCAGAATAGGGGATGCTCTCACTGTTAACGGAGCCGTGCTCAGAATAGGGCGCAAGAATAGCTGGATTATTGTCATTCTCATCCAGAATAAAAACATTCACAGTAACGTTACTGCTGAGCGGAGGAACACCAGAGTCTGTGGCCTGAACTTTAAACTGAAACATTTTTAACTCCTCGAAGTTAAAAGACTGCAGGCTGATTATATCTCCAGTCTCTGAGTTAATGTTAATCATTGAAGACAACAACACTAAGTTATTATCACTGACTAATGAATAGCTTACTTGGCCATTTTCACTAATGTCAGTATCAGCTGCAGATACGGCTTTCAAAACTGTCCCAACTGGACTGTTTTCTTCCACATACATATTAATTACACTCTCTGAAAACAGAGGTGCATTGTCATTTATATCAGAAACCTGAACAATAACCACACTGGTGCTGGAGAGAGGGGGCTTTCCTTCATCAGTAGCTTTAATAGTGATATTGTAGTGAGAAATAAGTTCCCTGTCTAGGGCTGCACCAATAACTAAAGAATAATAATTTTTATAATTTGTGTCTAATTCAAAGGGGACAGAATTCAATATTTCACATTTGACTTCACCGTTTTTGCCTCCATCTCTGTCAAGAATTGAAACAAGTGCAATGGCAGTACCAATTTCAGCGTCCTCCCTCACGGTGCTGAGCAGTGACGTCACCGTGATGTCAGGCGCATTGTCATTCAGGTCCACCACCTCCACTAATACTTTACACTGTACTGTTAACGGAGGCTGGCCTTTGTCAGCAGCCTGTACACGAATTTCAAAGGCAGGATTTGTTTCAAAGTCAATTTTTCCTTTAACTGTTATTATTCCTGATTCTGAATCAATCTCAAAAATGTCCAACACATGATCCTGATCTTTCGAATTTAGTAAATATACAATGTCTTTGTTTGTCCCCTCGTCAGCGTCAGTTGCAGTCACTGTAACTACTGTAGTGCCAAGTGGTGCATTTTCTATGATACTTGTTTTATACAATGTTTTGGTAAAAGTTGGGATATTATCATTTGTGTCCAAGACATTAATTATGATCTCTGACGTGCCTGATTTTAGTGGTGTCCCCCCGTCTACAGCGGTCAGTGTGAGTTTAATTAAAGCCTGTTTCTCTCGGTCTAATGCTTTCTGAAGGACTAACTCGGCTGACACACTCTCCCCTCTGTGCACCGCTAAAGAAAAATATTCATTGGTATTTAGCTTGTACGTGTTAATACCATTTTTACCCACATCAGCATCGTAGGCCGACAGCACAGGGAATGTCGCTCCCGGCAATATCCCTTCTGCTATGTCGATAGTCTGTGATTTGGCACTGAATGTGGGGTAATTATCATTTACATCGAGAATATTAACTTCAATACGGTAAAGTTTCAGTGGATTGTTAACCACAGCCTCTATATTCAGTGTGCATTTTGTAGCTTTCGCGCAGAGCTCCTCTCTATCTATTCTCTCACTGACGTAGAGGAAGCCCGATTTCAAATTTACTTCGAAATACTTTCTCTTTGATCCAGTAACAATCTGAAACATACGTGACTCCAGGTCCTGGACATTGAGGTTCAAATCTTTAGCGATATTTCCGACAGACGTCCCCAGGTTTACCTCCTCTGAGACGGAATAGGAGAGCTGCCCAGATACCGCTCCCCAGTTATACTCCAAGATAACAAGCACTAGATATATTCCAATAGTCGTCTTTTTTGTCGGCAGATGCATAATTCCATACAGGGAGAACAAAGCATAGATCCGTATATCGACGTGTTTTTCGCCTATTTACTCCAAAAGATCATGAACATCAAACTGAACGTCAGAATATTTCATAGCTCCATTCCCTTTCGCCTTTCTGCTCATTCTAACAAAGCACTGAGACAAATAATGATCCTTCTCATATGGGAGGAGCCTCTACACATCAGCGACCTGCAGGCGGTGTTACGGTCTATAGTGTCACCTCATGGCCATTTGAAATAACTACAACGTGTAGAAATAAACACATCAACCATTGCTTTTTCTTAGAAATCACCAGAATTGAAATCACTGTCAGTGATAAACGACTAAAGGACACAATCTTCATTACTCTGAGTACCAAGCTCTTTTAGCAGAGTGCATTCGCCACATATTTCAGCACCACGGAGAGAGCATCATTACACTGCAGCGTGGCAAAGCATCCTGTAAGAAGACCTAAAATGGTTGATCTGAAGTAAAGACATTTTTTTCACCTTTTGTTTACGCAACAAGGTACATAGTTTGTGACTATCTAGAACCAATAATCAGACGGTCACTTCGGTCAGCAAAGTATCAAAACTATATGCTTTTCTCTCTTTACTGTGTTTTTGCATATTGGTCTTGCATCCAAAACATGAATTCAGCACCACAGACAGCGATAATTTGTGTGCGGTATCACAGATGAAAAGTAGTTAATATTCCTACAACTCTTTACAAAATAGATTTTATCTCAATGTTTGCAAGGCAACAGGACCGAATAAGATCAATTCAAATAATATTTTTAAGTTGAGGCGACAAGAAGTATCTAGCTCGTTTTTACGCAAATTACATTTAGTTGTAGAACGGCAGACTCGTCAAAGTCAGCAACACGAAAGACAACGTTGCCCTCTAGACTTGAGCTTTACAAAAATCAAATCATGAAACTGTGGGGTTTATTTCACATTAAAATGTGATGAGACTGTTTATGGGAAGGAACATTCTCAAAAGTTATTCAGCAATAACTTTGACTATAAGAACTGCGACGTGAATGAATTCTACAAATGCATAGAAGCAGCCTCATTTCCAACATAAAATTAAGCACATGACAATCCTCTTTACGTTACAGTGTAAGAGATAATATCACAAATCAAAGAACTAAAGCAAATGATTAACATATTGACTTTGTATGATCTTACCTTTTCTTTACTGGGTAAAGTCTGAGTCCTGGTAAAAGTGTCTCCTCCATTAATACTGATCAGCTCCGCATCTACTGGCGGAAACGGCGCGGGAAAAACCACCATGTCACTTTTCAGTGTGTCTGAGCTGAAACACACGTCATACTGCTGAGTAGCTTTAGAGTAAGACCAGCTCCCGTCAGGGTGGGTGGTGATCATTGGAGCGCCGTACCTGCCGAAACTGCCGTCTGTCCTGTGGCATTTGACAGCTATTAAACTGATGAGGCTCAGAAGAAAGATTGCTGACACCGACACAATGGCGATCAGCAGATACAGGTTTAAATCAGAGAAGCTCTCCTCCTTCACAGGCACATGTCTAAACGGAGTCTGAATGTCAGCTGTACTTTCAACCACCACCACATCAATAGACACAGTAGCTGACAGGGAGGGTTCTCCGTTATCAGAAACCAACACCACCAAGGGGTGAGTTTTCAGGTCATTATCACTCATTCTCCTCCTAGTCCTGATTTCCCCGGTGCTGGTTCCAATCCGGAGGAGGTTGTTTCCTTTTGGCTCAGACAGGTGATAAGAAAGCAGCGCATTGTATCCAGAGTCTGCGTCTACAGCCCTGATCTTTGCCACAAAGTAGCCTGCTTCAGCAGAATAGGGGATGCTCTCACTGTTAACGGAGCCATGCTCAGAATAGGGCGCCAGAATAGCAGGACTGTTGTCATTCTCATCCAGAATAAAAACGTTCACAGTCACGTTGCTGCTGAGCGGAGGAACACCAGAGTCTGTGGCCTGAACTTTAAACTGAAACGTTTTCAACTCCTCATAATTAAATGACTGCAAACTGATTATGTCTCCAGTCTCTGAATTGATGTTTACCATGGTAGAAAGTGGCAACGAGTTGCTGTTGTCAGGTAAAAATGAATAGCTCACATGACCGTTTTGATCGACGTCAGCATCAATTGCTGACACTGTTTTTATAACTGCCCCTACTGGACTGTTCTCTTTCACATAAACATTGATTATGCTATCTGTGAAGAGAGGTTTGTTATCATTTACATCTGATATGTGAACATGAATAACACTAGTGCTGGAGAGTGGTGGGCTGCCTTCGTCAGTTGCAGTGATGCTGATATTGTATTGAGATACACTCTCTCGGTCAAGAGGACCGTCCACAACCAATGAATAGTAATTCTTATAATTTGACTCTAATTTAAAAGGTACATTATTGGAAATTTTAGTGTGCACCATGCCATTTTTACCTCCGTCTTTATCAAATACTGAAACAAGTGCAATCGCAGTGCCAATGGACGCATCCTCTTTCACTGTGTTTAACAGTGATGTAACTGAAATTTCTGGGGCATTGTCATTGACATCTAAAACTTCAATTAGTAATTTTGCATGTGAGGTCAGAGGAGAAGAAGCTCCATCACTGGCTTGAACTCGAATCTCAAATGCATTGTTCTCTTCGAAGTCGATATTCCTTTTATTTGTTACAGTCCCAGTTTTTTCGTCTATAGCGAAAACGTTTGTTTCTTTTCCTCTGCCTCCTGCACTGAATGAATAAAACACTTGTCCATTTTGGCCTGCATCTAAATCAGTAGCATTTAACGTTACAATCGACGTTCCTATCTTGACATTCTCATGTACACTGGCTTTGTATAGAGTTTGACTGAAAAGGGGAGCGTTATCGTTAATGTCCAGCACATTTACTATTATAGTCATACTACCAGATTTAGTAGGATTTCCTCCATCAATAGCAGTCAACGTGAGTTTAATTACAGACTGTTTTTCTCTGTCTAAAACCTTCTGAAGCAGTAATTCTGGAGTTGCACTCTCTCCTTTAAGTGTGACCAGGGAGAAGTGTTCGTTTTGACTGAGCTTGTATGTATTGACAGTATTCTTACCGACGTCTGCATCATGAGCTGGATGCAGAGGAAATTTTGCTCCTGCTGCCGTGATCTCACTAATGTTCATTGAATCGGACGTGCTGATAAATGATGGGGAATTATCATTCACATCTAAAATTACAATTTCAATACGGTACAATTTTAACGGGTTATTAATAACTGCTTCTACGCTGAGGGAACATTTGGGCTGATCGCCACAGAGTTCCTCTCGATCTATTCTCTCATTAACGTAAAGGACACCAGTCTTTAGGTTTACCCCGAAATATTTTCTCTTTGATCCAGCAACGATTTGAAACATGCGGGACTCCAAATCCTGGACATTGAGGTTCAAATCTTTAGCGATATTTCCGACAGAAGTCCCCACGTTTACCTCCTCTGAGACGGAGTAAGAGAGCTGCCCAGACACCGCTTCCAAATAACAATCCAGCAGCACGAACAAGAGATAAATCCACACAGAGCTCGTTCTGCTTGGTAAAGGCATTATTCCATATATCGAGAGAAAACATAGAGAGAGAGATCCGACCAATAACGCCCAGAAACGAAGAACTGGATCTCAGTGAGAAAATACACGAATTAAATGTGTCAGCATATTTAAACTACCACACGAAAATCGTCGTCGTACCGTCCTCTTTCATCGTCCAAGTCTCTTTGTTTCAATCGCCTGAGAAACATCATCGTCCTCTGAATCTGGGAGGAGCCCCGAGCCACCAAAGAGGAAGCTCAAATGTGATGGTCTACAATGTCCCCATGTGGACACTTGCAAGAACTGCATTCGACGTCAAACACAAAACAATATTACAAAGATCCCCGCATTAATTTCCCTAGAAAACATTTGACCAAATCTGAGGGAAACGTATGGCCAATAAGACCCCGTGTTATATTCATCTATCTATTGTTTTTCAGCTATTTCATTTACTCTCCACAATGCTTCTACAATGAGTCAGATGGTTTTTAAACTGAAGAAAATGCAAATACAAAATCCAGATCAGTATAGTACTTACTTTTTTCAGTAAATGCAGAAGCACAATGTAGACGAGGGAGACATAGATAAATCCTCCAAAAATGCTAAAAATTGAGAGAATACACGTGTGTAAAAAATCACATGAAACCGTAGAATTGTCTAAATCTAGTTTCTTTTCCATCCACAAGGCAGAGGGAGAAAACACTGTTTAAAACATGCTGGGACCACACATTCTCAAACTTGCGTTCAGCACCATGGATAGCGACTCACACGTTACAATACCAAATAGGTAGTTAACAAATGAGAAAACCATCAACAAATGCACAGCAGGCTAGTTTCTACTCATGTTATACTTGATATAATTTCTATTTTAACTCGAACAGAAGTTCAAATTTAATTTTCTTGTCAGCTACATAGCACAAAACCCTTTAAAGTGACTTTAAAAAGGACACCTCCAATTCTCAACATAGAAAAATTGCAATAATAAGTTCTTAATGTAACTATGTCCTTACCTTTTCTTTGTTAGGTAAAGTCTGAGTCCTGGTAAAAGTGTCTCCTTCGTTAATACTGATTAGCTCTCCATCTACAGGTGGAAACGGTGCGGGGAAAACCACCATGTCACTCTTGAGTGTGTCTGAGCTGAAACACACGTCATACTGCTGAGTAGCTTTAGAGTAGGACCAGCTCCCGTCAGGGTGGGTGGTGATCATTGGGGCGCCATACCTGCCGAAACTGCCGTCTGTCCTGTGACATTTGACAGCTATTAAACTGATGAGGCTCAGTAGAAAGATCGCTGACACCGACACAATGGCGATCAGCAGATACAGGTTTAAATCAGAGAAGCTCTCCTCTTTCACAGGCACATGTCTGAACTGAGTCTGGATGTCAGCTGTGCTTTCAACCACCACCACATCAATAGACACAGTAGCTGACAGGGAGGGTTCTCCGTTATCAGAAACCAACACCACCAAGGGGTGAGTTCTCAGATCATTGTCACTCATTCTCCTCTTAGTCCTGATTTCCCCGGTGCTGGTTCCGATCCGGAAGAGGTTGTTTCCTTTGGGCTCAGACAGGTGATAGGAAAGCAGCGCATTGTATCCAGAGTCTGCGTCTACAGCCCTGATCTTTGCCACAAAGTAGCCCGCTTCAGCAGAATAGGGGATGCTCTCACTGTTAACGGAGCTATGCTCAGAATAGGGCGGCAGAATAGCTGGACTGTTGTCATTCTCATCCAGAATAAAAACGTTCACAGTAACGTTGCTGCTGAGCGGAGGAACACCAGAGTCTGTGGCCTGAACTTTAAACTGAAACGTTTTCAACTCCTCGAAGTTAAAAGACTGCAGGCTGACTATATCTCCAGTCTTTGAGTTGATGTTAATCATTGTAGACAGCGGGACAGAGTTTGTGTTTCTTTCTAAAAAATTGTAACTCACCTGGCCATTTTCATTCATGTCAGCATCAAGCGCGGATACCGTTTTGAGAACTGCTCCTACTGGGCTGTTCTCCCTTACATAAATATTAATGACAGGCGCTGAGAACTGAGGTGCGTTATCATTGACATCGGAAACGTGAATAACAATAACACTGGTGCTGGAGAGAGGGGGGTTGCCTTCATCTCTTGCTATTACGGTGACATTATAGTGAGAGATACTCTCTCGGTCTAGCGGCCCATCGACTACTAACGAATAATAGTTTTTATAGTTATTTTCCAATTTAAATGGCGTCTTTCCATCTATTGTGCAATGCACTTCACCATTCTTTCCTCCGTCCTTGTCCATCACAGTGACAAGTGCAACAGCAGTACCTATTTTAGCGTCCTCTTTCACCGCGTTCAACAATGACGTCACAGTGATCTCAGGAGCGTTATCGTTTAGGTCCACCACTTCTACCAGCACTTTACAATGAGCAGACATCGGAGGTGTACCTTTATCGCTCGCCTGTGCACGAATCTCAAACGCAGGATTTTCTTCAAAATCTACATTTCCTTCAACTGTCAGTGTGCCTGTGTTTGGGTCGATTTTAAAAATCTGCAGTATGCGGTCTTGTTCCTGTGTGCTAAGTGTATATACGATTTCTTTGTTTGTCCCTTCGTCTGCGTCTGTAGCATTTAAAGTCAAAAGAGTGGTACCGATAGGCACATTCTCATATACACGCGTTTTGTACAGTGACTTTGCAAACACCGGCGTGTTATCGTTAATATCCAAAACATGAATTATGATATCTGATGTTCCAGACTTTGGTGGACTTCCATCGTCTAACGCTGTTAAAGTAAGCGTTATCATAGGCTCTTTTTCTCGGTCTAACGGTTTCTGTAACACCAGCTCAGTGGAAATACTCTCTCCCGATTTACTTATTGCCAATGAGAAATGCTCATTAGTGTTGAGCTTGTATGTGTTTATGGCATTCTTTCCTACATCTGCATCGTAAGCTTGCAGTAGGGGGAATTTTATCCCAGGCAACGTGCTTTCAGCAATGTCTATACTCTGTGACTTCGCTATGAAATAGGGAAAATGATCATTGACGTCAATAATATTAATTTCTATACGGTACAGCTTTAGAGGCTCATTTATCACAGCCTCTATATTTACAGTACATTTAGCAGCTTTCGCGCACAACTCCTCTCTGTCTATTCTCTCACTAACGTAGAGGATTCCTGTCTTCGTATTTACCTCGAAATATTTCTTCTTTGATCCAGCAACAATTCGGAACATACGGGACTCCAAATCCTGTGTGTTTAAGTGTAGATCCTTAGCGATATTTGCGACAAATGTCCCTGGATTTACCTCCTCTGACACGGAATAAGAGAGCTGCGCAGACGCTGCATGCCAGAAACGACCCAGTATCAGAAGCATTAAATATATCCAGACAGAGGATTTGCTGCTCGGTAAAGGCATACTTCCTCCGATGTAAGCACGGCATAGATTCAGATCTGACGGTTCCTGTAAAAAAAATCCAGGCGAAGACAGTATAGTAGTTGGTTTTTCCCCTCTTTTCAGACGGGACTCGAAAGGCAGTTGTCGAACTGTACCCTCGCGTTTTACGTCTCTTTGTTACTAAGCTGTGTGAACTCTGGGAGGGGCATTAAAGACGAAAAGAGAAATCTCCATGTTATGGTCTACACTGTCGCCTTGTGGTGATTTTTAATATCTGCAGTTACATGCCCTACTAAAGCGAATTCAGTGATATCACTCTCCTCCTCTCATTCAAAGTTACATAGATCTGTCTTTAAAGCTTATGAAAACAGGAAACCGAATGAATCTGTTTATTACAGGCTCATTTAAGAAACTGGTCCTTATTTCAGGACCACGGACAGCACCGAACGCTTTTCTCCCAGGCTGGAATAGGTCTGGGATTGAAACAAAGCATCTGGAGAGAGTAGATGCTCAGTAAGATTAACTCAGATGCAAAATGTAGTCAGAAGGGTTGAAAGATTATGATAGAGAAGATTATGTTTCCAAACTGGCAAAGCAGAATGCCAGTGCCAACAGTTCATGTTTCCAAAATATCTAGTATTT
The DNA here is from genome assembly GCF_914725855.1 of Thunnus albacares. Taxonomy (NCBI): domain Eukaryota; kingdom Metazoa; phylum Chordata; class Actinopteri; order Scombriformes; family Scombridae; genus Thunnus; species Thunnus albacares. The sequence goes on along the minus strand of NC_058115.1, from coordinate 16,559,636 downwards.
AGAAGCTATTGTTACTATTTATAACCATGATAAATTACATTGTATGGGAAAATAAAGGTCATCATTCAGTTTCATAAATAGGAATCAGATTATAATAGCATGCAAGAAATACAGTATTAACTAATACGAGCAATGTTCTTTTAATCTAAAAGTAAGTATATGCAACTTAGATGTTTGTTTGCAAAAATGCAAGACCATGTGTGGCACAATTTGTTTTCTCTCAACATTTCAAATGAAAGGCCATAGTTATTGCAGTGTTTTGGAAGTGTGGCATGGATCTGAAACCCCAAAGTAGCATAGAAGGAATGTATGTACACTTGATTGGACTCACCTTTTCTTTAGTGGGTAAAGTCTGAGTCCTGGTAAAAGTATCTCCTCCGTTAATACTGATCAGTTCCGCATCTACAGGTGGAAATTGTGCGGGGAAAACCACCATGTCACTCTTCAGTGTGTCTGAACTGAAACACACGTCATACTGCTGAGTAGCTTTAGAATAAGACCAGCTCCCGTCAGGGTGGGTGGTGATCATTGGAGCGCCGTACCTCCCGAAACTGCCGTCTGTCCTGTGGCATTTGACAGCTATTAAACTGATGAGGCTCAGCAGAAAGATCGCTGACACCGACACAATGGCGATCAACAGATACAAGTTTAAATCAGAGAAGCTCTCCTCTTTCACAGGCACATGTCTGAACTGAGTCTGGATGTCAGCTGTGCTTTCAACCACCACCACATCAATAGACACAGTAGCTGACAGGGAGGGTTCTCCGTTATCAGAAACCAACACCACCAAGGGGTGAGTTTTCAGGTCATTGTCACTCATTCTCCTCTTAGTCCTGATTTCTCCGGTGCTGGTTCCGATCCGGAAGAGGTTGTTTCCTTTGGGCTCAGACAGGTGATAAGAAAGCAGCGCATTGTATCCAGAGTCTGCGTCTACAGCCCTGATCTTTGCCACAAAGTAGCCCGCTTCAGCAGAATAGGGGACGCTCTCACTGTTAACGGAGCCGTGCTCAGAATAGGGTGCCAGAATAGCAGGACTGTTGTCATTCTCATCCAGAATAAAAACGTTCACAGTCACGTTGCTGCTGAGCGGAGGAACACCAGAGTCTGTGGCCTGAACTTTAAACTGAAACGTTTTCAACTCCTCATAATTAAATGACTGCAAACTGATTATGTCTCCAGTCTCTGAATTGATGTTTACCATGGTAGAAAGTGGCAACGAGTTGCTGTTGTCAGGTAAAAACGAATAGCTCACATGACCGTTTTGATTGATGTCAGCATCAATTGCTGACACTATTTTTATAACTGCCCCTACTGGACTGTTCTCTTTCACATAAACATTGATTATACTTTCTGTGAAGAAAGGTTTGTTATCATTTACATCTGATATGTGTACATGAATAACACTAGTGCTGGAGAGTGGTGGGCTGCCTTCGTCAATTGCAGTGATGCTGATATTGTATAATGATACACTCTCTCGGTCAAGAGGACCATCTACCACCAGTGAATAGTAATTCTTATAATTTGACTCTAATTTAAAAGGTACATTATTGGAAATTTTAGCCTGCACCATGCCATTTTTACCTCCGTCTTTATCAAATACTGAAACTAGTGCAATTGCAGTGCCAATAGACGCATCCTCTTTCACTGTGTTTAACAGTGATGTAACCGAAATTTCTGGGGCATTGTCATTGACATCTAAAACCTCAATCAATAATTTGGCGTGTGAGGTCAGGGGAGGAGTAGCTCCATCACTGGCTTGAACTTGAATCTCAAATGCATTGTTCTCTTCAAAGTTAATATCCTTTTTATTTGTTACAGTCCCAGTTTTTTCATCTATAGCAAACAGATCAGTTTGTTTCCCTCTACCTACTTCACTGAATGAATAAAAGACTTGTCCATTTTGGCCTGCATCTAAATCAGTAGCATTTAAAGTAATTATCGATGTTCCTATCTTGACATTCTCATATACACTGGCTTTGTATAGTGTTTTACTGAATATGGGAGCATTATCATTACTGTCCAAGACATTAATTATAATGACCATAGTGCCAGATTTAGAAGGAGTTCCTCCATCAATAGCAGTCAACGTGAGTCGAATCACAGGCTGTTTTTCTCTGTCTAAAACCTTCTGAAGCAGTAATCCTGGAGTTACACTCTCTCCTTTGTGTGTATCAAGAGAGAAGTGTTCGTTTTGGCTAAGCTTGTAGGTATTCACAGTATTTTTACCGACGTCTGCATCATGAGCTGGATGCAGAGGAAATTTTGCTCCTGCTGCCGTGTTCTCACTAATGTTCATTAATTGTGACGTGCTTAGAAATGTTGGGGAATTATCATTCACGTCTAAAATTGTAATTTCAATACGGTACAGTTTTAATGGGTTATTAATAACTGCTTCTACGCTGAGGGAACATTTGGGCTGATCGCCACAGAGTTCCTCTCGATCTATTCTCTCATTTACGTAGAGGACACCAGTCTTTAGGTTTACCTCGAAATATTTTCTCTTTGATCCAGCAACGATCTGAAACATGCGAGACTCCAAATCCTGGACATTGAGGTTCAAATCTTTGGCGATATTTCCGACAGAAGTCCCCACGTTTACCTCCTCTGAGACTGAGTAAGAGAGCTGCCCAGACACCGCTTCCAAGTAACAATCCAGCAGCACGAACAAGAGATATATCCACACAGAGCTCGTTCTGCTTGGTAAAGGCATTATTCCATACATCGAGAGAAAACATAGAGAGATATCCGACCAATAACGCCCAGAAACGAAGAACTGGATCTCAGTGAGAAAATACACGAATTAAATGTGTCAGCATATTTAAACTACCACACGAAAATCGTCGTGGTACCGTCCTCTTTCACCGTCCAAGTCTCTTTGTTTCAGTCGCCTGAGAAAAATAATCGTCCTTTGAATCTGGGAGGAGCCCCGAGCCACCAAAGAGGAAGCTCAAATGTGATGGTCTACAATGTCCCCATGTGGACACTTGCAAGAACTGCATTCGACATCCAACACAAAACAATATTACAAAGATCCCCGCATTAATTTCCCTAGAAAACATTTGACCAAATCTGAGGAAAACGTATGGCCAATAAGACCTCGTGTTATATTCATCTATTTATTGTTTTCAGCCATTTCATTTACTCTCCACCATGCTTCTACAATGAGTCAGATGGTTTTTAAACGGAAGAAAAGGCAAATACAAAATCCAGATCAGTATAGCACACACAAAGCACACAAACAAAGCCCGTCACAAACACTCTTTTTTTTCAGTAAATGCAGAAGCAAAATGTAGACGAGGGAGACATAGATAAATCCTCCAAAAATACTAAAAATTGAGAGAATACACGTGTGTAAAAAATCATCTAAAACCGTAGAATTGTCTAAATCTAGTTTCTTTTCAATCCAAAAGGCAGAGGGAGAAAACACTGTTTAAAACATGCTGGGACCACACATTCTCAAACTTGCGTTCAGCACCATGGATAGCGACTCACACGTTACAATACCAAATAGGTAGTTAACAAATGAGAAACCATCAATAAATGCACAGCAGGCTAGTTTCTACTCATGTTATACTTGAAAATAATTTCTATTTTAACTCGAACAGTAGTTCAAATTTAATATTCTTGTCAGCTACATAGCACAAACCCATTTAAGTGACTTTAAAAAGACACCTCCAATTCTCAACATAAAAAATTGCAATAATAAGTTCTTAATGTAACTATGTCCTTACCTTTTCTTTGTTAGGTAAAGTCTGAGTCCTGGTAAAAGTGTCTCCTCCGTTAATACTGATTAGCTCTCCATCTACAGGTGGAAACGGTGCGGGGAAAACCACCATGTCACTCTTCAGTGTGTCTGAGCTGAAACACACGTCATACTGCTGAGTAGCTTTAGAGTAGGACCAGCTCCCGTCAGGGTGGGTGGTGATCATTGGGGCGCCATACTTGCCGAAACTGCCGTCTGTCCTGTGACATTTGACAGCTATTAAACTGATGAGGCTCAGCAGAAAGATCGCTGACACCGACACAATGGCGATCAGCAGATAAAGGTTTAAATCAGAGAAGCTCTCCTCCTTCACAGGCACATGTCTGAACGGAGTCTGGATGTCAGCTGTGCTTTCAACCACCACCACATCAATAGACACAGTAGCTGACAGGGAGGGTTCTCCGTTATCAGAAACCAACACCACCAAGGGGTGAGTTTTCAGGTCATTGTCACTCATTCTCCTCTTAGTCCTGATTTCCCCGGTGCTGGTTCCGATCCGGAAGAGGTTGTTTCCTTTGGGCTCAGACAGGTGATAAGAAAGCAGCGCATTGTATCCAGAGTCTGCGTCTACAGCCCTGATCTTTGCCACAAAGTAGCCCGCTTCAGCAGAATAGGGGATGCTCTCACTGTTAACGGAGCCGTGCTCAGAATAGGGCGCCAGAATAGCAGGACTGTTGTCATTCTCATCCAGAATAAAAACGTTCACAGTCACGTTGCTGCTGAGCGGAGGAACACCAGAGTCTGTGGCCTGAACTTTAAACTGAAATGTTTTTAACTCCTCAAAGTTAAAAGACTGCAGATTGATTATATCTCCAGTCTCTGAGTTGATATTCACCATCGTAGATAACGGCAATGAATTACTGTTAATTTCGACAATTGAATAACTCACCTGGGCATTTTGGTCAGTGTCTGCATCAACTGCAGATACTCTTGTGAGAACAGCTCCAACCGGACTGTTCTCTTTTAACGAAACATTGACCAAAGTGTCTGAAAAACGAGGCGAGTTGTCATTGACATCCGAAATATAAACAGTTAGGTCTCTGGTGCTCGTGAGAGCAGGGATCCCATCATCTGTAGCTGTGATCGTTATATTACAATGTGAAGCACTCTCTCTGTCTAGCTGTCCGTCTACTACCAAAGAATAGTAGTTTTTGTAATTTGTTTCCAATTTAAAGGCGCTATCATTTTTAATATCACAATGAACAACTCCATTTTTACCTCCATCTCTGTCCAGGACTGACACAAGTGCAACAGCAGTACCTATTTTTGCGTCCTCTTTCACTGTGTTAATCAGCGATGTTACAAATATTTCTGGGGCATTGTCATTTAAATCCACTATCTCTATTAATACTTTGCACTGTGCTGCCATTGGAGGGGAGCCTTTATCACTAGCTGTCACGCGGATTTCAAAAGCTGGGTGCTCTTCAAAGTCAATCATCCCCTTAACTGTCAACAAACCTGTGTGTTCATCAATTTCAAAAATTTCCAAAACATGGTCTTGATCTTTGCTGCTCAGTGAATATGAAATCTCCCCGTTTGGCCCGTCATCAGCGTCTGATGCCGTTACTGTTATGACGGAAGCACCGAGAGGTACATTTTCAGTAATACTTGTTTTATACAATGATTTGGTAAATACTGGGATGTTATCATTGATGTCTAAGACACTGATTATTATTTCTGATGTTCCAGATTTCGGAGGTGTCCCACCATCGACAGCAGTCAATATAAGTTTAATTACCGGCTGTTTTTCTCGGTCTAAAGGTTTCTGGAGGACGAGCTCAGCAGACACACTGTCTCCTTTGTTCACTGCTAATGAAAAATGGTCATTTGGATTTAGCTTGTATGTACTAATACCATTTTTCCCTGCGTCGGCATCATAGGCCGATAGCACAAGAAATGTGGCCCCCGGTAATGTGCTTTCTGGTATTTCAATACTTTGCGAATTAGTACTGAAAGACGGATAATTATCATTAGCATCTAGAATGTTTATTTCTAAACGATAAAGCTTTAATGGAGAATTTATCACAGCCTCTACGCTTATTGTGCATTTTGTTGCCTTCGCACAGAGCTCCTCTCTGTCTATTCTATCATTGACAAAGAGAATACCAGTCTGGAGATTCACCTCGAAAAATTTTCTCTTTGATCCGGTAACAATCTGAAACATGCGAGACTCCAGATCATTTACACTGAGGTTTAGATCCTTGGCTATATTTCCCACAGAAGTCCCTGTATTCACCTCTTCTGATATGGAGTAGGAGAGCTGTCCGGACACAGCTTCCCAGTAACATTCCAGCAGCACAAATAACACGTATGCTACCACAGGATTCCTCTTAATTGAAGACATAATCCCATCCGACGTGAAATCAACATAGAAACAAGTTGTGGATGTTATCCGTCGAGGAAAGTACGGGAAAAACTATGATCCTTTCATCTAAATTTGTCCACAATGCAGATCATGTCCCAGCCTTCTCTCTCTCTCCTTCTGCGTCTCTTTGTGTCAAAGCCCAACAAGACATCATCACGCTCTTAATCTGGGAGGGGCGTCAAAACCAGAGTAAAGTCATCTCTGTTTTATGGTCTATAGTGCCTCCCCGTGGCCTTTTGACAAATTACACTACAAACCAAAAGAAACAGACTACAGCATTACAAAAACCCGCCTTTCTGTAATGCTCAACACAGAAATAGCCAGTTTCAAAACGAACAGAATGCCAGGAAATATCAGCTTGCTTTCTTGGAATTTCTGAATGAAATTGTCTGATTTTCTGTCAATATTTAATGATTTATATATAACAAAATGAGGGTCAACACATTTGTTTGTGATTGACATGTTACGTCTTTGACTAGAGTGTAAAGTACATTCAAACAATCCTTTACAATATACCGTAAATGATATTGCGCTATAACAGTAAATCTCAAAGGGTCGTTGTTGATATGCTCAAACAAAAGGTCATTGAAGGTAACTGAATGAGTGCACCTCCGAATAATTAGAAAGTCAAATGAAAATGACTCTTACATAGCAACAGAGGCATGGACTATGAAAAATACTGCACACCAACACTGCAAATTAATCAGCCATCAAATGTATAAGAAAACACTGATCTCCATGTAACAGTGGCATTATTAGAAGAAGAAATGAAGAACGTTATTCTTTACAGCTGAGCGAAAATATATGTAATAATTGGTGGAAATAAATAATTGATAATAAATAAAAACGTGATATTATTGACAATTAAGGTCAAGAACTATGAACGTAACTTTTATTTGTGTGTGTGTGTGTGTGTGTGTGTGTGTGTGTGTGAATAAAATACAGCATAACACTAGCACAGTCTGCTTCTCGGGTAAGAAAAGGCAACCCTGTCTCCTTGAAATTACGTTTATATACTACTAAACTGTTTTCCCGATAGTTGCGATGGCAAACGTAACCGCTGCCTGGATTATGTCCACAAGCAACATTTTCTGCGAATGAATGAAGCCTTCATGTTAATGCATCACTGAAGTTGTAGGTGGGTAATAGTTCTCATCCACAGCACCATGGACAGCGACAATTGCATTGAACGGAAGAGACTGGTTTATAAGTTGTAAACAATGACAGATGCAAAAGTTCTCCTTTTTTTTTTTTTAAAGCATTCAGTACAAGAAAAGGGAAGAAATCAGTTTCCACAACAACATGTTGTACATGTGTAACATCTACAAAGAGACAAAGAAAGAAGAAAAACGAACTAATGACTAAATACAGGAATAGCAAATAAGGTCAGCGTTTAGCAACACTTATTAGCTAAATTTGTAAGCCGATACAAGCGTGCTGGTCTTACCTTTTCTTTAGTGGGTAAAGTCTGAGTCCTGGTAAAAGTGTCTCCTCCATTAATACTGATCAGCTCCGCATCTACAGGTGGAAACGGCGCGGGGAAAACCACCATATCACTCTTCAGTGTGTCTGAGCTGAAACACACGTCATACTGCTGAGTAGCTTTAGAGTAAGACCAGCTCCCGTCAGGGTGGGTGGTGATCATTGGGGCGCCGTACCTGCCGAAACTGCCGTCTGTCCTGTGACATTTGACAGCTATTAAACTGATGAGGCTCAGCAGAAAGATCGCTGACACCGACACAATGGCGATCAGCAGATAAAGGTTTAAATCAGAGAAGCTCTCCTCCTTCACAGGCACATGTCTGAACTGAGTCTGGATGTCAGCTGTGCTTTCAACCACCACCACATCAATAGACACAGTAGCTGACAGGGAGGGTTCTCCGTTATCAGAAACCAACACCACCAAGGGGTGAGTTTTCAGGTCATTGTCACTCATTCTTCTCTTAGTCCTGATTTCCCCGGTGCTGGTTCCGATCCGGAAGAGGTTGTTTCCTTTGGGCTCAGACAGGTGATAAGAAAGCAGCGCATTGTATCCAGAGTCTGCGTCTACAGCCCTGATCTTTGCCACAAAGTAGCCCACTTCAGCAGAATAGGGGATGCTCTCACTGTTAACGGAGCCGTGCTCAGAATAGGGCGCCAGAATAGCAGGACTATTGTCATTTTCATCTAGAATAAAAACGTTCACAGTCACGTTGCTGCTGAGCGGAGGAACACCAGAGTCTGTGGCCTGAACTTTAAACTTAAACGTTTTTAACTCCTCAAAGTTAAAAGACTGCAGATTGATTATATCTCCAGTCTCTGAGTTAATATTCACCATTGTAGATAACGGCAACGAGTTACTGTCACTTTGTATAAATGAGTAGCTCACCTGACCATTTTGATTGATATCAGCATCAACTGCTGTCACTGTTTTAATAACTGATCCTACTGGACTGTTTTCTTTCACATAAACATTAATCAGCGGCTCCGAGAAGCGAGGCGGGTTGTCATTGACATCAGAAACATGAACAGTCACTATGCTTGTGCTGGAGAGAGGTGGAGTCCCTCCATCAGTTGCTACAATAGTGACATTATACTGGGCCTTAGTCTCTCTATCAAGCGGCCCATTAACTACTAAAGAATAATAATTTTTATAATTTGTGTCCAATTTAAATGGGGTCTCATTTGAAATTACAGCTTTTACTTCACCGTTTTGCCCCCCATCCTTGTCCAGTACAGAGACAAGTGCAATAGCAGTGCCGATTTTTGCATCCTCCTTTACTGTGTTCAGCAGTGACGTCACAGTGATCTCAGGAGCGTTGTCATTAATGTCCACCACTTCAACCAGCACTTTACAATGAGCAGACATCGGAGGTGTGCCTTTATCACTGGCCTGTGCATGAATCTCAAATGCAGGATTTTCTTCATAGTCGATCTTACCTTTGACTGAAATTTCGCCTGTTTTAGAATCAATTTGGAATAAATCTAAAACCTGATCCTGACCTTTACTTCTCAATGAATATTCTATCTCACTGTTTAACCCCTCGTCTGCATCTGTTGCATTCAGAATGATGACTTTAGATCCTTTTGGCAAGTTTTCAGGAATTTGAATTTTGTATAAAGATTTACTGAAAACGGGAGGATTGTCGTTATTATCTAAAACGTTGATAATAATTTGTGAGGTTCCTGACTTCGATGGATTTCCTCCGTCTACTGCAGTCAGTGTGAGTTTTATAACAGAGTCATGCTCACGGTCTAAAGATTTCTGCAGTACTAACTCGGCAGACACACTCTCTCCGCCTTTGTGAATATCTAAAGAGAAATAATCATTCGTACTAAGCTTATATGTACTAACACCATTCTTGCCAACATCCAAATCCGATGCCTCTATGAGCCCAAATTTCACTCCCGGTAAAGTACTTTCCGCAATGTTTAGTGACTGTAATTGCTCAGAGAAGGCGGGTGCATTATCATTTATATCTAATATAGTTACCTCCAAACGATAAAGCTTCAGTGGGTCGTTGATCACGGCCTCTACACTGACAGTACATTTTGTAGCCTTCGCACAGAGCTCTTCTCGGTCTAATCTTTCGTCGACATAAAGAACGCCTGTTTTCAGATTCACATCGAAATGTTTTCTCTTTGATCCACTAACAATCTGAAACATGCGGGACTCTAAATCCTGGACGTTGAGATTTAGATCCTTGGCAATATTTCCAACAGAAGTCCCTGGGTTTACCTCCTCTGAGACGGAATACGAGAGCTGTCCAGACACCGCTTCCCAGCAATATTTCAGCAGCACGAACACAAGATGTATCCGAAAAGAAATCGTTCTGCTTGAGAAATACATAATTATATCCAGTCCGAAAGGTATAGATCCCAGTCCAACTACTTCCGTCAAACAATATTAAAATCAAAATACACGGATCCACGTTTTAGCATTTTTACCAGCCAGCCTGGAAATGTTTTCACTCCTTTCTCTTCGCCCTCCGTCTCTTTGTAACAAAGCCCAGAGAAACATCATCATCATCCTCTGTTTCTGGGAGGAGTCTTGTGCTTCATGGAATAACGTTCAGATGTCATGGTCTACAGTGTCCCCATGTGGTGATATAACATAACTGCATTCAACCTCTGACAACAACACGGGAATGACTAACCAAGTGTGCAAACAGAACAATTGCATAAGACTAACAAGATACATAATTGTGTTCAGCTATGTCAAATAATCCCAAGTACCACGATTTCACTTGATTTTCCTTCTCTTTTGTAATGTTTGTTTTCTTGGTTTTAATCCATACCGATAGAGCAGCACCTGTAACTGATGTACCGGCTATAAAAATACGCATAAAAAGAAACATTACAACACATTTATCAAGATAGAGAGAAAGTTGAAAGTTTTGATGGCAAATAAAAAAAATGCTCTTTTCCTATTTTCTTCACACAAAAAGTATTAGGTATTAAAATATCTTTCCTAAATGGTATGAAATGGAGTGACCACCATTCATCAGCAAATAAAAATAACTGCCATAAAACCCAAATAAATGTGCAAAAGACAATACACTTTTCCGTTATGGGTAAAAACATTTTCCGCGTTGCACTCTGCTGCTCGCACACAACACGCTGTGGTGCTTATTTCAGCACCATGGACAGCGACATACATTTTCTGTACAGTGAGAATGAAGTATTCATGTTAATGCATCACTGAAGTTGTAGGTGGGTACTAGTTCTCGTCTACAGCACCATGGACAGCGACAATTGCATTTGAATGGAAGAAACTGGCTTATAAATTGTAGACAATGACAGATGCAAAACTTCTCTCTTTTTTCCAAAGCATTCAGTACAAGAAAAGGGAAGAAATCAGTTTCCACAACACGTTGTACATGTGTAACATCTACAAAGAGTCAAAGAAAGAAGGAAAAACGAACTAATGACTAAATACAGGAATCGCAAATAAGGTCAGCGTTTAACATCACCTATTAGCTAAATTTGTAAGCCGATACAAGCGTGCTGGTCTTACCTTTTCTTTAGTGGGTAAAGTCTGAGTCCTGGTAAAAGTGTCTCCTCCGTTAATACTGATCAGCTCCGCATCTACAGGCGGAAACGGCGCGGGGAAAACCACCATGTCACTCTTGAGTGTGTCTGAGCTGAAACACACGTCATACTGCTGAGTAGCTTTAGAGTAAGACCAGCTCCCGTCAGGGTGGGTGGTGATCATTGGGGCTCCGTACCTGCCGAAACTGCCGTCTGTCCTGTGGCATTTGACAGCTATTAAACTGATGAGGCTCAGAAGAAAGATCGCCGACACCGACACAATGGCGATCAGCAGATACAGGTTTAAGTCAGAGAAGCTCTCCTCCTTCACAGGCACATGTCTGAACTGAGTCTGGATGTCAGCTGTGCTTTCAACCACCACCACATCAATAGACACAGTAGCTGACAGAGAGGGTTCTCCGTTATCAGAAACCAACACCACCAAGGGGTGAGTTTTCAGGTCATTGTCACTCATTCTCCTCTTAGTCCTGATTTCCCCGGTGCTGGTTCCGATCCGGAAGAGGTTGTTTCCTTTGGGCTCAGACAGGTGATAAGAAAGCAGCGCATTGTATCCAGAGTCTGCGTCTACAGCCCTGATCTTTGCCACAAAGTAGCCCGCTTCAGCAGAATAGGGGATACTCTCACTGTTAACGGAGCCGTGTTCAGAATAGGGCGCCAGAATAGCAGGACTGTTGTCATTCTCATCCAGAATAAAAACGTTCACAGTCACGTTATTGCTGAGCGGAGGAACACCAGAGTCTGTGGCTTGAACTTTAAACTGGAACGTTTTTAACTCCTCAAAGTTAAAAGACTGCAGATTGATTATATCTCCAGTCTCTGAGTTAATATTCACCATCGTAGATAACGGCAACGAGTTACTGTCACTTTGCATAAATGAGTAGCTCACCTGACCATTTTGATTTATATCAGCATCAACTGCTGTCACTGTTTTAATAACTGATCCTACTGGACTATTTTCTTTCACATAAATATTAATCAGCGGCTCCGGGAAGCGAGGCGGGTTGTCATTGACATCAGAAACATGAACAGTCACTATGCTTGTGCTGGAGAGAGGTGGAGTCCCTCCATCAGTTGCTACAATAGTGACATTATACTGGGTCTTAGTCTCTCTATCAAGCGGCCCATTAACTACTAACGAGTAATAATTTTTATAATTTGTGTCCAATTTAAATGGGGTCTCATTTGAAATTACAGCTTTTACTTCACCGTTTTTCCCTCCATCCTTGTCCAGTACAGAGACAAGTGCAATAGCAGTGCCGAGTTTCGCATCCTCCTTTACTGTGTTTAGCAGTGACGTCACAGTGATCTCAGGAGCGTTGTCATTAATATCCACCACTTCTACCAGCACTTTACAATGAGCAGACATCGGAGGTGTGCCTTTATCACTGGCCTGTGCATGAATCTCAAATGCAGGATTTTCTTCATAGTCGATCTTACCTTTGACTGAAATTTCGCCTGTTTTAGAATCAATTTGGAATAAATCTAAAACATGATCCTGACCTCTTTTTCTCAATGAATATTCTATCTCACTGTTTAACCCCTCGTCTGCATCTGTTGCATTCAGAATGATCACTTTAGATCCTTTTGGCAAGTTTTCAAAAAGTTGAGTCTTGTATAAAGATTTACTGAAAACTGGATGGTTGTCGTTAATATCTAACACGTTGATAATAATTTGTGAGGTTCCTGACTTCGATGGATTTCCTCCGTCTACTGCAGTCAGTGTGAGTTTTATAACAGAGTCATGCTCACGGTCTAAAGATTTCTGCAGTACTAATTCGGCAGACACACTCTCTCCGCCTTTGTGAATATCTAAAGAGAAATAATCATTCGTACTAAGCTTATATGTACTAACACCATTCTTGCCAGCATCCAAATCCGATGCCTCTATGAGCCCAAATTTCACTCCCGGTAGAGTATTTTCTGCAATGTCAAGTGACTGTAATTGGTCAGAGAAATTGGGTGCATTATCATTTGTATCTATTATAGTTACCTCCAAACGATAAAGCTTCAGTGGGTCGTTGATCACGGCCTCTACACTGACAGTACATTTTGTAGCCTTCGCACAGAGCTCTTCGCGGTCTAATCTTTCGTCGACATAAAGAACGCCTGTTTTCAGATTCACATCGAAATGTTTTCTCTTTGATCCACTAACAATCTGAAACATGCGGGACTCTAAATCCTGGACGTTGAGATTTAGATCCTTGGCAATATTTCCAACAGAAGTCCCTGGGTTTACCTCCTCTGAGACGGAATACGAGAGCTGTCCAGACACCGCTTCCCAGCAATAATTCAGCAACACGACCACAAGATATATCCGAAAAGCGTTTGCTCTCCTTGAGAAATACATAATTATATCCAGCCCGAAAAGGTATAAATCCCAGTCCAACCACTCCCGTCAAACAATAATATTAAAATCAAAGTATACGGATCCACGTTTTCGCATTTTACCAGCCAGCCTGGAAATGTTTTCACTCCTTTCTCTTCGCCCTCCGTCTCTTTGTAACAAAGCCCAGAGAAACATCATCATCATCCTCTGTTTCTGGGAGGAGTCTTGTGCCTCATGGAATAACGTCCAGATGTCATGGTCTACAGTGTCCCCATGTGGTGATATAACATAACTGCATTCAACCTCTGACAACAACACGGGAATGACTAACCAAGTGTGCAAACAGAACAATTGCATAAGACTAACAAGATACATAATTGTGTTCAACTGTGAAAGCAGAATGAGTCAAATACCTAGTTGTACTGTTTTATCATTGATTCAACTTTGTCTTTAACCATACTGTGCTCCACAGAGAGGCCCTTTGTTTATTCTGTGAGAATGGCCTAAGCGAAGATATCTTGTCTCATGTCCAAAAAAGGTAATGTGTTGGACTTAAGCTCAGTAAAATATGTCAAGAGGTATGTTTGGTTTGGGGCTCTCTGGTTTCCTATGTTTTAAGGAGGTTAAAATCCATATATGTGACATGCATGAGGCAAACGCGTGACCAGATCATGTAACATCTCATGGCCCTATGCCAATTGGTTGAAAGTGTTTAAGGTAATATACACTGACCAATTACAGATCATTTCTTTGTTCCTCAGAAACTATTAGAGCTTAGTTTTGTTCTTTGTTAGTTGAGACAAGCTGATGCTAACCTTTGTGTGAGTTCTGTCTCCTTATTGTACAATAATATTTTTAATCTTCAACCCAGCAGTGTTTTGTGTATTATTTCATATGTGTGTTCAGTGCTTTCAGACAATTTCCAAGACACAACTATGTCAAACTATCAAAAATACCACCATTTGACTTAATTCTCCCTCTCTTTGTAACGTTTGTTTTCTTGGTTTTCATCCACACCGATAGAGCTTCTCCTGTTACTGATGTACCGGCTATAAAATTAGACATCTTAAAAGAACCATTACAACACATTTATCAATATGCAGGGAAATTTGAAGGTTTTGGTGGCAAATAAAAATAGCGCTTTCCCTATTTTCCACATACAAAAAGTTGAATGTTTAAAAAAAATCCTTCCCTAACTGTGATGAAATGGAGTGAACACCATTTATCACCAAATAAAAATAATTGCCATAAAATCTACATAAATGTACAAAAAACAGTACACTTTTCGGTTATGGGTAAACACATTTTCCGCGTTGCACTCTGCGGCCCGCACATAACACGCTGTGGTACTTATTTCAGCACCGTGGACAGCGACATACACTTTCTGTACAGTGAGACTTGACCTCAGATGCTGTCATTACCTTGGCCCATGACAGTAGATTTTAACAGATTCAAAGCCACGAAAACATTTAGAAACATGACGTGGGAGGTTGTAATAAACTTCATCTATAAGAACAAAAAACGGAGGGGCATACTATAGGCGCCTCTAGAGAATAAAATCGCACAAAGTGAGACATGTCTCTTTTTCATATTTTTAAACTTCATATAAGAATAACAATGGAGGGTAACTTTTTCTGCCTCATCCCCAGAGAGTAAAATAATATGAACTGAGACATATTGATTTTTCATACTTTTCTTACCTTTTCTTTAGTGGGTAAAGTCTGAGTCCTGGTAAAAGTGTCTCCTCCATTAATATTGATCAGCTCTGCATCTACAGGCGGAAATTGAGCAGGGAAAACCACCATGTCACTCTTGAGTGTGTCTGAGCTGAAACACACGTCATACTGCTGAGTAGCTTTAGAGTAAGACCAGCTCCCGTCAGGGTGGGTGGTGATCATTGGGGCGCCGTACCTGCCGAAACTGCCGTCTGTCCTGTGACATTTGACAGCTATTAAACTGATGAGGCTCAGCAGAAAGATTGCTGACACCGACACAATGGCGATCAGCAGATACAGGTTTAAATCAGAGAAGCTCTCCTCCTTCACAGGCACATGTCTGAACTGAGTCTGGATGTCAGCTGTGCTTTCAACCACCACCACATCAATAGACACAGTAGCTGACAGGGAGGGTTCTCCGTTATCAGAAACCAACACCACCAAGGGGTGAGTTTTCAGGTCATTGTCACTCATTCTCCTCTTAGTCCTGATTTCCCCGGTGCTGGTTCCGATCCGGAAGAGGTTGTTTCCTTTGGGCTCAGACAGGTGATAAGAAAGCAGCGCATTGTATCCAGAGTCTGAGTCTACAGCCCTGATCTTTGCCACAAAGTAGCCCGCTTCAGCAGAATAGGGGATACTCTCACTGTTAACGGAGCCGTGCTCAGAATAGGGCGCCAGAATAGCAGGACTGTTGTCATTCTCATCCAGAATAAAAACGTTCACAGTCACGTTGCTGCTGAGCGGAGGAACACCAGAGTCTGTGGCCTGAACTTTAAACTGGAACGTTTTTAACTCCTCAAAGTTAAAAGACTGCAGATTGATTATATCTCCAGTCTCTGAGTTAATATTCACCATCGTAGATAACGGCAACGAGTTACTGTCACTTTGCATAAATGAGTAGCTCACCTGACCATTTTGATTGACATCAGCATCAACTGCTGTCACTGTTTTAATAACTGCTCCTACCGGTCTGTTCTCATTCACGTAAACATTAATCAGCGGCTCCGGGAAGCGAGGCGGGTTGTCATTGACATCAGAAACATGAACAGTCACTATGCTTGTGCTGGAGAGAGGTGGAGTCCCTTCATCAGTCGCTACGATAGTGACATTATACTGGGCCTTAGTCTCTCTATCAAGCGGCCCATTAACTACTAAAGAATAATAGTTTTTATAATTTGTGTCCAATTTAAATGGGGTCTCATTTGAGATTACAGACTTTACTTCACCGTTTTTCCCTCCATCCTTGTCCAGTACAGAGACAAGTGCAATAGCAGTGCCGACTTCAGCATCCTCTTTCACTGTATTTAGCAGTGACGTCACAGTGATCTCAGGAGCGTTGTCATTAATGTCCACCACTTCAACCAGCACTTTACAATCAGCAGACATCGGAGGTGTGCCTTTATCACTGGCCTGTGCATGAATCTCAAAAGCAGGATTTTCTTCATAGTCGATCTTACCTTTGACTAAAATTGCACCTGTTTTAGAATCAATTTCAAATAAATCTAAAACCTGATCCTGACCTTTACTTCTCAATGAATATTCTATTTCACTGTTCAAACCTTCATCTGCATCTGTCGCATTCAAAACTATCACAGTTTTACCTACTGGTAAGTTCTCAGAAACCCGTGCCTTATACAAAGAACTACTGAAAACCGGAGCGTTGTCGTTAATGTCTAAAACATTGATAACAATTTGAGATGTCCCTGACTTGGGTGGATTTCCGCCATCGACAGCAGTCACTGTAAGTTTTACAGTACTTTCTTTTTCTCGGTCTAAAGCTTTTTGAAGCACAAGCTTGGCAGACACACTCTCTCCCCCTTTGTGGATCTCTAAAGAAAAATAATCATTCGGACTTATCCTGTATGTACTAACATCATTCTTACCAACATCGAGATCTGACGCCCCGATAAATCCAAATTTCCCTCCTGGCACAGTACTCTCTGCAATGTTAAGAGACTGCAAATTCTCAGGGAAATATGGTGCATTATCATTTATATCGACTACATTAATCTCCAAACGATAAAGCTTCAGTGGATTGTTGATCACGGCCTCTACACTGACAGTACATTTTGTAGCCTTCGCACAGAGCTCCTCACGGTCGATTCTTTCATTAACATAAAGAACACCCGTTTTCAGATTTACATCGAAATATTTTCGTTTTGATCCGCTGACGATCTGAAACATACGCGCTTCCAAGTCATGAACATTAAGGTTTAGATCTTTAGCGAGATTTCCCACAGAGGTCCCCGGGTTTACCCCCTCTGATACCGAGTAAGAGAGCTGTCCAGATACCGCTTCCCAGCAACAATCCAAGAGAACAACGACTATATAAATCCCAAAAGGGCTCCGTATCCTCCGTGTCGACATATTTGTATCCAGCCTGAACAGATCATATAGACCCCAGTCTCAAAAATCCTCTCTAATGATTCAGGATGAACGCGAAACACCAGAATCCAGTTTCTTTGTTTTTTAAGGGGTAACAAAGAGACAATAACTGATCGCCACACAATTCACTCTTGCACTGCGTCTCTTTGTAACAAAGCCCCGAGAAACATCATCATCCTCTGAATCTGGGAGGAGCTTGAAGCATTGAAGAGGAGCATCGAAATGTGATGGTCTACAATGTCCCCGTGTGGTCATTTGAAATAACTACATTCACCACAAAAACAGACAAATCACCTCCATTCTTCAGAACTGTCAAGTCCACACACACAGCCAACAAGAAGTCACAACTCAAAAACTATCAATTTCCCTTATTTAATTTTTCACAAATACTACAGAATTAAGAAAAAACTAAACAAAGATGCAAAACACAATACTGTCTCTTTTCCTCTAATATGATCAAGGTAATTAAATTATCCAGAGAAATATATTTTTTAATTGTGATGAAATCTTCTTTGCATAATTCATATCAGTAAACATAAATAGTAATAATGGAGAGATGTTGGGTTGACGAAATTTTAGTTTCGCACCCTGCGGACTGTACACAACAGAGTGGCGCTTTTTCAGAACCATGGACAACGACACACTGCAGTAGTGCTCCCGAAAAATGAATTAGAAGTTTTCTTTATTAATTCAAAGGTTGTAATTACTTTGGTCCATGTATCGTACAAATTTAAAACCACACATCCCTACAAATGTACATTGTTGAAATGTTGTAGTTTCACTTCATATTTAAGAAAAAAAAATGGAGGGACATTTTTTCAGCAGCTCTCGAGGATGAAGACATGTGGCTTTTCATACTTTTTCAAACTTCATGTGTGAGAACAAAAACACGGACGAACATGTTTTTGCTTCACCCCCGACAGTAGAATAATATGAACTTTTGATTTTTCATACTTCTCTTACCTTTTCTTTACTGGGTAAAGTCTGAGTCCTGGTAAAAGTGTCTCCTCCGTTAATGCTGATCAGCTCCGCATCTACAGGTGGAAACGGCGCGGGAAAAACCACCATGTCACTCTTGAGAGTGTCTGAGCTGAAACACACGTCATACTGCTGAGTAGCTTTAGAGTAAGACCAGCTTCCGTCAGGGTGGGTGGTGATCATTGGGGCGCCGTACCTGCCGAAACTGCCGTCTGTCCTGTGACATTTGACAGCTATTAAACTGATGAGGCTCAGCAGAAAGATCGCTGACACCGACACAATGGCGATCAGCAGATACAGGTTTAAATCAGAGAAGCTCTCCTCCTTCACGGGCACATGTCTGAACTGAGTCTGGATGTCAGCTGTGCTTTCAACCACCACCACATCAATAGACACAGTAGCTGACAGGGAGGGTTCTCCGTTATCAGAAACCAACACCACCAAGGGGTGAGTTTTCAGGTCATTGTCACTCATTCTCCTCTTAGTCCTGATTTCCCCGGTGCTGGTTCCGATCCGGAAGAGGTTGTTTCCTTTGGGCTCAGACAGGTGATAAGAAAGCAGCGCATTGTATCCAGAGTCTGCGTCTACAGCCCTGATCTTTGCCACAAAGTAGCCCGCTTCAGCAGAATAGGGGATGCTCTCACTGTTAACGGAGCCGTGTTCAGAATAGGGCGCCAGAATAGCAGGACTATTGTCATTCTCATCCAGAATAAAAACGTTCACAGTCACGTTGCTGCTGAGCGGAGGAACACCAGAGTCTGTGGCCTGAACTTTAAACTGAAACGTTTTCAACTCCTCAAAGTTAAAAGACTGCAGATTGATTATATCTCCAGTCTCTGAGTTTATGTTTACCATTGTAGATAACGGCAACGAGTTACTGTTACTTTGTAAAAATGAGTAGCTCACCTGACTGTTCCGGTCAGTGTCAGCATCAGTTGCAGTCACCGTTTTAATAACTGCTCCTACCGGTCTGTTCTCATTCACGTAAACATTAATCAGCGGCTCCGAGAAGCGAGGCGGGTTGTCATTGACATCAGAAACATGAACAGTCACTATGCTGGTGCTGGAGAGAGGTGGAGTCCCTTCATCAGTTGCTACAATAGTGACATTATACTGGGCCTTAGTCTCTCTATCAAGCGGCCCATTAACTACTAAAGAATAATAGTTTTTATAATTCGTGTCCAATTTAAATGGGGTCTCATTTGGGATTATGACTTTTACTTCACCATTTTTCCCTCCATCCTTGTCCAGTACAGAGACAAGTGCAATAGCAGTGCCGACTTCAGCATCCTCTTTCACTGTATTTAGCAGTGACGTCACAGTGATCTCAGGAGCGTTGTCATTTATGTCCACGACTTCAACCAGCACTTTACAGTGAGCAGACATCGGAGGAGTACCTTCATCACTGGCCTGTGCATGAATTTCAAACGCAGGATTTTCTTCATAGTCGATCTTTCCTTTGACTAAAATTGCACCTGTTTTAGAATCAATTTCAAATACATCTAAAACCTGATCCTGACCTTTACTTCTCAATGAATATTCTATTTCACTGTTCAAACCTTCATCTGCATCTGTCGCATTCAAAATTATCACAGTTTTACCTACTGATAAGTTCTCAGAAACCCGTGCTTTGTACAAAGAACTACTGAAAACCGGAGCGTTGTCGTTAATGTCTAAAACATTTATAATGATTTGAGATGTCCCTGACTTGGGTGGATTTCCGCCGTCGATAGCAGTCACTGTAAGTTTTACAGTACTTTCTTTTTCTCGGTCTAAAGCCTTCTGAAGCACAAGCTCGGCAGACACACTCTCTCCCCCTTTGTGAACCTCTAAAGAAAAATAATCATTCGGACTTATCTTATATGTACTAACATCATTCTTACCAACATCGAGATCTGACGCCCCGATAAATCCAAATTTCCCTCCTGGCACAGTACTCTCTGCAATGTTAAGAGACTGCAAATTCTCAGGGAAATATGGTGCATTATCATTTATATCAACTACATTTATCTCCAAACGATACAGCTTCAGTGGATTGTTGATCACGGCCTCTACACTGACAGTACATTTTGTAGCCTTCGCACAGAGCTCCTCACGGTCGATTCTTTCATTAACATAAAGAACACCCGTTTTCAGATTTACATCGAAATATTTTCGTTTTGATCCGCTGACGATCTGAAACATACGCGCCTCCAAGTCATGAACATTAAGGTTTAGATCTTTAGCGAGATTTCCCACAGAGGTCCCCGGGTTTACCTCCTCTGATACCGAGTAAGAGAGCTGTCCAGATACCGCTTCCCAGCAACAATCCAAGAGAACAACGACTATATAAATCCCAAAAGGGCTTTGTTTCCTCCGTGTCGACATATTTGTATCCAGCCTGAACAGAGCATATAGACCCCAGTCTCAAAAATCCTCTCTAATGATTCAGGATGAACGCGAAACACCAGAATCCAGTTTCTTTGCGTGATAAGGGGTAACAAAGAGACAATAACTGATCGCCACACAATTCACTCTTGCACTGCGTCTCTTTGTAACAAAGCCCCGAGAAACATCATCATCCTCTGAATCTGGGAGGAGCCTGAAACATTGAAGAGGAGCATCGAAATGTGATGGTCTACAATGTCCCCGCGTGGTCATTTGAAATAACTACATTCACCACAAAAACAGACAAATCACCTCCATTCTTCAGAACTGTCAAGTCCACACACAGCTAACAAGAAGTCACAGCTCATAGGTCACCAAAAACTATCTATTTCCCTTATTTAATTAATCACAAACAGTACAAAATAAAGAAAAAAATAAAAAAACAAAAATGCATATATACAACATTGTCTCTCTGTTTTTGTAATATGATCAAGGTAATTAAATTATCCAGAGAAATATATTCTTTAATTATGATGAAACCTGATATGTATAATTCATATGAGTAAATATAAATAGTAATGAAGTATCCGTTTCGCACCCTCTAGACTGTTCACAACACACAGTGACGCTTTTTTTCAGCACCATGGACAACGACATACTGCAATAGCGCTCCCGAATAATGAATTAGAGGTCTCCTCTATGTTAACTTCATTATTGTTATTACTTTGGTCCATGTCTTCTTACAAATTCAAAACTAAACATCTTTAAAAATGTATGGCCACCAAGGGATCAGCAAATGGCAACTGCGTGGTGGCACCGCGCAAAACTACTTTCGATTAGTCATCTTTTTCAGTAAAAGGGGTTAAATTTTTGGAATACCCTACCAACAGAAATAAAAACACAAACTGATCTGAAAAGGTTTAATGAAAAGGTGAAAGACTGGCTGAAAAAGAAAACAGACCTGCGATCACTGATCAATGATCATGCACTTGTGCACGCACACATGGTCATGGACATGTACATACGGATAGAAGAACAGACACATACAGATAAACAAACTTACATACATACTCATAAAGACTACGTGCATGTATGTCGGACACACATAAACATTATACACATAATCACATATTGCCATGAATTAGGGAACATACACACGTGTACACACACGCAACACATGTAAATTGATTATGTGACGTAAATACTGTTGTTATTGAGAATGTCACTATTTATTATGAGCTCTATTTAACTAATATACTTCTGTTGATGATATGTTATGACGATTTTTAAGTAGAAAAGCCTAACCAGGGACAGGGGTCGCAAATTAGCCTCGGCTAGAAATCCTATATACAACACATCTGTTTCATGTTATTTTAACCTGTTACAATGTTTTTTGCAACGTCCCTGACAAATAAGCTAA
Organism: Thunnus albacares; assembly: GCF_914725855.1. Taxonomy (NCBI): domain Eukaryota; kingdom Metazoa; phylum Chordata; class Actinopteri; order Scombriformes; family Scombridae; genus Thunnus; species Thunnus albacares. Next base: position 16,537,286 of record NC_058115.1, on the reverse strand, counting down.
TACATAAATAAATAAACAAATACATCTCTTGAAAAGTTGTATTTTCACTTCATATTCAAGAAAAAATGAAGGGACAAGTTTTCAGCAGCTCTTGAGGATGAAAAAGCCACATGCCTCACTTCATCTGATTTTATACTTTTTCAAATGTGTGTAAGAACAAAATCTCGCAGGAACATGCTTTCAGTCTCATCTCTCGACAGTTAAATAATATGAACTGAGACATATTGATTTTTCATACTTTTCTTACCTTTTCTTTAGTGGGTAAAGTCTGAGTCCTGGTAAAAGTGTCTCCTCCGTTAATACTGATCAGCTCTGCATCTACAGGCGGAAATTGCGCGGGGAAAACCACCATGTCACTCTTGAGAGTGTCTGAGCTGAAACACACGTCATACTGCTGAGTAGCTTTAGAGTAAGACCAGCTTCCGTCAGGGTGGGTGGTGATCATTGGGGCGCCGTACCTGCCGAAACTGCCGTCTGTCCTGTGACATTTGACAGCTATTAAACTGATGAGGCTCAGCAGAAAGATCGCTGACACCGACACAATGGCGATCAGCAGATAAAGGTTTAAATCAGAGAAGCTCTCCTCCTTCACAGGCACATGTCTGAACGGAGTCTGAATGTCAGCTGTGCTTTCAACCACCACCACATCAATAGACACAGTAGCTGACAGAGAGGGTTCTCCGTTATCAGAAACCAACACCACCAAGGGGTGAGTTTTCAGGTCATTGTCACTCATTCTCCTCTTAGTCCTGATTTCCCCGGTGCTGGTTCCGATCCGGAAGAGGTTGTTTCCTTTGGGCTCAGACAGGTGATAAGAAAGCAGCGCATTGTATCCAGAGTCTGCGTCTACAGCCCTGATCTTTGCCACAAAGTAGCCCGCTTCAGCAGAATAGGGGATGCTCTCACTGTTAACGGAGCCGTGCTCAGAATAGGGCGCCAGAATAGCAGGACTGTTGTCATTCTCATCCAGAATAAAAACATTCACAGTCACGTTGCTGCTGAGCGGAGGAACACCAGAGTCTGTGGCCTGAACTTTAAACTGAAACGTTTTCAACTCCTCGAAGTTAAAAGACTGCAGATTGATTATATCTCCAGTCTCTGAGTTTATGTTTACCATTGTAGATAAGGGCAACGAGTTACTGTTACTTTGTAAAAATGAGTAGCTCACCTGACTGTTCCGGTCAGTGTCAGCATCAGTTGCAGTCACCGTTTTAATAACTGCTCCTACCGGTCGGTTCTCATTCACGTAAACATTAATCAGCGGCTCCGGGAAGCGAGGCGGGTTGTCATTGACATCAGAAACATGAACAGTCACTATGCTTGTGCTGGAGAGAGATGGAGTCCCTTCATCAGTTGCTACAATAGTGACATTATACTGGGCCTTAGTCTCTCTATCAAGCGGCCCATTAACTACTAACGAATAATAGTTTTTATAATTCGTGTCCAATTTAAATGGGGTCTCATTTGGGATTACGACTTTTACTTCACCATTTTTCCCTCCATCCTTGTCCAGTACAGAGACAAGTGCAATAGCAGTGCCGACTTCAGCATCCTCTTTCACTGTATTTAGCAGTGACGTCACAGTGATCTCAGGAGCGTTGTCATTTATGTCCACCACTTCAACCAGCACTTTACAATCAGCAGACATCGGAGGAGTACCTTTATCACTGGCCTGTGCATGAATTTCAAACGCAGGATTTTCTTCATAGTCGATCTTTCCTTTGACTAAAATTGCACCTGTTTTAGAATCAATTTCAAATACATCTAAAACCTGATCCTGACCTTTACTTCTCAATGAATATTCTATCTCACTGTTCAAACCTTCATCTGCATCTGTCGCATTCAAAACTATCACAGTTTTACCTACTGATAAGTTCTCAGAAACCCGTGCCTTATACAAAGAACTACTGAAAACCGGAGCGTTGTCGTTATTGTCTAAAATATTGATAACAATTTGAGATGTCCCTGACTTGGGTGGATTTCCGCCATCGACAGCAGTCACTGTAAGTTTTACAGTACTTTCTTTTTCTCGGTCTAAAGCTTTTTGAAGCACAAGCTTGGCAGACACACTCTCTCCCCCTTTGTGAACCTCTAAAGAAAAATAATCATTCGGACTTATCCTGTATGTACTAACATCATTCTTACCAACATCGAGATCTGACGCCCCGATAAATCCAAATTTCCCTCCTGGCACAGTACTCTCTGCAATGTTAAGAGACTGCAAATTCTCAGGGAAATATGGTGCATTATCATTTATATCAACTACATTTATCTCCAAACGATACAGCTTCAGTGGATTGTTGATCACGGCCTCTACACTGACAGTACATTTTGTAGCCTTCGCACAGAGCTCCTCACGGTCGATTCTTTCATTAACATAAAGAACACCCGTTTTCAGATTTACATCGAAATATTTTCGTTTTGATCCGCTGACGATCTGAAACATACGCGCCTCTAAGTCATGAACATTAAGATTTAGATCTTTAGCGAGATTTCCCACAGAGGTCCCCTGGTTTACCTCCTCTGATACCGGGTAAGAGACCTGTCCTGATACCGCTTCCCAGCAACAATCCAAGAGAACAACGACTATATAAATTCCAAAAGGGCTCCGTATCCTCCGTGTCGACATATTTGTATCCAGCCTGAACAGATCATATGGATCCCAGTCTCAAAAATCCTCTCTAATGATTCAGGGTGAACGCGAAACACCAGAATCCAGTTTCTTTGTTTTTTAAGGGGTAACAAAGAGACAATAACTGATCGCCACACAATTCACTCTTGCACTGCGTCTCTTTGTAACAAAGCCCCGAGAAACATCATCATCCTCTGAATCTGGGAGGAGCCTGAAGCACTGAAGAGGAGCATCGAAATGTGATGGTCTACAATGTCCCCGTGTGGTCATTTGAAATAACTACATTCACCACAAAAACAGACAAATCACCTCCATTCTTCAGAACTGTCAAGTCCACACACAGCTAACAAGAAGTCACAACTCAAAAACTATCAGTTTCCCTTATTTAATTTTTCACAAATACTACAGAATTAAGAAAAAACTAAACAAAGATGCAAAACACAATACTGTCTCTCTTTTCCTCTAATATAATCAAGACAATTAAATTATCCAGAGAAATATATTTTTTAATTGTGATGAAATCTTCTTTGTATAATTCATATCAGTAAACATAAATAGTAATAATGGTGAGATGTTGGGTCGACGAAATTTTAGTTTCGCACCCTGCGGACTGTACACAACAGAGTGGCGCTTTTTCAGAACCATGGACAACGACACACTGCAGTAGTGCTCCCGAAAAATGAATTAGAAGTTTTCTTTGATAACTTGAAGGTTGCAATTACTTTGGTCCATGTATGTACACATTTAAAAACCAGACATTCCTACAAATGTACATTGTTGAAATGTTGTATTTTCACTTCATATTTAAGAAAAAAATGGAGGGACATTTTTTCATCAGCTCTCGAGGATGAAGACATGTGGCTTTTCATACTTTTTCAAACTTCATGTGTGAGAACAAAAACACGGACGAACATGTTTTAGCTTCACCCCCGACAGTAGAATAATATGAACTTTTGATTTTTCATACTTCTCTTACCTTTTCTTTACTGGGTAAAGTCTGGGTCCTGGTAAAAGTGTCTCCTCCGTTAATACTGATCAGCTCCGCATCTACAGGTGGAAACGGTGCAGGGAAAACCACCATGTCGCTCTTGAGTGTGTCTGAGCTGAAACACACGTCATACTGCTGAGTAGCTTTAGAGTAAGACCAGCTCCCGTCAGGGTGGGTGGTGATCATTGGGGCGCCGTACCTGCCGAAACTGCCGTCTGTCCTGTGACATTTGACAGCTATTAAACTGATGAGGCTCAGCAGAAAGATTGCTGACACCGACACAATGGCGATCAGCAGATACAGGTTTAAATCAGAGAAGCTCTCCTCCTTCACAGGCACATGTCTGAACTGAGTCTGGATGTCAGCTGTGCTTTCAACCACCACCACATCAATAGACACAGTAGCTGACAGGGAGGGTTCTCCGTTATCAGAAACCAACACCACCAAGGGGTGAGTTTTCAGGTCATTGTCACTCATTCTCCTCTTAGTCCTGATTTCCCCGGTGCTGGTTCCGATCCGGAAGAGGTTGTTTCCTTTGGACTCAGACAGGTGATAAGAAAGCAGCGCATTGTATCCAGAGTCTGCGTCTACAGCCCTGATCTTTGCCACAAAGTAGCCCGCTTCAGCAGAATAGGGAATGCTCTCACTGTTAACGGAGCCGTGTTCAGAATAGGGCGCCAGAATAGCAGGACTGTTGTCATTCTCATCCAGAATAAAAACGTTCACAGTCACGTTGCTGCTGAGCGGAGGAACACCAGAGTCTGTGGCCTGAACTTTAAACTGAAACATTTTTAACTCCTCAAAGTTAAAAGACTGCAGATTGATTATATCTCCAGTCTCTGAGTTGATATTCACCATTGTAGATAACGACAACGAGTTAGTGTTACTCTGTAAAAATGAGTAGCTCACCTGACTGTTCTGGTCAGTGTCAGCATCAGTTGCAGTCACCGTTTTAATAACTGCTCCTACCGGTCTGTTCTCATTCACGTTAACATTAATCACAGGCTCTGAGAAGAGAGGCGGGTTGTCATTGACATCAGAAACGTGTATAGGAACTACACTCGTGCTAGAGAGTGGCGGGGTGCCTTTATCAGTGGCGACTATGGTGACGTTGTAGTTAGAGATACTCTCTCTGTCCAAAGGCCCATCAACTAACAACGAATAATAATTTTTGTAGTTTGTTTCGAGTTTGAATGGAACCTCATTTTGAATTTGGATTTTCACTTTACCATTTTCTCCACCGTCTTTATCGAGGACGGACAGAAGTGCAACTACGGTACCTATATTAGAGTCCTCTTTCACTGTATTATGCAGTGACGTAATGGTGATCTCAGGAGCATTGTCATTGAGGTCCACAACTTCTACCAACACTTTACAATGAGCGGACATTGGAGGCTGGCCTTTATCACTTGCCTCCACACGTATCTCAAAAGCTTTCCTTTCTTCAAAGTCTATATTGCCTTTTACCTTAATGACGCCCGTTTGACTTTCAATTTCAAAGATATCAAGTACGTGATCTTGATCTTTGCTTCTTAATGAATACACAATCTCGCCGTTCAGGCCCTCATCTGCATCGGTGGCGTTCACAGCGATAACTAGTGTGCCCAGGGGCGTGTTTTCGGGAATCTTTGTCTTATACAAAGATTCGCTGAATATCGGAATGTTATCATTAATGTCTAAAACATTGATTACGAGCTGTGAGGTGCCTGATTTTGGAGGAGTCCCTCCATCTACAGCGGTCAGTGTCATGGTGATAACAGGCTGCTTCTCTCTGTCTAAAGCTTTCTTCAGCACTAACTCAGCAGACACACTGTCACCTGTTTTATGCACTGCCAAAGAGAAATGTTCATTTTGGCTTAATTTGTAAGTATTGACTCCGTTTCTCCCCACATCTGCATCAGTTGCTTCAGATAATGCGAATTTCACTCCCGGTAAAGTATTCTCTGCAATATACAAATTTTGCAATTTGGTCGTAAATAATGGGGCATTATCATTTACATCTAAAATGTCTATGTCAATACTATAAAGCTTCAAAGGGTTATTTATCACGGCCTCTGCATTGACTGAGCATTTAAGTTCCTCTGCGCAAAGCTCCTCTCTGTCTATTCTCTCACTGACATACAGAACACCAGTCTTAAGATTTACCTCGAAGAATTTCCTCTTTGATCCAGTAACAATTTGAAACATGCGGGTTTCCAAGTCCTGTAAATTAATGGTTAAATCCTTAGCGATATTTCCAACATGAGTCCCCGGGTTTACCTCCTCTGAGACCGAATAGGAGAGCTGCCCAGACACCGTGTCCCAGTAACAATCCAGTAGAAATAGCCCTAGATATATCCCTAAACAGCTCCATCTACAAGGCGAAGACATTCTTCTGTCCAGTGTGAACGAAGCATAAATAACAAAAGAAAAAAAAAATCCAATTGCGGTCAAATGTTTTTGACACTATGGAAGATGAGCTCTGGATACTGAAGGAATAAAGCGTGCTTGTTCCACCGTCCTCTGTCTGTTTATAACAAAGACTGAAGAAATATCCCTATTGCCTGAAAACGGGAGGGGCCTAGTTGTATCACAGAGAGGCGTTGACTCTGATGGATCAACACTGGCGCCATGTGGTGAAAGTGGCAAAGTGCAGAGAGTAGTGAATGTGTGTTGTTGCTTCTTAAGGCCTCACAGGAGCTATAAAAAACACTAGGGACATCAACAAGAAGTAATCATAATTATATGTGCTGTTGAACAGCCTAACTGATATTACAAAAAAACTGCATTTTCATGTATGTAGCTTTAAATTAGTTTTTAGCACCATGGACATGTCCTGAATATAAAACCTGTTATTTCTGCCTGGATGTGTGCTGACTGCCAAAATTCATATTTTACAAGATGGTACATGAATGCAATGCAATGTAGAAATAAATAATTTATTTTCTTCCCACTGTGCCCACATTACCCCATCTCCTTTTCTCCTTTTCTCTTTGTTTTTCTCTGTTAGCCTTGAGGGCAATAGATGTATTTAACTCTATGAACAAAAGAAGGATATCCATGTGCTGTGGTATATTTCAGTGTATTTTAGTGTTTCACCACATTTCCACAGAGACAGTAGTCATGAGCTTATGAACATTCCCTCGTTTGTAATCCCAGGATTAAGCTCTGGATTCAGAAACTCCTGTCCTATTTCCCCTCTGTGGGTAACATGATTTGATTTGAAAATATTAATAACCATCACACACTGAGCTGCAGTCATCCGTTAACCCCAAAATGCAATAATAATAATAGCTCACAAACAATGACTTGTATACTCAATTTTCCTAATGTATGGCAAGAGAAAATTGTATTTACATTGACACTGAATAGAATGCACATGTTGGTTATTTATATACATACAAGCGCACAAAGATCACCCGGCCCATCAGACCCAGACAGCCCATGATGAAATTCAATGATTCATGGTTTATTTGTAGGTCACTGTCTATATTGCTCCAACCTTGAAGGACTTCTGTCTGGATTATCTTTCTCATAAAATCAACATCACACACGTGGACCACTGATGTTAGAGTTTACTCAACTCTGTAAAGTGAATTTATCCTTTTAAAACTCATAAATCTTACTGGAGATTCTGCTTTGTGGCCTGCTGACACTGTGACCTTATTTTGTAGGCTAAATGAACAGGCGATTTTAATGTATGTTAAACACACCATTTGTCACAGAAACAATAAAACAAAGGTACAGTGGTACAAATGAATTTAGTACTTCATAGCCCACATATAGTGTATTGATGATATCAGAGGCTGAAGTATTGAATCCATCTTGAGAGCAAAGTCAGGGCCTTTTTATGGAGCATGCTCATTTGGCCATTGTGGAGGAAACACTGATTGTGTCATAGAGGTGTTAAAGATGTTGAACACACTGACCTGCCACATCACCTCCTCTTCCAGTGACTGATACAGCTTCAATGGGAGACATCTTGAGAGGGGTCAGTTAATTAACTAATAGCTCTGTGTGCACAGACACAATAATTGATGCACATATGTTGCTTTAATTGTTAAAGCTTTATTTTATTAGACTCTTCCAATTTTTAATCATGAACTCTGTATGTATGCATTGATGAAAGTCACATTTCCTTAGGATATGATAATCGAATTTGCTGAATAATTAATAGTGAATAAATGGTGGTTAAGAAAGATACACAGTGTTTGCTCCCTGAGCACAGGGAGTTGTGTAAATAAATCTAGTGGTTAAATTCATGTGTGTCTGTTAACTTCCTTCTCTGTCTGTGGTTTACCTATCACGTCATATAGGAGAAACAGTAGGGAGCACCAAGAGCAGTGTGATGAGAGGAAGAGAGGGAGCAGTGAGTGGGAGGTGAGGGGAGGGGTCGGCACAGGTGGAAGCAGCGGGTAGCTGCTTTTTTAAGGCATATCACTGCATTATTAAAGGGCTACCACCACATAGAGTCACCAAATTAGCTACTGTATCTCCTCCATACTAATGATTTCATCATAGTCATAGCCAACAGTTGTGTGTGTGCTTGTGAGTAAGTGTGTGTTATGAGGGCGTGTACTGTACTATTCATCTGTGTGTGAGTAGATGGGGGAAGGGTGCTATCTGAACATGCTCCAAGGCGAGTATCTCCCCCCCTTTCCTCTCTCCTTCTGCACAGCTCTCGTCTCTATAGCAACACCGTCTCCTGCACAGACATGATGCATGTGTGCATGCGCACACATACTCACATACACACGCTAATGCACAAGCCTATGGGTTTATTTTTCAGAAGGCAGGAAATAGTAGGAAAAGTAACACTCTAGATTTTCTTCCCACTTCCACCTTTTTGTCTGCTACTGTTCACTTTCATGCTGCCCTTTCATCTCACTGGACGAATCAGATCACATCATAGTGACAAGCACACACACTCACACTCACCCACCCACCCAAGCAAACATAAAACACACTCCTATGCATACCAGGCCAGGCTGTCCATGGTTGCAGTTGGGCTGCTCATGCATTGGTAATGTTGCACTGCAGCAGCATATTCACTATGACAAATTCACTTTAGCAGCAGCAGCGCTTGCTTCTCTTTCCACCCCCACAGCCCACAGAGAGCCTGACCTTTTCATTCAGCTATGCCCAGCCCACTGTACCCTCTCTGGGCCAGGCCTCTGGAGACCACCCCCACTCCTGCAGTCCGCACACTACATCCCGCTTTGTGTGACGAGTTACTGATGTCATTGGGCTGTTTTTGTGTGGAGTAGAGCTCATCAGAGCACAAGGGGGCAACCTACTCCTTGTGCATGTTTCCTTCTTCATTCAGTACCTATCTCATATCATGCTTATTGTACAGATTGATATTTTTACACTTGCTGAGGTGATTAACCAAATTAATTGTTTGTTGTTCTTTTTAAATCTGGTGATTATCTTATGAAGAGCTGTGACATGGCTCATACAGCATTTGATTTTAGCATCAGTGTGACTAGAACCACACCTAAATGCAGCAGTACACTAATGATTTAGATTCTCTGATAAAGCAGAGGAGATGAAGGGAGATAAAGAGATAAAAGATCGACATAATGTAATAAAAACGGTGTATAGGGAACCACAGGAAACATGGAGAAGTGACACAACAGCAGAGAATTAAGTCAGAGGGAAGGGAGGAGAGGAAATGGCACTCGGAGTATAAAGAAATCTAAAAATACAAGAAAATGTACTGACTTTTTCATGAGAACATAGTTTCCAAATGGAAGAATTACCTCCTTATCTAACATATGACACAGATGTTTTAAAATATTAAAATTTGTATTCATGGGTGGATTTATTAACCCTATAGAATACTATTCATTAACTAGACAGCTGGACTCACACTGCACTCAAACTCTAACCAGGTATATATAAACAGATACACAAAGAAATCCTCTAAAATGTAATATATGATAGAGAGAGAGAGAGAGAGAGAGAGAGAGAGAGAGAGAGAGAGAGAGAGAGAGGTGGAGGGGAAGATGAATCCCTCCTAGTATTTAATCCAACTACCACTTAATCATTTATTTCCAAATCTGAGCTCGCCTCCACTGGTTGCTGGAGTAAGTAGGACAGGGGCGGGTTCAGGGAAACATGAGCCGGAACAAGATGAAAACCAGGACACGGCAATATGCAGCATGCCCAAACACACACATGCACATACCCCCCTGAGATAAAAATAGCAGCACACCAACACAGTGTTCACTCATTTGGAAAGTAATGCCCAAAAAAATCACATAATTAGTTACTCTACTGTGAAACAACAGGCGGGGGAAACCGCATGCTATTGTTGCTGAAGCCATTGTTCCATTTGATGCTGTCATGAGATGTCATTGCCCAGATGGGGAGACATGAAAGCAGAATTTTGACTCTTTTTTTTTAAGTACATATCCAGTATTCTTAATCAGTTTTATAAAGTACCTTATATATTTATGTACTATGTCAGAGACACTTTCACATGTTATCTGATCTTTTAGCCTCTTTTAGAAACCACAAAGTGGTGTGTGTGTTAATGAAGCTGTAATGGTGAGTCTACAGTAATTATTAGTACACATCTAAACTGTATGAATTGCAGTGTGTGGAGATTTGCTGCTGGAAGAAATGATCCGGGTCTGTGTAATTTGCATGTGTCTGTGTGTGTAAGAGAGGTGTGAGAGAAATAGAAATGGAAAAAGAGACAAACAGAAAGAGAAATGATGTGTGTCTGTGCATGAATTTCATTCATATATGGTAGTTCAGGGAGATTGTCGTGTGTGGTTCGTTCTGTGAAGAAAAAAAATATTTCCAAAAATCTAATCTAGCAAAAAGCTTGTGATAGCAGAGGCACAGTCATGGTATACTTTGCAACAACGGACCATTAATCAAAGCTGTCAATAAAACAGGGTTTTACAATCAGCTTTGGTAACAACAAAGGTATAGCATGAAAATCTGATTGGTCAGGTGGAATCAATGTGACTGTAACAGACACTCTGATTGGCTCAGTGTTGTGCCTAGTGACAAAGACAGTGTCCGTTAGATCTCTCCTTCCACACAGGGAGCACCCATAATTGATTCACTATCTCCCCTCTTGTATCCATGGTGACGCAGATGCAGCCTCTGAAAGTGCCACTCCCTGCACCCACCTGCTCCGCACCCCTCTTTATGAGTACATATGCCAAGGACAGGGCATCTGCCTCATTGAAATTCAAATATCTGGGTTACATTTGACTGAATTACATTATACATTATGTTTTCCACTCTCGTTCATTTTATAGAATAGATGAGTTGTATAATATAAAATAGAAGAGAGAACACACACACTCCTCTTCATCTCTCCTCTTTTTTTTGTCTCTCTCACACTCCTCTTCATCTCTCCTCTTTTTTTTTGTCTCTCTCACACACAGAAACAGCCTGAACCAAACATTTTTTGTGGGATTAAGAATAAATCTGGCTTTGTAGTCAAGCATGGGTAACCTAGATTTGTCAATCAAACAGTTCACAGGGGAAGAGGGCATGGGTCAGCTAGAGAGAGTGGAAAATGGGACAGGACCCCACTATCTGTGGATCAATACTGACACAGAAGCTCAATAACAATACCAGTCAATACACTACCACATACAGAGTGGCAACATGCTAAATAATTGAATGTATTGACACACAGACACACATATTGCACAAAAGAATTTCCACTTTTTGCCACAAGGGGGAGCTTTTTCACCCTTTTTCTTTGTTCTCCAATAGCAGGTTCCACATGCACAGACAGACACACAGTGATGCAAGAGGCAGGCAAAGCTATAAAGCCTTATATTAGATAAGCACACTCACACACTCCAAAAATTGTATGAGTGGTACAGATACAGTAGCAGCCTTGGTGTCTGCCACACATTCGCTCTGCCTGCGGAAATTAAAATGTCAGCTCTTTTAGATGGGAAAGGAGATGTGAATGTACCCAACAATACCTGCACATTCTCATCCAGCCTGATACATATCAAAACAAAGAGGGAAAGACAGAGATAATTCCATTTGCTACAGCTGAAGATTATGTAGAATATACTATATCCTTTATAGAGCACTTACAGATAGTTTACATCACTCACATATGAAGGGCAAACACAGCACAGGAACTATAAATATAGTTTATCCACACATGAGTGTCTCATTTCTATTTTCCATGTACCACCACATTCTACCTCTATAGATCAATATATGTTAAAGCATTGTGTAATGTATTTGTACTTTCTTATTAGTCATGCAGTACTGAGGAAGCAGCAGGCAGTGCTGCATGTGAAGTGCACTGCAGGTGCAGGCCTGCTGCGCTAGGGCTTGGCCCATTTCTTAAAAAAAAAGAGAAGGGGGGGGGGGTCTGAATAATAGAGGAGAGTGCTGGCCTGCAGAGAGTCTGAGGTTGGAAATGTTTGAAATGGTTTTGTGAGGTTGCTCCACTTTCCACAGATAACGATGATAACTATTTATAAAATAATGACTTGCCTGCCCATCATTTCAGCTTAGTGGAGCTGTCTCAGAATAGCAAACACCATCTTCCACTCTCATCACCATCAAAACTTAAAGAGCTACATGGACAGCAGCCTCTTGCTGTGGTGAGGATGATAAGTATTTAGGTGCAACATGAGTGTGCATTTTAGCTTGCATGTGTGTGGTATATGCTGGTCAGTGTGTGTTAGGTAGAGGGGGTATACACTCAGTTGCCACTTTATTAGGTACATCTGGCTAAAACTAATGCACACTGATACAACCCTGCAAAGAATCCTACCTTCATTAAGGATATAATTAGTTTAGTATTTGTTGAAACTGTTTTACAAAAGTGTCAATTCAACCTACAGGTCTTTTCAGGGCTGTAGTTGGTGGTGCTGTTAACTTGTATTGTGTTATTCTGAGAGGTGTTTCTAATATTTTGCCCACTCTATTTGGTCAGAGTAAACATTAAAGATAGCTCTCAGCATAATGCAATACAATTCAACAGCACCACAACGGCCTCCAAAGACCATGAAGTTGAATCAGCACCTCTCGAGGTAACATTGACTGGAATATATCACCACTAACAATAAATCATACATGCAACACAGAAAAGGCCATAAATAAATCTAAGAGGCAACAGACTTCACATTGCATACATTTGCCAAGTATTACAGACTTGTTGGTTTTAAGCACCTGTAGTTTTACTAACATTAATATAACTGTGACTGTGAATGAACAGATAATGCAGACAGGGCCAAAACAAATACACAAGCGACAATAGTAGAACACAAAGTAAAAAAACAGATAGCAGCCTGGACATTAACTTGGAATTTAAGGGTGAGTGGCATCCTATTTCATTCTGTGCTGCTGCCTTTCCAAAGCTACTCTTCATGGCATCATTAAGATGATTCCACCTAATCGCATTAGAGGAGCAACATTGTAGAATTATCACTTTACAGAGGCCTTAATCCAGGACAACTGGGAATACTGACAGCAGTGGCAGAATGGAAAAAATGCTTTGACAGGAATTTCCAATTAAAAACACCTGGAAGAGGGATGCTGTTTGCAGTGAATTTAAAGTATTTCATACAACAACTATTTACTGCCCATTCATCGAGGTGTAATTTCACATTTAGTTTCACATAGGTAACACTACTGTATATATACTGCAGGGCTACATTAAAATATACAGGTGTTTTTTGTTTATATTTCACTGGTCTCTGAGTGTATTTTTAAAAAATATATATCATAGATTATAAGCCTTTGTTCCGCAAGGAGCATCATCAGCGCAACTTTCTACTCCAGCTCTCAGTTAGAGGACAAAGCAATGTGAGTCAGGATTAAGACGAACATTAGGCAGTAAACAAGGGCTTAGGGAACAATTAAACTCCAGTCTTATCGCGAAAACCCCATTTACAGTAGTCTGTAAACAAGCACACCAAACTCCTTGTTATTTTGGTATCATGTTTTTTAACGCCTTTGTTGTCTCTGCTCAGTTTTACACCTCTTACTCACATTAAGCAGACTCTTGCTTCATTATCTGTAATGTGATGCAAGGATTATCCAGCCCATCTACTGCGGACAACTTAGTTTTGGTGTGCATGAAAGATTTAGTTTATCGATTCTATGCATCATGTGATACCTGATCTTGTTTTCTGCTGTTAAACCCAGCTGATATCTAAACCGTCAGACTAATCACAGCAAAAACAGTGATGCACTGAGACCTGAACTCAAGGTCTTATGAGATGAGAGGTACAGACATTTAAAGAATAAAAGCACTGAACAATGAATTACACCTGAATTACACCTGAAACTGCATCATACTTGCATGCTACTGCAATAAGATCCACATGTCTGTGAAATGTATCATTAAATTGCCATTACTCAGATAATGTTGCAGTGATACATAAAGCTCTTTGATTATGCATGGATGATCACAGGTTTTAAATGTGTGACATGCACTCATATGACCACAACTAATATTTAATAAAAGGCAGTGTCTGGAAGAAAGCAACTTAACACAAATTACTCTTAGAAAATGTAACAAGAGCAGGCTAAGAATTGGAAGAAAGAAAAACAGTATAAAAAAATAATTCAGCTGCATCTGAGAATGATTATTTTGCTTCTGAAAAAGATGCCCTTTGGCTTTAAATGATGATGGCTCTAAGAGAGAGATGGCTGGTTTGTATTTTAGCCCCAAAGCAATAAAACACTAATAATTTATTAATTGAACCATTTTATGCAGCACAACAATCTACTGATTCTTGTCAACAGTAGCAATAGTTATCATGATCACCATAATCATTAATTGCACAGGCCACACACACACACAGACAAACAAACAAACTGAAGCAATAACATTATCTGTGCAAGGCTGTACTCCAGGAGGCACAAAGCTTCATCTTTAAATCAGACATGATGAGATTAGCACTGTCAATAAAGTGTTAGTTGACAATAAAGCAACATGTATTAGTAGTATATTAGTAGTCTGTAAGGTGGAAGTTGTTCCTAATTGCTCAATGATGGTTAGAGGTTATATTGCAAACCCATCATACTAAAACACATCACCTTACAAAAATGTCCTTATTTGTATTAAAATAAATATCTTTCATCTCATGTGTACCCTAACATTAACCAAAATAACTAATCTCACCTGACACAATTTATCTTAAGTCTAACAAATACGAATATGAATATGAAACCATGTCTTCTCAATGTGTCTGACAGTGCCAATGAAATAGCCATGAACATCTGTTTAAGTCAAGTCAGTTCAACAACAAATAGCCAAAACAGTGACTCTGGGTTCAAACATAAGACACACTGTAACAGAGAACAGCTTCAGATTATTTTGTCTTTGGCTCCAGGCCTGAGACTGCTGTGAGGAGCCACACTAAGGTTTATAGTGGTTCCTATCTCCCTACTTCTGCCGCAGTCATAAGGCAGAGATAAATAAAAAGGTGCTCTAGCATATTCAGCTCTACTCACAGCTCCAGTTTCTACAGAAAGAGGAAGTATTGTAGAAGTACTGTGGTCAGAAAGACAGGAGGGAGTATTATGGAATAAAGACAAGTGGACAAAAGGGTTGGTCAGTTAGTCTTTGTCCATTAGTTGTAGCCAAATCATGAGTGCTTAAAATTTAGAAATAGAGAAGAGAGGGAAAGAGAAAAAGAGTAACCCAGCCTCGAAAAAGGTGTCAGCCATTTTCTATCAGCTTGTACTCACACAAAGAGACAGGAGGGGGCATAAGAGAGAACCAGCCAAAGGAGATGCGTGGGAGGAGGAGGAGAGGGATGTAGAAAATCAGAGGAGATTCTTTGTGTGAGGATGAGACTGAAGAGATATGAAAACAAAGACAAGGGTTGAAGAAACAAGCTTGCAGAGGAAAAGAATCCAGTAAAAGGTGAAGACGAGCAGGAAAGCACATGGGGCTGGAGAAAAACGAGGTAGTGATAACGAGAACAAAGGCAGGGGAAGGGGGAGAGAGAGAGAGCCAGTTGGTGGGAGGAGAGAGTGGGATATGAGTCAGGCTTACAGCATTAACACTCGTCTTCCACACCCATGTCTCATTGTTTTATTCATACACTGCACCCACTTAATAAGATGGCGGTAAACATGGACAAACATTTAGCGATCGATACACATGTAAACACACAAACAATCATACACAGCTCAAGTGTGTACGTGGCTACAGGGCATCATATAACCAAATCTCCCTAATATCATGATATAACAATACTAGCACTAACCCTGAATGCACAAGTTCCTGGTTTCTTTTCTTTTTTTTCTTTATGACAGATGGTTCACCTAAAAATAAACACAGCAGACCAACTTCACAAAATGAAAAGCTACATGTGGGATGAGATGACTCATCCGCTGTACAACACAGCTTACTGGTTCACACTCACAAAGATGACCAGAAGAAGTCAAGCAGCATTCGGTTCATTTTAATAAGAAGAAAACAGATATTCAGCTGTAGCTTTCATCATTTTATTAAAAAAAAACAGGCTTTCTCTTAGTATCTACATAACCATATCAATGTGATATGATCTCACACACACCTGATATCAGTACAGTGACTCCCTCCCTTTGCATCCCGGGGAGACTAGATATCAATTAATTATACTTCTCTAAATACACAGGCCATTAAGCTGAGTGCTTGCTGACCACATTTTCCTTTTTAATAGAAAAAAACTGTTTTGTAGTAACACTGATGTCAAGTGAAAAACTTGCCCCTTTTAGTAGTCTCTGTACCAGTTTTCTGATCAGTTTGTTTTAGTCATATCACAACTGAACAGATGTGGTGAGAAATAGTCCAGTCAGTCTGCAAATATACACACATCACAGAAAATAAACTGTAGCTGTCTTTCAGTATACTCATTCTTGCATTCCTGGCTATTCATGTAAAAAAAGCATTAAAAGAAAAAGACAGATCTACAATACTGTTTTGTGGCTGCATTAAATAAGTGATTAACACATTGAAACTCTCACTATAGAGCTTTATTGATGTGAATATCCAAACAGGAAACATTCAGAGAAATAATAGACTTGCTAAAAACAAGGCTAAGCAATTACCCAAGATGCTTAGTAGGAGCACTTGTAAGGGACAAATAGCCACAGGGGGAAAGAGGAACCCTGCAGCTAGAGACTAGATCTCTCTAACAGCCAACATCTGATCCCATCCATGCATAGGCCAAAAATAAATCCAACATACGGCATTCATCAGACAACTATATGGCAACTGTGACTGTATATTCCATCTACCCCACAGTGAGCAGTGCAAGGATACGGCTGTAAGAAGGCAATCCTCTTACCAAGGCTGCATCCACTGTCCAAACAGCTGACTCTGGATTTCCCTCACCCATTCATACATCATTTCAATCAGAAATCACAACCTCATCCCCTAAATCTAGAAATCAGGACATGCAACATGGTGAACTCTAACTTTCAACCAACTGTGTCTTCACCAGTTTTCCACTTTATGGCTGACTGTCTTGCATAAAGTCTTGTGCTGACCCCTCAGTCAGTTCAATCCTCCAGGCAGGCAGTGATGATCTAAGTACAGCAGCAGATGTTGTGGCTGTATAAGCACTGATGCCAGACAAGAGCAGCACAGACCTACATCTGCTCTGATCTCTGTTGATTCAGAAAAAAAAATTAAACATAGCACAGGGCTAACTGCACTTTACAGAGAAATAAAGCACATGTTATTACATCATACAGATATAGAGGCACATTATTATTCAACAGTATTACATGAGTCTTCTTATTGTTCAGTTAATTGCACTGTTAAAAGATAAGTTGATTCTGAAATAAAGTAAGTCAACACATCAGCAAAATGTAGCACCCTGAGCGAAGCATATTTTATCCAGCAAGTATTTAAAATGTCACATGAATATAGTGTGGCGAATGTTTTTCATTAGTGCAATGTTGTTAATGCTCATGAAAATAGAGCAGGCTCACACCCTGGAGAAAGGCCTCTGTGCCTTGATTCAACTGCGGTGGAGTGAGTCTGAAATGAGAGTGGCAATGTCCAACCTATAGCACTCATCCACACAGCCATGAGTCAATGGACAGAGACATAATGAAACTGAGGGCTTATATAACCGAGTGGTAGAGAGGAGAAAGGGTCAGACCTACTCACACAATATCAGGCGTTCAAGAGATACAGTAGGTCTGAGAAAGAAAGAGATATGCACATATTTACAAAGAAAAAATATTTAAAAAACACTACTACTCCTTATTAAAATGCTGCCAAGATACTAAAGGTTACGATATCAGGCTTGCTGGACTAGCTCACAAATAGAAATGCCAAGTTTTGTTATCAAGATGGAAGAACCAGGTTTGACCCATATACTGAAGAGCAGTGGTGGAAGAAGTACTCAGATCCTTTACTAAAGTAAAAGTACCAATACAGCAATGTAAAAATACTCCATTACTTCAGTAAAAGTCCTGCATGAAAAATCACACTTAAGTAAAGTAAATAAGTATTTTGAGCTTGATGTAGTTAAAGTATTGCAGTAAAAGTAGTGGTTATATCAGTATATCTGACTGATATATTATTATATATGATGTCATTAGATTATTAATACTGAAGCATCAGTGTGTAAACAGCATGTTACTGTTGTAGCTGCTGGAAGTGGAGCTAGTTTGAACTACTTTATATACAGTTAGCTAGTTTAGTCCAGTGGTTCCCAACCTAGGGGTCGGGCCCCTCCAAGGGGCCACCACATAAATCTGAGGGGTCGTGAGATGATTAATGGGAGATGAAAGAAGAAAGAACAAAGTTCTGATACACAAATCTGTTTTTGGACTTTTTCTCTAATCTTTGATTTTTGGTGAAATATTGGATCATTTGAACATTTTATTGAAATGAAACCATGTGAGAAGTTTAGAGGGAAAAATCACTATTTGGTGGAGCTGTTAACAACTCATAGACATGTGAAATGTGACCCCGACTACACACTGCTTTTTGTAAGAGGTCAAAAACCAAAAAGGTTGCAAACCACTGGTTTCATCTTTAACAATGTGTTGTAATATATATATTATATATAATATATTATCCATTGTGTCAAATCTTCATCTAAAAAGTAACCAATGCTGTTAAATAAATGCAGTGGAGTAGAAAGTACAGTATTTCCCTCTGAAACGTGGTGGAGTGGAAGTATAAAGTAGAAATGGAAATAATCGTGTAAAGTACAAGTACCTCAAAATTGTACTTAAGTACAATACTTGAGTAAATATACTTAGTTACTTCATCGACTGGATAGGTGGTGCATGGTTTGGGTAGGGTTTTGAATGAAACAGCTCTCCATACTGAAGAGCAGTGACTAGCCTGGGCCAATTCACATCAAGCCACACTTGGCTCTGAACCAGTCTCGTCATGTTCCAGGAAAAATGACAAGGGCAAAAGGAGCTCTGCCAGGGAGTCTTGGCCCACAATTGTGAATGCAGCCTACAATAAGATTTTGGTCCGATGACTCTGACTTTCACTTGTTAACCCAGAGGCAACAGTAAAAAAAATGTAGTATATCAGCAAGTTGTGTTGTTAATAGTTAATTTAATGTCATTGTCAAATAATCACCATCACAAAAGATGTTTCTCTGTACTATTCGAGCATTATGAAGTCTGATCAAGATACTCAAGAGTGGGGCATTCTGTTGAAATCTGTCAGTTTCACACATTATAGAAAAATACTTATATCAATTCACACACAAGTCCAAGATTTTAAACATGGACTCAAAGTTAAACTCACAAAATGTAAATACGATCACACAGGGAAACAGCTGTTTACAGTTAGTCAAACTTGATATACAGAAGAGGCATTTTTCATTGTTGTCCAACCCTTCTCTGCCACTCCATGTCGAAAGTACAACACTACACAGCTGTATACAAACAGCTTATTGACCAAACACTATAAGCTGCACTGCAGCAGTGCCTGTACTTGCTGACATTCACAGTAACAACCTCCTGATTCACCAGCACCAAATCATCTGAATGGTCTGCAAAGAAGAACTACTGATGCAAACAAACATACTCACTAGCACACAGACACACAGGGAGAGTTAATTTACTCTCAACCCACATAACAAACTGTCCAGCAGCATCTGTACAGCATACAGTTTATGTGGCAAATTACAAAAGAACCTAAAACAGCAAGTATTTATGTAACTGCTGATCAATACAATGCCAATGTAATATTCAACAGTGAGAGTTAATGCAACAGTCCCCTCCCTCCATCCACAGAGCCACATCCATTTAATTAGTGAAAAACAATCTCCGGTCAACCTTGTCAACTGTAAGTGACTGCTGATAAAGAATTAAAAAAAGATCAGTGCTCAGTGACACAGAAAAAAAAATGTTATGTAGCATTCTGAATTAACTCAGTATGGTTACATGTTAGACAGATAGATGACAAATACAACTAAAGCACACAATGGGAAATAAAAACATTGCTCTAGAAACACAGATGTAGTTGCCATTGTATGCTGTGAGTGTTGTTGCACTGTCAAGCTTATCTCAGCACTATTTGTGTGCTGTGCCAGTGCAGGAGAAAAGTTTTGCTAAACAAAACTACCAGGATTATTTCTTAAACCAATTAGTATTGTCAGTGGCAAGCTTGACCTGTTCTATGTTCACCTGCGCTCTTGATAGACATAGTGCTGAGGGCGTGAAATGTCAAAGTTTCAGCCAGGTGGAACACTTATCATTGAGTCCGGTTTCGGTACGTGACTTTAAGTTAATGACCTGAGCACAACAGCAGGGAGAGGGACACAGATAAAATTTAAATAGGTGAAACTTATATCATGGCCTGAACAACCAAACTATAATGTAGTGTACACTGAGCAAGAAAGAATGAGATACAATAGCTATATTCACTCCCAGTATTAAACACCTGTGTTACATGTGTAACTACACACACAGTGAGCACACTCTGTAACACTGGTTAGTCGCTGTTATTGTTTGGTTCATTTTGCATGTTTTGGAGCTGTTGTCGGTGGCTGAAAGGAAGAGTTTGGTCTGTCTTGTCCGTCTGGATTGGAAAGTGAAATGTGTAGAGACCGAAGTGGTTTGACACAATCTTATCAAGCTAGTGGCATAATAGAGGTTTCTCAGAAAAAAACTCTGAAATCATGAAAGAAATACTGGAGGACATCTGATTTTTGGTACAGGGCTTTGATTGATAGAAATGTCTCTTCTTATGCTCTGTTTTCTTGTTTTCTGTGTGTTTCAACCTACAGTGCCAGTTAAAAGTTTTGACTCATCTTCCCATTCACTTGAATGAGAAAATGTGTCCAAACATTTGACTGGTACTGTATGCTCAACCTATTTTTTTCTGTGATAGTGCTGCTCAGTAAGGTGGATTATGTGCGAAGTGCTGTTGCGTGTGTGTGTGTCTATGTGAACATTAAGATCGTAGCTGTTGTCGTTGCACCCTACTATGTGTGTAAATAAGATTAGCGTCACTGCTGCTGACCTCAATGTGAGTGGCGCCATCCTCCCACAAAGCTGGAGCAATAAGAGAGAATGTGCCCCACTGACACACAACAGCACGTGCAGCATCCACAGGCACAACCCCACAGGCATGGGGCAAAGCAACAGAGAGCTAAAGAGCATGTGGCAGAACCCGGAGAGGAGATACACTGCAGAAAGAAAGGCAGAAAACGATAGGGAGACAGGCTTGGGTGGCATATGAAAGAGGAAACGAAGGACACATGCATGAAAGCGGGAAAAGGAGGCCATGAGTGGAGTGGGGGAGGGGATAGATGGGGAAGGGAAAACTGTGAGTGATATCAATATGGAGGGTAAGGAAGGAGAGAAAGTGAGGAGACAGCAAGAGAAGCTGCAAAAGTGGAGGAAGGAAAATCAGGTGATTGCATGAAACAGAACAGAAGCAGAATAGAACAGGAAGTACAGCAAGGAATGGCATTTTACAGAGTAACATTCATATTGCAGTATTTAACAAAAACAGCAAAAAAAAAAAGCCAAAGAAAGAGTTTGTAAGGGGAGCCAGAAATGGACAGTGAAATTAAAGAGAGATAATACAGCAAAACCAATTTTGAAACATAAAGGAGTAAAAGATGTTTTCAGAAAAAATAAGAAAGCAAAGGCGAGAAGAGTTTGAGTTACTGAAAGTTGTCAGTATGTGTGAATGCAGAAGAGCAACCACATAGAATAAAGCCATTTCTCGAAAGCTGCTGGGATTACAGTATATACAGTCCTGCTGAAACATCTGCATCTCTATCTCTCCCCTTGACATTTAGCTTGTCCTTTTAACCTCTCTCCATATGACACTGAGTGCAGTTTAATGAGGAAAATGCTCTCACCCACTTAACAAAGACAACATACACAGACATATGAAACACAAGGGTCATTGCACTTTAAATGATTTCTAGTGCAGATACTAAGCATGCAAACACCATTGCACAGATCTGCTGAGCCAGCCAAGCAGACTGACAAAGCCACTGGAGCAAACAGCCACACCCCTGCCAAGAGAGGAATATAGTATACTGGACATGGAGCATTCAGTTTTCCTGTTTAACAACAATGTTAATTATTGCAGAGACAAATGTTGATTGTGTTGTTTATGCTTTCATCAAGGCAAAACCATTCAGCATGATCCTCACACATAATGTTGTTGATTCATCAATGGACTAAAGCTCATCCCATGTGCTTTCATTGTGAATGCAGCTCATGACCCTAGTTGCAACTCATTCACTTCCCCCCTCTCATCTGTTTTTTCTCTCCCAACTATGCAAGCACAAATGCCATGGCAAATAAATAAAAGTGCAGCAAGATACAATTCTTTCTCATACATGACTAGCTCAAAGTATAACCGGAAAGATGTGATCCACTGATGCCACTGCATACTTTTTAGTTTTAATGAGATGCACTCATTTTTAATCACATCCATGAATCTTGTAGGGGCATCTGCTGTCCAGGCGCAGCTTAGTACTGCTGCTGTATTGCGAAACACATAATGCCTCACACACAAACACATGCACATAAAATATGCATACATGCACACATATACGCAGAGAGGAAGTTATTACTGTATAGTAGAGCACTGAATACAACTGGACAGAGGGAACTGCATAGTTCAGCCTCTTCTTCATGAAGCAGAAGTGATGCTTTACTCTGAATCTGTCACAACACTGACTGAATTGATCCTCTCCTTTCCTCTATTAATACTCCACTGTGGCTTTCTGCTTTAACACACATGCAGCTCAGTGGGTCAAAATATGCAATCCCATCAGCTTTTAGTGATGGCAAAATTAGACACAGTTTACCATATACGTTTTTCTGCCTGTCATTTTCGAGGTAGGAAATCGAAGGGCGACCCAGTTATTCGAGAGAATAGATTATCTCTATCCTATATAATATCTAATTATCAGCTCAACTATTCCTGCCTTCACTATTACTTCTATATCTGCACCATCTGCTGCCTGATTTACAGTGGAGATTTTGACATAATCCATGTGTTTCTTTCTAAATAAACCCATTTTCATTAAATATTGTGAGATTTCTATAGATGAGGCATACAATAGCCACTTCCCCTCCCCCCTCTTCTACAGTGCTCTCTCTATCCCTCCCTCATCCGCTTCCTCTGCTGTTGCTAAGACCGTTGAGCGCGTGCTAGTCTGTGGAAACCAGTAGACTCAGAGAGGTGGATCTCCCTGTGTGTTGCTATGGGCAACACAAAGTGTTCAACAGCGAATCAGCCCAGAAGCCTAGCATGCAGACCTTCACACATGTGATAAAATATGACCTATTTTTCAGTCAGTCAAAATGGGGGAAAACAGGAGCTCAGACATGTGCATAGAGTATTATTGTATACTGTATGTGTTTTATATCACTGTATTATATTTAACAAATCCAAAGCACATTAGACTAATCAAATGCAAAAAATAAAAAGAATATTGCATTCTGCTTTTCAGTCCTGAAATGAATGAAGATCCCAGCTAAGGCAGTGTCCTAACCCCACCTGACTGGTTGTACATTGTGAGTCACTGCACACCAGCCGCAGGCTCTCTCTTCCCCACTCTCTGTCATAGCTCCAGCCATTCATGGCCCACTGAATCACCTAAATCAGCAAACACAGACCTCAAATAACTCAGTCAGTCAGACTCTTCACACACACGTAACAACCCACATAGATGGGCACATAGTACAAAAATGCATACCAATGTGCACAAGCCTTTAAAACATGCACCAGCACATTTTTCGTATTCTAATAGATGATATGATATATGCTAACATGTCTTCTTCAAAAGACTATTTACATGTTTGGAGGACTGTAGGTAGTAGCTCAAATGATGCAGGGTGGACACCAATTGTAAACACAATCTCCTGCAAATAATTCTTGCAAATCAGACTTTTGATCAGAAACAGAACAGAAATAAACTAACCTTTAATTTTATGCTGAACATAAACCTTTCCTTATTTCACAAGAGTAAACCACGGTCTGCTAAAGTGATGCCTTTATTATGTTTCAGAGACAGTGTATGACCTACTATGACACAACAGCACATGGCCTGAAATAGGCACATGTAAGAGGAGTGTGCTGTCACTACTTCACCAGCCAACTTGGTGCTCAGATAACAAAAGAACAAATGTGAAAGATCAACTCAACAACACAAAGCAGACTAACTGGAAGAAACGTCTTTATTTCACAAACACTTTTCAGTGCAGGTTCGTCATCAGAGGATTGGAAGTGTGTTCCAGTTGGTCAGCTTAGTGTTGCTGAGTTCTTTCACAATGAAATAGACACCTTATAGCTTAAATTATTAAGAGTTAAAGTTGGTCAGTGCACTGAACATGAAGTTCTCAAAGGTCTGACATAAGTAAAGTGTGATGAAACACCAAGGAGACAAAATATGACATCTTACAGGCATTAATTGTCTTGAAGATCAAAAAAAGAAAGAGTTAGCTTTGGATATGTTGTCTTATTTTAGAAAGAAACTGTGTCTTCAGTACAACAAGAAAGGATAGATATTTCTGTTTACCTCTCTATATCCTTATAACAATGTTTCACAACTATCCACAACATCTTATCTTAGCCAACACAAAATCAATATATTTCATAAAGGTGTGTTGATTCCTGGAATTCATTTCATTTTCAGTAAGTACTGCTGGACACTGCAGCATTAAAGAGCAACCACAGCATAAAACTTAAGTTCGATTTGTAATTTGTTAAGTAATTAACACTCTGGGCTGTGTAAGAACCAACCATACAACCACCTGTAAACCAACAACTTAACTCAGCAGTCTCATTACAACAAAAAAAATCTCCCCGTTTCCCTCTGTGATGATTTTTATATGCCTGTACTCCTTTTTTGTCCAGCTTTCCCGAATGAGTGGTCTGATCCAGTACTTTCAGCAGACTTGAATCATTAGGATCTGCATCTCATCTATTACTAGCACTCATACCAAAGCTACCTTGAAAAAAGTGATTTTTCTTACCTCTCCAGAAGTGTGTCTCCTGTCAGGGAGCACTAGAGTATTGGCATGGCTACCAGGGACTATAGTAGATCCTATACTCATCCTGGGTCCAACTAACATGTAGCGTTTGTCTCCTGATCTGTACTGGATGCTGTGACACAGTGTCCCATCATAATTTGTGTCTTGTAGATATTTAGAAGTATAGTCTGTGGATTTTGAACACTGCATTGCAATCAGCACAATGATACTAATAAGAAAAAGTACAGAAACTGAGCCCAAAGTTATCATCAAGTAAAATGTCACATTGTCTTCCTCGTCAACCTTAGTTGCACTTTTAACATCAGAAGCTGCAAAAGCTTCTTTGGGCTCCACAACTTTGACAATCACAGTAGCTGTTGCTGACAGTGAAACGTTCCCATTGTCTTTTACCAGTATGACCAGTTTATGCTCAGCCTCGTCTGTTTCTGTGAATGAGCGAAGTGTTCTGATCTGTCCTGTATAGCGGTCCAAACCAAAGAGACTGTGGTCAGTAACTTGCTGCAGTGAAAAGAGTAACCAGCCGTTATATCCTATATCAGCGTCATAGGCTCTGACTTTAGTCACCAAGTGTCCTGCGTTCACATTGCGGGGAATCTCCTCCACACCTTCAGCAGAACCGTTAGAGCTGACTGGATACAGGATGACTGGAGCGTTGTCGTTCTGATCCAGAATGAACACGCTCACTGTGACGTTGCTGCTTAGTGACGGACTTCCAGAATCTGTGGCGACAACTTGGAACTGGAATGTTTTCAGTGTTTCAAAGTCGAAACTTTTTAGTGCCATAATATCCCCTTTCTCAGAGTTTATGTTCAGAAATGATGTAAATGTTTTGTGTTCATCCCCATTTCTCACTATGTTAAATGATATGAGAGCATTATTACCCTCATCACAGTCATAAGCACTCACTGAAAATAAAAAGGCTCCTGCAACATTGTTTTCAATGACATAGAAAGTATACGGATTCATTGAAAATTCTGGACTGTTATCATTCACATCTGATACCACCACACTTATTGTCTTGTGAGATGACAAAGATGGTTCACCAGCATCTTTAGCAACTATTGTCACATCATACTTGGACTGATGCTCTCTATCCAGCAGAGATTTGGTGACTATAGAGTACATATTGTCTTGTAAAGACGGTGTTAAAGTGAAAGGTACATCCTCAATTATATAACAGATTACCTTTCCATTTACACCTGAATCATTATCATTCACACTTATCAACGCTACTGTTGTTCCAGGTTTGGAGTCTTCAGGAATTGCACTGGAAAAGGATGTCACCTCAATCTCAGGTGCGTTGTCATTCAGGTCCACAATAGTTATCATAACACTTTTTTCTGTTGCTAGGGGGACTGGTCCTTTATCAGAAGCTTTAATATCGATTTCATACTTGTCTTTTGCTTCAAAATCTATCAGTCCTTTAACAATAATTTCTCCAGTATTAGCATCAACTTCAAAGAGTTTACGTAATTTATTATTTACATTGTTGCCGAATGAATAAACCACCTCCCCATTTAAACCGTCATCTGAATCTGTAGCATTCACTTGCATGATAGTTGTGCCAATTGGTGAATTTTCATTAAGCACCGCAACATATGAGTCTTTGGTAAAAACTGGCATGTTGTCATTTACATCTAAAACATTAATGATAATATCTATTGTTCCCGACCTAGCAGGCTTTCCTCCATCAACTGCTGTCAGCTGTAATCTATGACTTCTTGCAGTTTCTTTGTCTAGTGGTTTATGCAAATACAAGAGAGGTATTTTCCCATCTTCTCCTCTATCTTTAACCTCCAGACGAAAATGATCATTTTGACTCAGCTTATACATTTGAATAGAGTACATATCGCTGTCTGGATCACGGGCACCTTGTAGCTGGAATCGTGCCCCGGGTAAGGCAGACTCTGATATCTCTAAATACGTCTCGTTTTCGGAGAAGGTGGGAGAGTGGTCGTTTACATCCAAAACCTCAATGGCGACGTAATGCACCTCTAACGGATTCTCCACCACAGTCTTTATATTGATAATGCAAGTACTGATCCGTTCGCACACCTCTTCTCTGTCTATTTTTCGGTTAACACGTAAGATGCCGTTATTATTCAGCTGAAACAGGGGTTCAGTCGACCCAGAAACGATGCGAAATCCTCTAGCATCCAAAGCACTCAGATCCAGCCCTAAATCTTTAGCGATATTCCCAACAACAGCACCCTCCGTAAGTTCTTCGGGAATAGAGTACCGTAGCTGTGCAGAAGTAAAATTAAAAGTCAGATCCATATAAACAATTAGAATGACCAGGCGCTCCAACCATGCTCTGCATCCCCGTCGTGCCATGTTGGATTAAAAAAAACCCAAACGGATATACCGGTCAAAAATTAAAATGTGAGTGTGAGTCTACACAAGAACACACATTTCGAACAAAAACAAAATATGTTGCTGAAGGAGTCACAAATGTGAAGCCATCGCCCTGAAGCACAAGTGTACTCTGTCGCGAAATAGCATCAAACTACTGACGTAGGAATGTTAAACCGAGAGTCGTTCATTTTCACAAGCAGTGACACCATGCGAGCATACTTTTACAATGCAGACACACTTTAAATAACATCTTATTTTTATATGATGTTCGCAGTGTTTAAACCTTTCTAATATCTGCTGAAGTATAAAATGAAAAAAGAACGTCATACTGTTTCAGAATTAATGGAATGGGAAGACAATATACCAGAATTAGACTTGATCTTGATAGGATTATTACAACCAATATAATGAATAAATAATTACTTCCAAATCGGTTATAGCAATTTTCTTACCTCTCCAGATGCTCTCCTCCTGTCAGGGAGCACCAGAGTATTTGCATGGCTGCCCGGGACTATAGTAGATCCTATACTCATCCTGGGTCCAACTAACATGTACCGCTTGTCTCCAGATCTGTACTGGATACTGTGACACAGTGTCCCATCATAATTTGTGTCTTGCAGATATTTAGAAGTATAGTCTGTGGTTTTGGAGCACTGCATTGCAATCAACACAACAATACTGATTAGAAAAAGTACAGAAACTGAGCCCAAAGTTATCATCAGGTAAAAAGTCACGTCACCTCCCTCATCATCTTTTGCTGCACTTTTAACATCAGAAGCTGCAAAAGCCTCTTTGGGCTCCACAAGTTTGACAATCACAGTAGCTGTTGCTGAGAGTGAAACGTTCCCATTGTCTTTCACCAGTATGACCAGTTTATGCTCAGCCTCGTCTGTCTCTGTGAATGAGCGAAGTGTTCTGATCTGTCCTGTATAGCGGTCCAAACCAAAGAGACTGTGGTCAGTAACTTGCTGCAGTGAAAAGAGTAACCAGCCGTTATATCCTATATCAGCGTCATAGGCTCTGACTTTAGTCACCAAGTGTCCTGCGTTCACATTGCGTGGAATCTCCTCCACACCTTCAGCAGAACCGTTAGAGCTGACTGGATACAGGATGACTGGAGCGTTGTCGTTCTGATCCAGAATGAACACGTTTACTGTGACGTTGCTGCTTAGTGACGGAGTTCCGGAATCCGTGGCGACAACTTGGAACTGGAATGTTTTCAGAGTTTCAAAGTCGAAACTTTTTAGCGCCAAAATATCTCCATTCTCAGAGTTGATATTTAAAAACAGACCAGTACTGTCTCCACTGCTGTCCCTCGGAATGTGATATGAAATATGCGCATTATCACTGTCATCAAGATCAGTTGCCCTAACTGAAAATACTGGGGCTGTTAAGCCATTATTTTCAGTAATATAGAAAGTATATGGGCTCAGTGAAAACTGTGGTCTGTTATCGTTCACATCTGACACAACCACACTTACTGTCTTTTCAGATGAGAGTGATGGCTCACCGGTGTCCTTTGCAACAATTGTAAGTTCATAAAAAGACTTTTCTTCTCTGTCCAGTTGTGATTTGGTTACTATGGCGTACATATTATCTTGCAACGATGGAGATATAGCGAAAGGAACGTCCTCACGTATATAGCAAGAAACCTTTCCATTGGCACCTGAATCCAAATCATTGACGCTTATCAAAGCGACGGTTGTTCCAATCCTGGAATCCTCAGGAACCGATTTGGAAAATGATGTAACTTCAATCTCTGGAGGATTATCGTTAAGGTCAATTACCTTTATTATCACAGTTTTGTCTGTAGAAAGGGGAATAGTGCCCTTATCTGAAGCTTGTATATCAATTTCATAGCTTTCATTTTCTTCAAAATCAATTATGCCAGCCACTTTAATTTCGCCAGTCCTCGGGTCAATGTTAAATAGTTTCTGCACGTGTATATCCATTTCTTTACCAAATGAGTAAACTATTTCGCTGTTCGCACCCTCATCCAAATCTGTCGCATTAACCTGAATAACTAACGTGCCAGGGACTGCATTTTCATTTAAAACAGCAGAATATACATCTTTCGTAAAAACTGGAGAATTGTCATTAACATCAAGCACCTCGATCAGTATTTCTGTTGTTCCGGACCTCACCGGTCTCCCGCCATCAACAGCTGTAAGCAGAAGCTTGTGTTCTCTCATAGTCTCCCTGTCTAGCTGCTTCTGTAAAATCAGAGAGGGCATCTTACGGTCTTCGCCTCGCTCCTTAACTTCCAATCGAAAGTGATCATTGTGGCTCAGTTTATACTGCTGAACAGAAAACTGGCCACCATCTGGGTCGCGTGCAGGTTGGAGCTGAAATCTCGCTCCCGGTGATGTCGATTCAAATATCTCCAGTCGTTTCTCTTTCTCTGGAAATACGGGGGAATGGTCGTTTACATCCATCACTTCTATGGTCACATAATGGATTTCTAGAGGATTTTCTAGCACGGTTTTAAGGTTGATGATACACGCGTTGCTTCGTTCACAGATCTCTTCCCTGTCCACTTTCCTACTCACATACAGGATACCGTCGTCGTTATTCAAATGAAAAAAGGGTTCCGCCGAACTGCCAACAATACGGTATTCTCTGTCTTTCAGCGTAGCCTTATCAATTCCTAAGTCTTTTGCAATGTTTCCGACAACACTTCCGTCTTTCACCTCTTCGGAGATGGAATATCTGATCTGAGCTGAGGCGTCGCTCCACAACGTTACCAAAGCCACCATGTAGGCGACGCATCTCCATCGCTCTATCCACAACTGACGTCCGCTTTGTTCCATTATGTAGAGAAAAAAAATCCGTGATCTATAATTTTATTGTCAAGAAATAATATACAGCCGTATTCCTTTGCAAACTTCGCTCCATCACCAAGACAGCGCAGGGAATGTTACAGAGCTAGTTTCGTGTTGAAGCCCTTTGCACATAATGCCAAAATACAGGGTTGGATCAAATGGTGATGACGAAAAGCTAGACAATATTTGCCGTTATACCGACACCATGCGATCCAGAACATTATTGCAGCACTATTAGACTAAAAATATAGTAAAATCAAAAGTTTAGACAACCACGTAAACACTATAGGCAGAGGAGACAGACAATATGTTAGAATATTAATACAGATATGCGTTTAAAGTCATTTTTATGAAGCAATGGACTTAAGTCACAGTCAGTTCCCTCTCCAAAAAGGCATTATGTCCAAGAATCTACACTGCTACGACATCTTCGTTTCTGTCAGACTTCAAGAGAAAAGGCTACGGTTTAAAAAAAAAAAAAAAAGTTCAGTACCACGGACAGCGACACTTCTCCTGAACTCAAACACGTCGGTTTAGATTACAATACATCCATTGTGACACAATTCCTTCATACTCGAACATTATAGAAACCTGCATTGTCATGCCCTGTATATCCTCGAGTATCCAGCAAGAAGACAGTGTAACGTGTGTGAAATAAACAAATGAACAAGATGTGAGCTAGACAAGATAGAGATGCTGCTTTTTAATCATCAGAAATTGTTCTTGTTATGACAAATAATAGTGACTAGTTCTAAAATGTCACCACTATGGACACCAACAACATATTTATATAAATGAGGGAGATCAAGCAACACGTGGTTAATATTTTACTCACTGACAGCTGCTGAATTTTTTCAGGGGCAAGAGCAGAGACTATTTCTCCATATAAAAGTGCATGAGTATTAATATATTAATTAATCTTATATAATTTGACGTCAAGTTGTATTAATCTATTCAGATTGCCATAAAATTACCACATAATTTAGTATAAATAAAAATGCGGCAGTTGAAATATTGTGAGTATTGATTGCTCTTACCTCTCCAGATGCTCGTCTCCTGTCGGGAAGCACCAGAGTATTGGCATGGCTGCCCGGGACTATAGTAGATCCTATACTCATCCTGGGTCCAACTAACATGTAGCGTTTGTCTCCAGATCTGTACTGGATGCTGTGACACAGTGTCCCATCATAATTTGTTTCTTGTAGGTATTTGGATGTATAGTCTGTAGTTTTGGAGCACTGCATTGCAATCAACACGATAATACTGATGAGAAAAAGTACAGACACTGAGCCCAAAGTTATAATCAAATAAAATGTCACATTGTCTTCCTTGTCAACCTTACTTTCACTTTTAACATCAGAAGCTGCAAACGCTTCTCTGGGCTCCACAAGTTTGACAATCACAGTAGCTGTTGCTGAGAGTGAGACGTTCCCATTGTCTTTCACCAGTATGACCAGTTTATGCTCAGCCTCGTCTGTTTCTGTGAATGAGCGAAGTGTTCTGATCTGTCCTGTATAGCGGTCCAAACCAAAGAGACTGTGGTCAGTAACTTGCTGCAGTGAAAAGAGTAACCAGCCGTTATATCCTATATCAGCGTCATAGGCTCTGACTTTAGTCACCAAGTGTCCTGCGTTCACATTGCGAGGAATCTCCTCCACACCTTCAGCAGAACCGTTAGAGCTGACTGGATACAGGATGACTGGAGCGTTGTCGTTCTGATCCAGAATGAACACGTTTACTGTGACGTTGCTGCTTAGTGACGGAGTTCCAGAATCTGTGGCAACAACGTGGAACTGGAACGTTTTCAGAGTTTCAAAGTCGAAACTTTTTAGCGCCAAAATATCTCCATTTTCAGTATTTATGTTTAGAAATGAAGTCAATTGATTTTCCTCGCGTCCATCTCTTAAAATACGATATGAAATTACTGCATTGTCGTTCTCATCGCGATCAAAAGCTTTAACCGAAAATACAGATGTTCCTGGCTCATTAGCTTCAGTAATATAGAAAGTATAGGGGCTCAGTGAAAACTCTGGACTGTTGTCATTCACATCTGACACCACAACGCTTATCGTCTTTTCAGATGATAATGACGGCTGGCCAGAGTCTTTGGCAACTACTGTTATGATATAGTGCGACTGTGTCTCTCTGTCCAGAGGCGACTTTGTTACTAAAGAATACATTTTGTCTTGTAAGGTTGGTGATAAAGCAAAAGGAACATCCTCACTTATGGAGCAAATAACTTTTCCATTGAGACCAGAATCCAAATCATTCACACTGATAAGGGCAACTGTAGTTCCAGGTCTGGAATCTTCAGGGATGGAGCTGGAAAATGAGGTAACCTCAATCTCAGGTGCATTGTCATTCACGTCAACTATCTTTATAATGACGCTTTTTTCTGTCGCCAGAGGAGCGAGACCTTTGTCTGAAGCTTGAATTTCAATCTCATATCTGTCTTTTTCCTCATAGTCTATTAAACCTTTCACAATTATTTCACCTGTTGATGGATTGATGTCAAAAATGTTTAGTAATCTGTGACTCACACTATTGCTAAATGAATAAACTACATCTCCGTTCGGGCCGTCATCTAAATCAGTTGCATTCACTTGTATGACTGTTGTGCCTACTGGAGCATTTTCATTAAGCATCACAGAGTAAACATCTTTAGTGAAAACAGGCACATTATCGTTGACATCTAAAACATTAACTAGAATATTCATTTCGCCCGATTTCGGAGGTTTCCCTCCGTCCAGAGCCGTCAGCACTAATGAGTGGCTTCCCGCTGCCTCCCTGTCCAAAGATTTTTGCACAATTAATATTGGTATTTTACCATCTTCTCCCTTATCCTTAACTTCCAAACGGAAGTGGTCATTGGGGCTGAGTTTATACTGCTGAACAGAGAAAGGACCACTGTCTGGATCTCGTGAAGCTTTTAGCGGAACACGTACTCCAGGCAAAACAGACTCTGAAATCTCCAACGTTTTCTTTTTCTCTGGGAAACTGGGAGAATGGTCGTTTATATCCAGGACTTCCACTCCTACATAGTGGACCTCCAGTGGGTTTTCTATCACGGTTTTTAGATTTATTAAACACGTACTGCTCCGCTCGCATATCTCTTCTCTGTCAATCTTTCTGCTTACGTACAGGATGCCGTCGTTCTGATCAACATGGAAAAGAGGTTCCGTAGCACTAGAAACAATCCTATACTTCCTTTCTTTCAACGTGCTCTTATCTAATCCCAAATCATTCGCTATATTTCCAACCACAGTTCCTTCCTTAATTTCCTCGGAGATGGAATATCGTATTTGCGCCGAGGTCACAGTCCACAAAAGCACAGCGACCACGTATCCGATCCACCGTCTTCTCGCCCTTCTTGCCTCGCATCCTCTTTGTTCCATGATTTAAACCAGACTGCTATTAATTCCTCACAGGATTAATAATCGTACTGAACGAAACTGTTACATTACACCCGGGTATGCGAATGTCCACGCTCCTTCAAAAATGTTAAAATTCAGGACAAGGTTTCCAAAGGCAACAAACAAACCGGAATGCGATTGTACCAGTATCGAACTGAGAGTCCTATAAAGAGGTGGAACCAAAATGCAGTGACGACATGTTGAAACCTTTATTTTCCTAACACACTGACACCGTGCGAGCTCATTGCTCACTGCAAGTAAATAAACGTTTCTGCAGCAATTTATATAGCAGAATGCCAAGTGTAGCGTTTATTTACTTTGACCCTAAGTGCAGAGGTTGTGGAGTGACAGGTGACGACACGCCTTCCTTATCCCATTAACAAGCAGACGAAAAATTTACATTCCGCTGAATGAAGATTGGATGCAGAAAATCGCCCTAAAATGTTTGATGCTTCCATATAATAACTATGAATTCAGTTATTTTGGTATTTATAAACAAAAACGTATGATATAATGGCATTATAAATATTAGTGGTTTGACATTTCTCACCATGTAGTAAGCGGTATCAGGACGTTAGAGCAGAGCCTATCAGCACCATGGACAGCGTATAACGCCAGATATAATTGGGCCCAGCCATGAGTTTCAGATTATATTACATCACAGAAGCCCGACAGCTCAAATGACGTTGTAGTCTGTGTTAATGTGACTACAACTGTAATACTGATATGTGTTTTTCACAGTAGTGAAAAAGCAGGAGACTAAATAACAAACGGATGAGTTTGCGTAAACATATCACAACTGTTATTATAGTTACAGCAACTATGCTCAAAAGGATAGTATGACCAAATTGCAACTGAAAACCGAAGTGTCCTACTCCACAAAATTATATCAGCACAAAGCAAACAGTACACATGTAGTACATGTAGTGGATGGTTGACTTAACTAATTAATGAACAAATAAATTAATAACACTGCCAGCGTAAACAAGACAGGGTTTTCACAAAAAAAACTGTCTTACCTCTTCAGATGCTCTCCTCCTGTCAGGGAGCACCAGAGTATTGGCATGGCTGCCTGGGACTATAGTAGATCCTATACTCATTCTTGGTCCAACTAACATGTAGCGTTTGTCTCCAGATCTGTACTGGATGCTGTGACACAGT
Source organism: Thunnus albacares (assembly GCF_914725855.1). NCBI lineage: Eukaryota > Metazoa > Chordata > Actinopteri > Scombriformes > Scombridae > Thunnus > Thunnus albacares. The sequence goes on along the minus strand of NC_058115.1, from coordinate 16,502,477 downwards.
GTACCATCATAATTTGTATCTTGTAGATATTTAGAAGTATAGTCTGTGGGTTTAGAGCACTGCATTGCAATCAACACGATGATACTGATGAGAAAAAGTGTTGAAACTGAGCCCAAAGTTATCATCAGGTAAAGTGTAACATTGTCTTCCTCGTCAACCTTAGTTGAACTTTTAACATCAGAAGCTGCAAAAGCTTCTTTGGGCTCCACAAGTTTGACAATCACAGTAGCTGTTGCTGACAGTGAAACGTTCCCATTGTCTTTCACCAGTATTACCAGTTTATGCTCAGCCTCGTCTGTTTCTGTGAATGAGCGAAGTGTTCTGATCTGTCCTGTATAGCGGTCCAAACCAAAGAGACTGTGGTCAGTAACTTCCTGCAGTGAAAAGAGTAACCAGCCGTTATATCCTATATCAGCGTCATAGGCTCTGACTTTAGTCACCAAGTGTCCTGCGTTCACATTGCGAGGAATCTCCTCCACACCTTCAGCAGAACCGTTAGAGCTGACTGGATACAGGATGACTGGAGCGTTGTCGTTCTGATCCAGAATGAACACGTTCACTGTGACGTTGCTGCTTAGTGACGGAGTTCCGGAATCCGTGGCGACAACTTGGAACTGGAACGTTTTCAGAGTTTCAAAGTCAAAACTTTTTAGCGCCAAAATATCTCCGTTTTCAGTATTTATGTTTAGAAATGAAGTCAATTTATTTTCCTCGCTTCCATCTCTCAAAATACGATATGAAATTACTGCATTGTCGTTCTCATCGCGATCAAAAGCTTTAACCGCAAATACAGAGGTACCTGGCTCATTAGTTTCACTGACATAAAAAGTATAGGGACTCTGTGAAAACTCTGGGCTGTTGTCATTCACATCTGACACCACAACGCTTATTGTCTTCTCAGATGATAATGACGGCTGGCCAGAGTCTTTGGCAACTATTGTTAGTTCATATTTAGCCCTTTTCTCTCTGTCCAGAGGCAATTTGGTCACTAAAGAATACATTTTATCTTGTAAAGATGGTGATAAAACAAAAGGAACATCTTCAGCTATGGAGCAAATAACATTTCCATTAAGACCAGAGTCCAAATCATTTACACTGATAAGGGCAACTGTAGTTCCAGGTCTTGAATCTTCAGGGATGGAGCTGGAAAATGAGGTAACCTCAATCTCAGGTGCGTTGTCATTCACGTCAACTATCTTTATTATGACGCTTTTTTCTGTAGTTAGCGGAGCAACACCTTTATCTGACGCTTGAATTTCAATTTCGTATTTGTCCTTCTCCTCATAGTCTATAAGACCGTTGACAATTATCTCCCCTGTTGATTGGTTAATATCAAAAAGCGTAAATAAACTATTACTCACACTGTTACCAAATGAGTAAACCACCTCTCCGTTCGGGCCGTCATCTAAATCCGTTGCATTCACTTGTATGACTGTTGTGCCTATTGGAGCATTTTCACTGAGTGTAACAGAATAGATATCCTTCGAGAAAATCGGGGTGTTATCATTAACATCCAAAACATTTACTAAAATATTCATATCTCCAGATTTCGGAGGTTTCCCCCCATCTAGAGCCGTCAGCACCAACGAGTGGCTTCCAGCTGCCTCCCTATCCAATGATTTTTGTAAAACTAATATCGGTATTTTACCATCTTCTCCTTTGTCCCTAACTTCCAAACGAAAGTGATCGTTGTGGCTGAGTTTATATTGTTGCACGGAGAAATGGCCACTGTCTCGATCCCGTGAAGGTTTCAGCTGAAAGCGTGCTCCCGGCAATACAGACTCAGAAATTTCTAATTTTTTCTCTTTCTCTGGGAAACTTGGAGAGTGGTCATTTACATCCAGCACCTCCACTACAACATAGTGCACCTCCAGCGGGTTTTCCAGCAAGGTTTTCAGATTTATTAAACACATACTGCTCTGCGCGCACACCTCTTCCCTGTCAATCTCTCGGCTAACATACAAGATACCATCGTTTTGATTCACATGGAAAAGCGAATCCGCACCGCCAGAAACAATCCGATACTTCCTGTCTTTTAGTGTGCTTTTCTCTAATCCCAGGTCTTTCGCTATATTTCCGACCACAGTTCCTTCGTTAACTCCCTCGGAGATCGAATATCTCAGTTGCGCCGAAGCCACACACCACAAGAGCACAGCAACGACGTAGCCGGTCAAACACCCTGTTCTGTGTCGTCTCTCATATCTTCTTTGTTCCATGGTAAAACCCGATATCACCAGTAATCATTCACAAGAACAAAACTGCATTACAGTGATCGTATCCAACACTTTCGTTTATGGAAATAGTCATCCTACATTGCAGACATGAGCGCAAATAGAGTATTTCCAAAGGCAGCAGTATAAGCTCAGAAACGACTGTGTTAAAATCCAACTGAGGACGCGACCAAGAGGTGGAACCACAGTACAATGACGACAAGCTCGTGCAAGGCTTCCTTTTTCTATAACACTGACACCTTGCGATCTAAATTCACACTGCAGAAAATCAAAAACTAGTAGCATATTGGTTGAATTATAGATTATTTTCGTGTTTGTTCTGCTTTTATTTATCTCGAAACAGAACCCAAAAATAGTGGGGTGAATGAAAATAGAAGAGGAGGCTGTTCACTCTTAACACAAAACATTCGTCAAAAAAAATTAAAAAAAAACTTTTCAAAATGTTGAGAAGATTTTGTGTACCACGTGGGGATATGTTTATTTCACTTGATTAAGTTGTATGAATTATAACACTGAGATAACACTACTAAGTTGATAAATCAGTTACAACTCATGAACACATGCTGGTAAATGGGAGTAAGCATGTTCAGCACCACGGACAGCGATTACCACTAACTTTACTTCTGACCAGCTTCATGTGGTGATAGTATTCCATTTCAACTTTGTTAGTAATACAAGATGAACAACAGGTTATTTAAATCTTTCCATGCTGTGTTACCTTACCCATACTTCCGCTTCGTGGTTTTCATCTCGTGTTGCCTATGGCTCAGTGTGATTTAGGTATAATAAAGGCGTGCTGATAGAGCAAACACGTGTAAAATCAATCAGCTCTTGTTTGCTTCAAGAATGAGTATCCTCATCTAATTAGGCAGGATAAAATGAAGATGTACAGTTAGTTTCATATTAGTTTCTAAATATTCAATAAGTATAAAAAATGAGAAGTAGGTAGACAGTATGAAAATAAAGATTGTAAGCGTTTTAGTCTGTTTCGCTGTTTATATAAAGCAGTCCAGGTTAACCTTTTATTTAATTAAAGAAAATATGTCCTTAAAGGACATGGCATCAAACTTGTCAAAGGAAACTGGAGAGTAACCAAGGGACCCAATAACATAATTTGTAAACACACACCAAGGGCCCAGGAAAGCATACAGTGTGGTAAAAAAACAAACATACAATAGTCATCAGACATGCAGCAGCTTAAACTGAAATATGAATTTATGTTCTTCATTAGCTTCTTTTCTTGCTTAACAATGATCACGATGTTTTTGCATTCAATTTGAAGAGGGGAAGCTTTTCAGATACGTCCATTATAAATGTATCAGCTAATAATATTAAAAGTGAAGATTATGTAGGTGTTGTTTGATGAATATGGAAGTTGTAACTGATATATTGATTATGAACATGTAGGCTTCCCCAAAACATGGTTGCTATAAGTGTCCAATACCTGGACATGGAGGTAATTATTTGGGGGAAAAACACTTGTTTAAAACTGCCTTACCTCTTCAGATGCCCTCCTCCTGTCAGGGAGCACCAAAGTATTTGCATGGCTGCCTGGGACTATAGTAGATCCTATACTCATCCTCGGTCCAACTAACATGTACCGCTTGTCTCCAGATCTGTACTGGATACTGTGACACAGTGTCCCATCATAATTTGTGTCTTGCAGATATTTAGAAGTATAGTCTGTACTTTTGGAGCATTGCATTGCAATCAGCACGATGATACTGATGAGAAAAAGTGTTGAAACTGAGCCCAAAGTTATCATCAGATAAAAAGTCACATCATTCCCTTCATCATCCTTAGTTGCACTTTTAACATCAGAAGCTGCAAAAGCTTCTTTGGGCTCTACAAGCTTGACAATCACAGTAGCTGTTGCTGAGAGAGAAACGTTCCCATTGTCTTTCACCAGTATGACCAGTTTATGCTCAGCCTCGTCTGTCTCTGTGAATGAGCGAAGTGTTCTGATCTGTCCTGTATAGCGGTCCAAGCCAAAGAGACTGTGGTCAGTAACTTGCTGCAGTGAAAAGAGTAACCAGCCGTTATATCCTATATCAGCGTCATAGGCTCTGACTTTAGTCACCAAGTGTCCTGCGTTCACATTGCGAGGAATCTCCTCCACACCTTCAGCAGAACCGTTAGAGCTGACTGGATACAGGATGACTGGAGCGTTGTCGTTCTGATCCAGAATGAACACGTTCACTGTGACGTTGCTGCTTAGTGACGGAGTTCCAGAATCTGTGGCGACAACTTGGAACTGGAACGTTTTCAGAGTTTCAAAGTCGAAACTTTTTAGCGCCAAAATATCTCCATTTTCAGTATTTATGTTTAGAAATGAAGTCAATTTATTTTCTTCGCCTCCACCTCTGAAAATATGATATGAAATACGTGCATTCTCGTTCTCATCACGATCAAAAGCTTTAACTGAAAATACAGAGATACCTGGCTCATTAGCTTCAGTGACATAGAAAGTATAGGGACTTTGTGAAAACTCTGGACTGTTGTCATTCACATCTGACACCACAACGCTTATTGTCTTTTCAGATGATAATGAAGGTTGACCAGCGTCTTTTGCCATTATTGTTAGGTCAAAGTGAGACTGTTTTTCTCTGTCCAGAGGCGACTTTGTTACTAAAGAATACATTTTGTCCTGTAAGGATGGTGATAAAGCAAAAGGAACATCCTCACTTATGGAGCAAATAACTTTTCCATTGAGACCAGAGTCCAAATCATTTACACTGATAAGGGCAACTGTAGTTCCAGGTCTGGAATCTTCAGATATTGAGCTGGAAAATGAGGTAACCTCAATCTCAGGTGCATTGTCATTCACGTCAACTATCTTTATAATGACGCTTTTTTCTGTAGTTAGAGGAGCAAAACCTTTATCTGATGCTTCAATTTCAATTTCATATTTGTCTTTCTCCTCATAGTCTATTAAACCTTTCACCATTATCTCACCTGTTGATTTGTTTATATCAAATATGTTTAGTAATTTTTGATTCATGCTGTTACTAAACGAGTAAACTACATCTGCGTTTGTACCGTCATCTAAATCCGTTGCATTCACTTGTATGACTGTTGTGCCTACTGGGGCATTTTCATCAAGCATCACAGAATAAACATCTTTAGTGAAAACAGGCGCGTTATCATTAATATCCAAGACATTGACTAGAATATTCATTTCGCCAGATTTAGGAGGTTTCCCCCCATCCAGCGCGGTCAGTACTAATGAGTGGCTTCCTGCAGTTTCCCTGTCTAAAGGTTTTTGAACAACCAATATAGGTATTTTACCATCTTCTCCTTTATCCTTAACTTCCAAACGAAAGTAATCGTTGTGACTAAGTTTATATTGCTGCACGGAGAAATGTCCACTATCTCGATCCCGCGAGGCTTTTAGCTGAAATCGTGCTCCGGGCAACACGGACTCTGAAATCTCCAGCGTTTTGTCTTTCTCTGGGAAACTGGGAGAATGATCATTGATATCCAGCACCTCCACTCCAACATAGTGCACCTCCAGTGGGTCTTCGAGTACGGTTTTTAGGTTTATTAAACACGTACTGCTCTGTGCGCACACATCTTCCCTGTCAATCTTTCGGCTCACATACAGGATGCCATCGTTCTGATTCACATGGAAAAGTGGATCCGCGGTACTAGAAACAATCCGATACTTCCTTTCTTTCAATGAGCCTTTATCTAACCCTAGATCTCTCGCTACATTTCCAACCACAGTTCCTTCGTTAACCTCCTCGGAGATTGAATATTTAATTTGCGCCGAGGCTCCACTCCATAAAAGCACAGCAACCACGCAGCCGACCAAACATCCTCCTGCCCTTCGTTTCTCGTGTCTTCTTTGTTCCATGGTTAAATCCGAAAAAATCCGTAATCCATCACAAGAACAATATCTACGTTGTAAAAGCCGAATCCAGCACTTTTTTCCATGTAAATATTCACTCTCTTCCAAGAGAAATCAGTGGTGGCAAACAGGGTTTTCACAAAGGCGACAATAAGCTCAGAAACGATCGTGCTAATGTCGAAGTGAACGTTGTCAAAAGGAGGAACTGAAGTGCAATGACGACAAGCTCGTGTACTGCTGACTTTTTACCTTTCACTGACACCATGCGATATAACGTCGCACTGCAGAAAATTCAAAGGGTTTATAGCACATCAAATAAATAGTAAAAATTCCTTAGTTACCGCGAATCTCTGACCAAACATAATCAAGTAATTGGAAGGTGGACTCCCGTTGAGAGAAAAAAAGCTAACTCAAACTTCCCTCCAAATGAAGTGAGACATAAAAGCCTCTCCAAGGTTCTCAGTATTCAGTATAACACTTGTGAATATTGTGTATTTAATATCATTAAATTGTTTGCATTAAATCATTGAGATCATGTCATTTTGTGATTTGATGTGAATTGTCTTTTATGAACAGATTGGAACGTGAAACCAAACACTTTCAGCACCATGGACAGTGATTACCGCTGACTACAGTTAAGTCTAGCTACATTTTCTGAAAGTGTTAACATGCTATATCAAATGTATCGTCCAATAATACACGATAAACTCCAGCGTACTTTCTTTTTAAAATGCTGCCACGTTGAACACATTTCTACGAGAGACTTAGCAATATGTGTTGTCAGTGACTGAGTATGGGTGTGGTGTGGTGATACTGCTGATGCAAAACGCTCTTGTATCTGAAATCAGTCATCATAATCGTCATGTAATTACGTGCAAACAACAACTGAAGAATAACCACATGGTAATTACTCCCGCAAATTTTAAATGTCCCAAAAGTGTGCAAAAACTACTGTATGAAAACAAATGCAATAAATTGATGGAAGAACGAACTTTGTAACATAAAGACCTATAAGAAGCACCGAAGTTGCTTGGTCTACAAGAAGTGCAAAATGGAAAACAGTGCGCAAAGTAAAACCCGTATTGAAGAGAGATCGGGACAGCCATACCATGCAAAACCACACCAAGGCCCCATGAAACCACAGGATTCGGTATAGTAAACAAACAAATCAAGCGGGGTTTTTTTGTGTTTTTTTTTAAAATAAAACCAACCCCACTGCTACTAATTTACCTGACGTGCAACTAATCTGGAATATGGAAACGGATATATATTCACTGACAAGAGTTACTGTCAGTACAGGAGCACAATGTTTTGCTTATCTCAACCAAGTATCTTTATTATATGCCAGAACTTAACAATGCCTTGACAATTTGTGTAGGAGAAGATTTTAAGACGTGGGCTAACAATTTGTAACGTTGGAAGTGAAATTTTGCACGTTATTTGTTTAATATGCTAATGTAAACGTATCGGCCAATAACATTCAAAGTGAACAGTTTTGCAGGTATTGTTTGTCGAATATTAAAGTTTTGACTGATATATTGATTATGAACATGTAGGTTTCCCCAAAACATATTTTGTGTAAGTGCCCAGTACTTGAATATGGATGTAATTCTATGAGGAAAAAAAAAAGCTTTTTTAAAACTGCCTTACCTCTGCAGATGCTCTCCTCCTGTCAGGGAGCACCAGTGTATTCGCATGGCTGCCTGGGACTATAGTAGATCCTATACTCATTCTGGGGCCAACTAACATGTAGCGTTTGTCTCCAGATCTGTACTGGATGCTGTGACACAGTGTCCCATCATAATTTGTCTCTTGTAGATATTTAGAAGTATAGTCTGTGGATTTAGAGCATTGCATTGCAATCAGCACGATGATACTGATGAGAAAAAGTACAGAAACTGAGCCCAAAGTTATCATCAGGTAAAGTGTAACATTGTCTTCCTCGTCAACCTTAGTTGAACTTTTAACATCAGAAGCTGCAAAAGCTTCTTTGGGCTCCACAAGTTTGACAATCACAGTAGCTGTTGCTGAGAGAGAAACGTTCCCATTGTCTTTCACCAGTATGACCAGTTTATGCTCAGCCTCGTCTGTCTCTGTGAATGAGCGAAGTGTTCTGATCTGTCCTGTATAGCGGTCCAAGCCAAAGAGACTGTGGTCAGTAACTTGCTGCAGTGAAAAGAGTAACCAGCCGTTATATCCTATATCAGCGTCATAGGCTCTGACTTTAGTCACCAAGTGTCCTGCGTTCACATTGCGGGGAATCTCCTCCATACCTTCAGCCGAACCGTTAGAGCTGACTGGATACAGGATGACTGGAGCGTTGTCGTTCTGATCCAGAATGAACACGTTCACTGTGACGTTGCTGCTTAGTGACGGAGTTCCAGAATCTGTGGCAACAACTTGGAACTGGAACGTTTTCAGAGTTTCAAAGTCGAAACTTTTTAGCGCTGAAATATCTCCGTTTTCAGTATTTATGTTGAGAAATGAAGTTAATTTATTATCTGTACTTGCATCTCTGAAAATACGATATGAAATACGTGCATTCTCGTTCTCATCATGATCAAAAGCTTTAACTGAAAATACAGAGGCACCTGGCTCATTAGCTTCAGTGATATAGAAAGTATAGGGGCTCAGTGAAAACTCTGGACTGTTGTCATTCACATCTGACACCACAACGCTTATCGTTTTTTCAGATGATAATGACGGTTGACCAGCGTCTTTTGCCATTATTGTTAGGTCATATAAATGCTGTTTCTCTCTGTCCAGAGGCGACTTTGTTACTAAAGAATACATTTTGTCTTGTAAGGTTGGTGATAAAGCAAAAGGAACATCCTCACCTATAGAGCAAATAACTTTTCCATTGAGACCAGAGTCCAAATCATTTACACTGATAAGGGCAACTGTAGTTCCAGGTCTGGAATCTTCAGGGATGGAGCTGGAAAATGAGGTAACCTCAATCTCAGGTGCATTGTCATTCACGTCAACTATCTTTATAATGACGCTTTTCTCTGTAGCCAAAGGAGCAAGACCTTTATCTGATGCTTGAATTTCAATTTCATATTTGTCTTTCTCCTCATAATTTATTAAACCTTTCACAATGATCTCACCTGTTGATTGATTGATATCAAATCGTCTTAATAACCTTTGATTCAAACTCTTGCTGAATGAATAAACTACATCTCCGTTCGGACCGTTATCTAAATCAGTTGCATTCACTTGTATGACTGTTGTGCCTATTGGAGCATTTTCGTCGAGCATAACAGAATAAACATCTTTAGTGAAAACAGGAGCGTTATCATTAATATCTAAAACATTAATTACAATATTCATTTCGCCCGATTTCGGAGGTTTCCCTCCGTCCAGTGCGGTCAGCACTAATGAGTGACTTCCCGCTGCCTCCCTGTCCAAAGATTTTTGAACAACCAGTATAGGTATTTTACCATCTTCTCCTTTATCCTTGACTTCCAAACGGAAATTATCGTTGTGGCTAAGTTTATACTGTTGCACGGAAAAATGTCCACTGTCTGGATCACGCGAGGCTTTTAGCTGAATACGTACTCCGGGTAATACGGACTCTGAAATCTCTAGCGTTGTCTCTTTCTCTGGGAAACTGGGAGAATGATCATTGATATCCAGCACCTCCACTCCAACATAGTGGACCTCCAGTGGATTTTCTAGCACGGTTTTTAGATTTATTAAACACATGCTGCTCTGCGCGCACACCTCCTCCCTGTCAATCTTTCGGCTCACATACAAGATACCATCGTTCTGATTCACATGGAAAAGTGGATCCGCAGTACTAGAAACAACACGGTACTTCCTGTCTTTCAATGTACTTTTATCTAATCCCAAGTCTTTTGCTATATTTCCAACCACAGTTCCTTCGTTAATCTCCTCGGAGATTGAATATCGTATTTGCGCCGAGGCTCCACTCCATAAAAGCAAAGCAACCACGCAGCCGAGCAAACATCCTCCTGCCCTTCGTCGCTCGTGTCTTCTTTGTTCCATGGTTAAACCAGAAAACATCAATAACCCATCGCAAGAACAATAACTGCGTTGCAAAAACAGAATCCAAAACGCCGGTATATGTAAATATTCACTTTCTTCCTACATGCAGAAATCGTGTCAACTAGGGTATCTGCAAAGGCAACAATAGGCTCAGAAACGACTGTGCTAATATCGAAGTGAAGATATTGTCAAGAGGTGGAACCAAAATGCAGTGACGACAAGCTCGTGTACTGCTGACTTTTTACATTACACTGACACCATGCGACCTCCTATCCTATTGCAGGCAATTAAAAATTATTTATAGCACATTATGAAGGGTAAATTGTTATTCAGCTTCCGCGAATTTCTGACCAAACGTGGTTGAGTAATGGTAAAGAGATGAGCAGGTGGACTCCATAAACAAGCGACCACAAAATTTACTTTGATTAAAGTCAGAAAACAAAACCTCTTAAAATATTGTGAGGGTTCCTTATAGTAATATTGTGTATTTTATATTATTAAGCTGTATGAATTAAGTCACTGAGACTAAGTGGTTTTGTGATTTGCTGTGTTAGATTTAATGAACACATTGGAATATGAGACCAAGCGCTTCAAGTACCATGGACAGCAACAACACTAACTGCAGATAGTTTAGCTACATTTGAGGACAGAATTATAATGCTATTGTATTATACAATTATACACTATAAACTTCAGCATAATTTATTTTCTTCAATGCTGACACATACCAGTTTTTACAGGATAGTTATGTGTTTAAGGCTGAATATGGTGTGAATATAGCGATACTGCTGATACAACACGTTACTGTATCTGAAATCAGTCAACTCTTGTCTGATGGAAGTTTGACTCTCCTCATATTACTTAAAAGAAACAATAATAGAATAGTAAGTACACGGAAATTGCACTACAAATGTGAATGCCCCACAAGTGTAAAAAATGATGAGAAACTGTGAAAACAGTATGAAAGAAAAGTGAATGGAAAAATTGACTTTTTAATATAAATAACTACAAGCATTAACCACATGTTTAACTTATGTTTGACCTAGCCCAGGTTAACTTCTCTTTCTATAAAAGAAAAAGTATCGTTAAAACAACATAGTAATGGAAAATGAAAGAGCAGTTAAGGGATCCAATGCCAGATGTTGCAAAACTATACCAAGGACCAATGAAAGCATACAGTTCAGTATGACTGTAGTAAACAAACAAATAAACAAACCTAGCAGTCAAGAAACACATCACCATTTACACAACTCTTAATTAACCCTATGTGCTACTAATTTCACTCATGTAATCTGAATTTACATTCACTGGCCAGGCTTACTGACTCTCCAGAACCACAGTGTTTGCCTTACCTCAACCATGTATCTTAATTATATACCAAAACTTAACAATGCCTCAACAGTTTACTTTTCACATACGTGTAGTGTATGAAAACAACTCAAAACCATGACAGTGATAACTTTTAATGTTGGAAGTGAAATTTTGCAGATGCTCTTTGTTCAATATGTTCAATATAAACATATCTGCTCATGTTAAAAGTGACCAGGTGTGCAAGTATTGCTTGTTGAATATGAAAGTTTTGACTGATATATCTATTATAAACATGCAGGTTTCCCCTTAACATATTTGCTATAAGTGGATGTAATTCTGTGGAAAAAACACTTGTTTAAATATGCCTTACCTCTCCAGATGCTCTCCTCCTGTCAGGAAGCACCAGAGTATTTGCATGGTTTCCCGGGACTATAGTAGATCCTATACTCATTCTGGGTCCAACTAACATGTACCGTTTGTCTCCGGATCTGTACTGGATGCTGTGACACAGTGTCCCATCATAATTTGTGTCTTGTAGATATTTGGAAGTATAGTCTGTGGTTTTGGAGCACTGCATTGCAATCAACACAACAATGCTGATTAGAAAAAGTACAGACACTGAGCCCAAAGTTATCATCAGGTAAAAAGTCACGTCACCCCCCTCATCATCTTTTTCTGCACTTTTAACATCAGAAGCTGCAAATGCCTCTTTAGGCTCCACAAGTTTGACAATCACAGTAGCTGTTGCTGAGAGAGAAACGTTCCCATTGTCTTTTACCAGTATGACCAGTTTATGCTCAGCCTCGTCTGTCTCTGTGAATGAGCGAAGTGTTCTGATCTGTCCTGTATAGCGGTCCAAACCAAAGAGACTGTGGTCAGTAACTTGCTGCAGTGAAAAGAGTAACCAGCCGTTATATCCTATATCAGCGTCATAGGCTCTGACTTTAGTCACCAAGTGTCCTGCGTTCACATTGCGAGGAATCTCCTCCACACCTTCAGCAGAACCGTTAGAGCTGACTGGATACAGGATGACTGGAGCGTTGTCGTTCTGATCCAGAATGAACACGTTCACTGTGACGTTGCTGCTTAGTGACGGAGTTCCAGAATCTGTGGCGACAACGTGGAACTGGAACGTTTTCAGAGTTTCAAAGTCAAAACTTCTTAGCGCCAAAATATCTCCATTTTCAGTATTTATGTTTAGAAATGAAGTCAATTGATTTTCTTCGCTTCCATCTCTTAAAATACGATATGAAATTACTGCATTGTCATTTTCATCACGATCAAAAGCTTTAACTGAAAATACAGAGGTACCTGGCTCATTAGCCTCGGTGACATAGAAAGTATAGGGACTCTGTGAAAACTCTGGACTGTTGTCGTTCACATCTGACACCACAACACTTATTGTCTTTTCAGATGACAATGGCGGTTGACCAGCGTCTTTTGCCATTATTGTTAGGTCATATAAATGCTGTTTCTCTCTGTCCAGAGGCGATTTGGTTACTAATGAATACATTTTGTCCTGTAAGGATGGCGATAAGGCAAAAGAAGCATCCTCACCTATAGAGCAAATAACTTTTCCATTGAGACCAGAGTCCAAGTCATTGACACTGATAAGGGCAACTGTAGTTCCAGGTCTGGAATCTTCAGGGATGGAGCTGGAAAATGAGGTAACCTCAATCTCAGGTGCATTGTCATTAACGTCAATTATTTTGATAATGACGCTTTTTTCTGTCGTAAGAGGAGCTAGACCTTTATCTGATGCCTGAATTTCTATTTCAAACTTGTCTTTTTCCTCATAGTCTATTAGATTTTTCACAGTTATCTCACCTGTTAATGGACTGATATCAAATAGGTTCATTATATTTTGATTCATACTCTTGCTGAATGAATAAACTACATCTCCGTTTGGTCCGTCATCTAAATCAGTTGCATTCACTTGTGTAATGGTTGTGCCTACTGGAGCATTTTCATCGAGCATCACAGAATAAACATCTTTAGTGAAAACAGGAGCGTTATCATTAATATCTAAAACATTAATTACAATATTCATTTCGCCCGATTTCGGAGGTTTCCCTCCGTCCAGTGCGGTCAGTACTAATGAGTGGCTTCCTGCAGTTTCCCTGTCTAAAGGTTTTTGAACAACCAATATAGGTATTTTACCATCTTCTCCTTTATCCTTAACTTCCAATCGAAAGTGATCGTTGTGGCTAAGTTTATATTGCTGCACCGAAAAAAGTCCACTGTCTCGATCCCGAGAGGCTTTTAGCTGAAATCGTGCTCCGGACAACACGGACTCTGAAATCTCCAGCATAATCTCTTTCTCTGGGAAACTGGGAGAGTGATCATTTATATCCAGCACCTCCACTCCAACATAATGGACTTCCAGTGGATTTTCCAGCACGGTTTTTAGATTTATTAAACACGTACTGCTCTGCGCGCACACCTCTTCCCTGTCAATCTTTCGGCTCACATACAGGATGCCATCGTTCTGATTCACATGAAAAAGAGGGTCTGCATTACTAGAAACAATCCGATACTTCCTGTCTCTCAAAGTATTTTTATCTAATCCTAGGTTCTTTGCCACATTTCCAACCACAGTTCCTTCGTTAACCTCCTCGGAGATTGAATATCGTATTTGCGCCTTGACTCCACTCCATAAAAGCAAAGCAACCACGCAGCCGACCAAACATCCTCCTGCCCTTCGTTTCTCGTGTCTTCTTTGTTCCATGGTTAAACCAGAAAACATCAGTAATCCATCACAAGAACAATAACAGCGTTGTAAGGACAGAATCCAACACTTCCCAATATACAAATATTGATTTACTTCCTATTACGCAAAGGTTATGGCAAACGGGCCATTTTCACAGAATAAGCACACAAACGATCCTGCCAGTGTCAGAGTGGGAATACTGTCAAGAGGTGGAACCAAAAAGCAATGACGACATGATGTCGTGTAATGCGGACCTTTTAGATTACACTGACACCATGCGACTCAAATTCTCATTGCAGAAAATGTGAAGGATATATAGCACATTAGGTCAATGGCAGTTTGGTTTTTAGTCATAGCGAAGTTAGTCGAGTGTAGAAGGACTTCACCAGGTTACTCCTTCTCTGTAAACAAGCGACCACAAACCGTCTTTCAGAAATAGAAAAGAAAATATGTTTTAAAGATTCTATATCCCACGAGCAATTGTTGTTTTACCATGTTATTATTATTGTATAAATTAAGATAATGTCATAACGATATTGTTTGCTTTGATGTGTATTACACAAACGAAGCCAACACTTGAGCACCAAGGACAGCGATCGCCACGTGTTGCACTTCAGTATATCACATCGTCTATGGCAGTATTACATCTTTTCAGGTCTTTTTAATAGGGCTGTGTCGACTTGATCAGATTTTTCACACTGCCATGGTGTTCTTGTAATTCTATGGGATGGTATAGCCTAATATTTTTTCATATGTCGTTCATGGTTAAGTGGAGTGAGTGTTGACGCAGCACACGGAAAAAAGTGAAATTATATTTGCTCTTACGCAATTTTAAATTACAGAGCTAGTATAAACATTTAAACATAACCACACAATAGAGCAGCAAAATAAAAGAGCCACAAGCATTGTTAATGTCATGGCCCAAGAGAATGTCAAACAATTTTGTCTTGTACAGATGGTGATAAAGCAAAATGGTTTTTAAGAATTTAAGAAATTAAGTGCTGTTTAACTATTCAAGTCAACTTTAATTATCATCTGTTGCTCTGATAAATATGAGCCATAAAAATAACATCGGGTCATAAGTGCCAGGGAAGCCAGCAGATTTGATGCCATGCTATGCAAAACATTCCCCAGGGAACTATAGTTGATATCTTTAGTAAACAAATAATATAGTAAGTCACCTCACAGTTTGCACTTAAATATGTCTTACCTCCACAGATGTTCTCCTCTTGTCAGGAAGCACCAGAGTATTCGCATGGCTGCCCGGGACTATAGTAGATCCTATACTCATTCTTGGTCCAACTAACATGTAGCGTTTGTCTCCAGATCTGTACTGGATGCTGTGACACAGTGTACCATCATAATTTGTGTCTTGTAGATATTTAGAAGTATAGTCTGTGGTTTTAGAGCATTGCATTGCAATCAGCACGATGATACTGATAAGAAAAAGTGTTGAAACTGAGCCCAAAGTTATCATCAGATAAAAAGTCACATTACTCTCCTCATCATTCTTAGTTGCACTTTTAACATCAGAAGCTGCAAAAGCCTCTTTGGGCTCCACAAGTTTGACAATCACAGTAGCTGTTGCTGAGAGTGAAACGTTCCCATTGTCTTTCACCAGTATGACCAGTTTAGGCTCAGCCTCGTCTGTCTCTGTGAATGAGCGAAGTGTTCTGATCTGTCCTGTATAGCGGTCCAAACCAAAGAGACTGTGGTCAGTAACTTGCTGCAGTGAAAAGAGTAACCAGCCGTTATATCCTATATCAGCGTCATAGGCTCTGACTTTAGTCACCAAGTGTCCTGCGTTCACATTGCGAGGAATCTCCTCCACACCTTCAGCAGAACCGTTAGAGCTGACTGGATACAGGATGACTGGAGCGTTGTCGTTCTGATCCAGAATGAACACGTTCACTGTGACGTTGCTGCTTAGTGACGGAGTTCCAGAATCTGTGGCAA
The DNA here is from genome assembly GCF_914725855.1 of Thunnus albacares. NCBI lineage: Eukaryota > Metazoa > Chordata > Actinopteri > Scombriformes > Scombridae > Thunnus > Thunnus albacares. The sequence continues at coordinate 16,486,411 of NC_058115.1, read as the reverse complement.
CAACTTGGAACTGGAATGTTTTCAGAGTTTCAAAGTCGAAGCTTTTTAGCGCCGAAATATCTCCATTTTCAGTATTTATGTTGAGAAATGAAGTCAATTTATTATCTCCACTTGCATCTCTCAAAATATGATATGAAATGAGAGCATTATCACTTTCATCACGATCGTTGGCCTTTACTGAAAATACTGAGGCTCCGGGGCTGTTATTCTCCTTAATATAAAATGTATAGGGGCTTGATGAAAACTCCGGACTGTTGTCGTTTACATCTGACACGACGACGCTTATAGTCTTTTCAGTTGAGAACGATGGGTCGCCCGTGTCCTTTGCAATTATTGTGACATCATATTGAGAAATACTTTCCCTGTCCAACTGCGACTTGGTAACAACAGCGTACATGTTCTCTTGTAATGATGGAGATAACGTAAAAGGGACATCTTGGCTGATTGCGCAAATGACTTTACCATTGATGCCAGAGTCTAAATCACTGACACTGATCAGGGCCACTGTAGTCCCTATCTTTGAATCCTCCCGAATAGAGCTCGAAAATGATGTCACTTCTATCTGAGGAGCATTATCATTTACATCAATAACAGTTATCATAACACTTCTATCAGTTGTTAGAGGAACTGGTCCCTTATCAGATGCTTTTATGTCAATTTCATAACTCTTACTTTTCTCGAAATCAATCTGACCAGTTACATGAATTTCACCAGTGTTTGGATCGATACTGAAGAGATCCATTAATTTTGAATCAACTTCGTTACCGAATGAATATATTACTTCGCCGTTTGCACCCTGATCCAAGTCTGTCGCATTCACCTGAATCACTACAGTGCCAACGGGTACGTTTTCTTTAAGTGTGGCAGAATAAAACTCTTTAGTGAAGACGGGCGAGTTGTCATTGATATCGAGTACATCCACAATTATTTCTATAGCTCCAGACTTCGCCGGTTTCCCTCCATCAACAGCTGTTAGGCGAAGTTTATGTTTCCCAGCTGTTTCTCTATCCAGCTGTTTCAGCAGAACTAAAAATGGTACTTTACGGTCCTCGCCTCTATCCTTTACTTCTATTCTAAAATATTCGTTATGGCTGAGTGTGTATTGCTGAATGGAGAACTGGCCTACATCAGGGTCACGCGCCGCCTGCAGTTGAAATTTCGTTCCTGGTAAGGCCGATTCAGAAATCTCAAGCTTTTTTTCTTTTTCTGAAAAAGCAGGCGAGTGATCGTTGATATCGAGTATTTCCACTGCCACGTAGTGAATCTCCAGCGGGTTTTCTAGCACCGTTTTCAAATTGATCAAACATGGGCTGCTCCTCTCGCATGCCTCCTCCCTGTCTATTCTTCTTTTCACATACAAGATACCGTCATTTTGATTCACCTGAAACAGGGGTTCAGTTGAGCCTGTTACGATGCGATACCCTCTGTCTTTGAGCGCACTCTTATCTAGTCCCAAATCCTTAGCTATATTTCCAACAACGGTCCCATCTTGAATTTCCTCTGATATCGAATATCTGATTTGTGCGGATGCTCCGCTCCATAAAACATCCAAAACAAGCATAAAGGCAAACCAACGCTGTCGCTCCCTCCACGCTTTCAATTCTCTTTGTTTCATGACTTGCTGATGAAAATGAATAGTCCATCAAATGCGCTGTATTATTAACGAGACTTAATGCGTCATGGTCCTGAACGATCCTCAATGTCTGCTTTTACAAAAACTGATGATAATAAAACAAACTCGTTGCTGCCAATCCCGATACAGCTCCCTATGCCATTTGAGAAAGATTCAAGGCATCGGTTCAGATAAAGCCCGTGACGTAAAATCCTGCTCAATGCATTGGAATACTGAACTACACTGACACCAAGCGTTATAATTGTTATTTACACATATTAGAGAAATTTTACCAGATCAAAAACCACCTTAAAATGTAAAGAGGTAATACATTCCCACATTAATAAAAAAAACTTGAAACTGATCGGCTTTGACCATTTGACTACAGTGAACGACCTAAGCAGATGTTGCAGCCTTTGTCTTTGTGCTTACATTTCAGACAAACTGAGACAATAAAGCCACTGGAATACATTACTCTAGAACATATGATACAAACACCATTCACATATTAAAAATCGCATCTACTTTAGCAAATGTTGCAGTAAAACCCTTTAAGGCATTTAAAAATATTACAGTAATTAATTGTATCATTTGTAACGGTCAACTCAAATAAACTAATTGGAATACATACAAGAAAGCCACACACTTAACAAGAAGTATTATATTTTTGAGTTTGTTGTGTTATATAAGGCACTGTTCCCTAAGCAAAAGGCTGTAGAGACATTTTAGGAAGAAAACTTCAAGCAAAAGGCTAACATAGAACTAAATGCTTGTAAACATATTGTATAAAACTTTGTTTTTAAAGTCTTACCTCTCCAGATGCTCTCCTCCTGTCAGGAAGCACCAGAGTATTGGCATGGCTGCCTGGGACTATAGTAGATCCTATACTCATTCTGGGTCCAACTAACATGTAGCGTTTGTCTCCAGATCTGTACTGGATGCTGTGACACAGTGTCCCATCATAATTAGTGTCTTGTAGATATTTAGAAGTATAGTCTGTGGTTTTTGAACATTGCATTGCAATCAGCGCAATGATACTGATGAGAAAAAGTGTTGAAACTGAGCCCAAAGTTATCATCAGGTAAAAAGTCACATTATTCTCCTCATTATCCTTAGTTGCACTTTTAACATCAGAAGCTGCAAAAGCTTCTTTGGGCTCCACAAGTTTAACAATCACAGTAGCTGTTGCTGAGAGAGAAACGTTCCCATTGTCTTTTACCAGTATGACCAGTTTATGCTCAGCCTCGTCTGTCTCTGTGAATGAGCGAAGTGTTCTGATCTGTCCTGTATAGCGGTCCAAACCAAAGAGACTGTGGTCAGTAACTTGCTGCAGTGAAAAGAGTAACCAGCCGTTATATCCTATATCAGCGTCATAGGCTCTGACTTTAGTCACCAAGTGTCCTGCGTTCACATTGCGGGGAATCTCCTCCACACCTTCAGCAGAACCGTTAGAGCTGACTGGATACAGGATGACTGGAGCGTTGTCATTCTGATCCAGAATGAACACGTTCACTGTGACGTTGCTGCTTAATGACGGAGTTCCAGAATCTGTGGCGACAACTTGGAACTGGAACGTTTTCAGAGTTTCAAAGTCGAAACTTTTTAGCGCCATAATATCTCCATTATCAGTATTTATGTTAAGGAATGAAATTAATTTATTTCCTTCGCTTCCATCTCTTAAAATGTGATATGAAATTACTGCATTGTCATTTTCATCACGATCAAAAGCTTTAACCGAAAATACAGAGGTACCTGGCTCATTAGCTTCAGTGACATAGAAAGTATAGGGACTCTGTGAAAACTCTGGTCTGTTATCATTCACATCTGAAACTGCAACTGTTATTGTATTTTCAGACGACAAGGCTGGCTCACCTGAGTCTTTGCACGATATTCTCACATCATATTGAGCCTGATTCTCCCTGTCCAGTGAAGCCTGGGTAACTATAGAGTACATACGATCTTGCATCGACGTTGCCAATGCAAAAGGAGAAAAGTCATTTAAAAAGCAAATAACTTTTCCATTTGGGCCAGAGTCCAAATCATTGACACTAATAAGCGCCACAGTGGTCCCAATCCTGGAATCCTCAGGAATACTGTTAGAATATGAAGTGACCTCTATCTCGGGGGCATTATCATTAACGTCTATCACTTTTATAAATACGCTTTTATCAGTTGTGAGAGGAGCAGCTCCTTTATCGGATGCTCTTATATCTATCTCATAGGCTTGGTTATCTTCAAAATCAATTTTGCCTTTAATTGTTATCTCTCCAGTTTCCTGATTTAACCCAAATAGGTCCATTATATTACTATCAACCTCCTTTCCAAATAAATATATGACCTCTCCATTTAAACCCTCGTCCGAGTCAGTTGCGTTAACCTGAGCAACTGTTGCACCAACTGGTGTGTTTTCACTTAACGTTACTGAGTAAACGTCTTTTGTAAACGTGGGAGAGTTGTCATTTACATCCAGCACTTCCACATTGACTTCTATAGTACCCGACTTTGCTGGCTTCCCTCCATCCACTGCTGTCAGTAACAGTTTGTGTTTCACAGATGTCTCTCTATCTAACTGTTTTTGTAAAACAAGAAAGGGAATTTTACGATCATCTCCCCTATCTTTAACCTCTACACGAAAATGTTCGCTGTGACTCAGTTTGTACTGCTGAATTGAAAACTGCCCACTGTCTGCGTCCCGTGCAGCTTGAAGCTGAAACCGAGCCCCTGTTACGGCTGACTCTGAGATCTCTAAATTCGTTTCTTTCTCCGAAAAGGCAGGTGAATGGTCGTTAACATCTACCACTTCAACAGCAACATAATGGATCTCCAAGGGATTTTCCAGTACAGTTTTCAGGTTGATCAGACACGTGCTGCTTCGTCCACATACTTCCTCACGATCTACTTTTCGTTTCACGTACAGAATGCCGTCGTTTTGGTTTACCAGGAAGAGAGGTTCAGTGGAGCCAGACACAATACGAAAATTTCTATCCTTTAAGGTGTTTTTATCAAGTCCCAAATCTTTTGCTGCATCTCCGACCACCGTTCCTTCCTTACCTTCCTCAGAGATGGAATATCTGATTTGCGCATAAGCCCCACTCGTTAGAAGAACCAATAAAGGCACCGCTGCAACCCAGCCGCGTAATGGCCTCCACGTCGAGCATCCTCTTTGTTTCATTTTTTTGTTACTTGCAGTAACAAAACCAAGAATAATCCTCCGGTCAAGGAACAAAATCCCCTTGCCTTCGCCACACGCTCATTAAAAAGCCAGGAAAATGTATTGATCCATAAAAAACAATGTTATTGATGCACGTAAAACCACTGATGTGATGCCCGTGGTCGACTGATTCCGGCGAAGACTGAATGATAAGTCGACAAAGGGGGTGGGACCACGAAAATAAACGGAGGTGCTATCACCGTGTTCATATACTGACACCTTGCGTTTTTTCCTGAGACTGAAAATATGCATAGATTTACAATATTCAAACTCAAGACATTTGAAATATCGATTCTGGTCAAGCAGTGCATGTTATTAATTACTGTGCTAATAAAGCATGACAGTTTACATCACTGTTATCCCTCCGTGTAAGATTTTAGCTGCTACGCCAAGCTTCAGCACCACGGACAGTGACAAGTGCATTTTTTACAAAGATATGGAATACAGAAGCGTGGTCAGGGGAAGACGTCAACAACAACGTAAAAACGTTTCCAGGCCAAAACAATTATGTTAAACACAAGGACTTCCATTACTATAAATATTAAATATCAAATGTTTTGTCATGGTAAAAAAGGCAATAGACACTCCTCCAGTAATTTGTACAGAGTTATAAACTTCTTACCTCCCCAGATGCCCGCCTCCTGTCAGGAAGCACCAGTGTATTGGCATGGCTGCCCGGGACTATAGTAGATCCTATACTCATTCTAGGTCCAACCAACATGTAGCGTTTGTCTCCAGATCTGTACTGGATGCTGTGACACAGGGTCCCATCATAATTAGTGTCTTGTAGATATTTAGAAGTATAGTCTGTGGTTTTAGAGCATTGCATTGCAATCAGCACGATGATACTGATGAGAAAAAGTACTGAAACTGAGCCCAAAGTTATCATCAGATAAAAAGTCACGTCTCCCCCCTCATCATCTTTTTCTGCACTTTTAACATCAGAAGCTGCAAAAGCCTCTTTAGGCTCCACAAGTTTGACAATCACAGTAGCTGTTGCTGAGAGAGAAACGTTCCCATTGTCTTTTACCAGTATGACCAGTTTATGCTCAGCCTCGTCTGTCTCTGTGAATGAGCGAAGTGTTCTGATCTGTCCTGTATAGCGGTCCAAACCAAAGAGACTGTGGTCAGTAACTTGCTGCAGTGAAAAGAGTAACCAGCCGTTATATCCTATATCAGCGTCATAGGCTCTGACTTTAGTCACCAAGTGTCCTGCGTTCACATTGCGAGGAATCTCCTCCACACCTTCAGCAGAACCGTTAGAGCTGACTGGATACAGGATGACTGGAGCGTTGTCGTTCTGATCCAGAATGAATACGTTCACTGTGACGTTGCTGCTTAGTGACGGAGTTCCAGAATCTGTGGCGACAACTTGGAAATGGAACGTTTTCAGAGTTTCAAAGTCGAAGCTTTTCAGCGCTGAAATATCTCCATTTTCACTGTTAACATTTAGAAAGGAGGTAAACAAATGTTCTCCGCCCATATTCCTTAATATGAGATATGAAATAAGAGCATTACTCCCCTGATCATGATCACGGGCTGTAACTGATAAAATAGACGCTCCGGGGTTGTTATTCTCAGTAATGTAGAAAGTATAGGGGCTCTGTGAAAACTCCGGGCGGTTATCATTCACATCTGACACAACAATTTTTATAGTTTTATCTGATGATAATGATGGTTCACCTGCGTCTTTAGCTACAATTGTTACATCATATTCCGATTGCTGTTCTCGGTCCAAAAGTAATTTTGTTACCAGGGAATACATGTTATTTTGTAAAGATGGAGTGAGCATAAAAGGAAGGTCTTGGTTTATGTAACACATTACCTTTCCATTGAGACCAGAATCTGAATCTTTAACAGTAATCAAGGCCACTGTGGTTCCTGGTTTTGAATCTTCTGGTAGCGCGTGTGAAAAAGATGTTATCTCAATCTCAGGTGCGTTGTCGTTTAGGTCAACAATATTTATAATGACGGTTTTGTCTGTTGTCAGTGTAGGTGCACCTTTGTCAGATGCCTGGATATCTATTTCATATCTGCCACTCTCTTCAAAGTCTATGATTCCTGCCACTGTAATTTCTCCAGTTTTTGGATTTAAATCAAAACGTGCACGTGCCTGAGCATCCACGTCATTGCCAAATGAATATACAACTTCACCATTTGAGCCTTCATCCAAATCTGTTGCATTAACTTGAATAACAGTAGTACCAAGAGGAGAATTCTCTTTTAACTGCACAGTATAGGAATCCTGGGTAAAAACTGGGGGGTTATCATTAACGTCTGAAACATCTACAATGATTGTCATGTTACCGGACCTAGGAGGTTTACCTCCATCAATGGCTGTCAGAAGTAACACATGTGTCTTGATAGATTCTCTGTCAAGTGGCTTTTGAAGAATTAAACTAGGAGTTTTTCGGTCCTCACCACGATCTTTCACCTCCAAACGAAAATGTTCATTATGACCTAAGCTATACTGCTGAACGGATAATGAACCACTATCAGCATCACGTGCAGCTTGTAACTGAAATCTTGTTCCTGGTAACGCAGATTCGTAAATCTCTAACATCTTTTCATTTTCGGGGAAGCGTGGTGCGTGATCGTTTACATCCAGAATCTCTACTGTTACATAGTGGACCTCCAGTGGATTTTCTAACACGGTTTTTAAATCAATTAGACAAATCTTGCTTCGGTCGCACACATCCTCTCTGTCAATTTTTCGGTTCACATACAAGATACCATCGTCCTGATTTACTTGAAAAGGAGGCTCTGTCGAGCCATAGACAGTACGGTACCCCCTCTGTTTCAGTGTGGTCTTATCGAGACCTAAATCCCTCGCAATATTTCCAACAGCAGTTCCTTCGTTCACTTCCTCGAAGATGGAATATCTGAATTGTCCGGACGCTCCGCTCCAAAACGTAACAAAAACCATCATGTAGGCAGCCCACTTTGTCCGCTCTCTCCATGTCTGGCGTCGTCTTTGTTCCATGATGTGAAGATGAAACATTTAGAATACAAACAGATTTCAAAGATCTATACTCGTATACTACCGTAAAGTTCCTCCTTCACATTCGTTGTCATAATCCAATCGTTCTCCAACAGAGCATTAGAGTTTTTACAAAGCCGAGGTGTGCATTCAAGCTGTTAGCACGTAAAGGGTTTTGTCAGTTATGGTGTTAAGCGAATGGGATGGGTCTAGTGGCTATGACGAAAACGTGTGGAAGCATTATTTGTCATTATACTGACACCAAGTGACCGAGAATCACACTGCAGTGCTGTATTTGGAGCAACAGTAAAATGTATTAAAGTGGACTTTGCACGCAGATAAAAGCTTCTTCTTTTTTTTTTAACAATGGAGAAAAGCGTCCTGACATATTTCCACTTACAAAGCAGAAAGGAGGCAAAGATGCCCCTGCAACTTGATTTAACAGATAATCCATGAACACATTAACTTTTACATCACAATATTACCGATTAGTATCATGCTTCAAATGAGTGTCGCGTTTCACATAAAAAAAAAAAAGAAAAAAAGGGGGGAGAGGGACGTGCTCAAGAACATTTCAGCACCACGGACAGTGACAGCCTGAACTCAGATGCTGTGGCTAAACCACCAGTGCACTTGTATACATGCATCACAGTGGGATAAGACAGCGACTGTAAAAATAGATGTTTAGTCTGGCACAAACAGCCCTCTTTGATTCAGCAGGAAGAGAAGGAGATAAACCAGCCATCTTTCATAGCAGTAGGAATCACACATCCGAAGCTGTGATGCATCTAAGACAGCTACTCTCCTATATTGCATGTAATATCACTAACAAATTCACACCCCCACTCAGTTGATATTGAAACTTGCCAGTGCACAAATGCCATCAACTACAACTCATCTCCCCACCGGTATCAGTGTAGAAGAGTGTATGCTTCATGACAAAGGACGTTAATTAGCGTGATCCCGCAAATACAAACTAGAAAACCGATTACATTACTGACAGATGCACAACCTTCAATCTCGAGAGCATGTAATTAAGTAAAATATCATTAATCTGAATGTAATACAAACAAATTTAAGCTATAAAAACTTACAGAAAAGGGAGTCAAACTACTGATCTTACCTCTTCAGACGCACGTCTCCTGTCGGGAAGCACCAGAGTATTGGCATGGCTGCCCGGGACTATAGTAGATCCTATACTCATTCTGGGTCCAACTAACATGTACCGTTTGTCTCCTGATCTGTATTGGATGCTGTGACACAGTGTCCCATCATAATTTGTGTCTTGTAGATATTTAGAAGTATAGTCTGTGGTTTTGGAGCACTGCATTGCAATCAGCACGATGATACTGATGAGAAAAAGTACTGAAACTGAGCCCAAAGTTATCATCAGATAAAATGTGATATTGTCTTCATCGTCAACTTTTGCAGAACCTTTCTCATCAGAAGCTGCAAAAGCTTCTTTGGGCTCCACAAGTTTGACAATCACAGTAGCTGTTGCTGAGAGTGAAACGTTCCCATTGTCTTTGACCAATATGACCAGTTTATGCTCAGCCTCGTCTGTCTCTGTGAATGAGCGAAGTGTTCTGATCTGTCCTGTATAGCGGTCCAAACCAAAGAGACTGTGGTCAGTAACTTGCTGCAGTGAAAAGAGTAACCAGCCGTTATATCCTATATCAGCGTCATAGGCTCTGACTTTAGTCACCAAGTGTCCTACGTTCACATTGCGGGGAATCTCCTCCACACCTTCAGCAGAACCGTTAGAGCTGACTGGATACAGGATGACTGGAGCGTTGTCGTTCTGATCCAGAATGAACACGTTCACAGTGACGTTGCTGCTTAGTGACGGAGTTCCAGAATCTGTGGCGACAACTTGGAACTGGAACGTTTTCAGAGTTTCAAAGTCAAAACTTTTTAGCGCCAAAATATCTCCATTATCAGAGTTAATGTTAAGAAACGACGTCACTTTATTTTCATAACCTGCGTTCCTCAGAATGTGATACGAAATAACAGCATTATCTCCCTCATCACGATCAGACGCGCTCACGGAAAACACAGAGGCTCCTGGGGGATTATTTTCGGTGATGTAGAAAGTATAGGGACTCAATGAAAACTCCGGACTGTTATCATTTGTATCTGACACAAAAACGCTAATAGTCTTTTCGGATGTTAAGGCTGGCTCGCCTGCGTCTTTGGCGATTATTGTAATATTATATCTTGATTGTTGTTCCCTGTCAAGCTGTGACTTAGTGACAACAGCAAACATGTTATCTTGTATTGATGGCGTTAATGTAAAAGGACTGTCTTCGGCGACGTAGCTTATTATTTTGCCGTTCATGCCAGAGTCCAGATCAGCAATGCTGATAAGCGCTACAGTTGTTCCAGGTCTAGAGTCCTCTGAAACTGCACTTGACAGTGATGCCACTTCTATCTCGGGCGCGTTGTCATTTATATCTGCAATTTTAATGATTACACTTTTATCTGTTCTGAACGGAATGATTCCCTTATCAGAAGCCTGTATATCTATGTCATAGCTGTCTTGTTCCTCAAAGTCCACACGACCTTTCACAATTATCTCTCCAGTAACAGAGTCAATATGAAACAGCTCTCGAATTTTACTTTTTACATCACTTCCAAATGAATAAACAACTTCTCCATTAGGACCGTCGTCTAAGTCGGTTGCGTTAACTTGAGTGACTGTCGTGCCGACTAGGGCGTTCTCTTGTAGAACGGCTGCATATGTATCTTTGGTGAACACTGGCATATTGTCATTGACATCTAAAACATCTATGTATATTTCAATCGTGCCTGTCTTTGGGGGGTTTCCACCATCAGTAGCCGTCAGCACCAATTTATGGCTACGTTTGGTCTCTCTGTCCAGCTGCCTCTGTAACTGTAAAATTGGAGTTTTCCCATCTCTTCCTCGATCTTTAACCTCTAGACGGAAATGGTCATTCTGACTGATTTTATACTGTTGAACAGAGTTTGTGCCACCGTCAGGGTCGTGGGCATTTTGTAACTGATATTTTGCCCCCGGTAACGCAGACTCGGAAATTTCGAGCCTTTTTGTTTTCTCTGGAAATGCGGGAGAGTGGTCGTTCAAATCTGTTATCTCTACGGTGACATAATGTACTTCTAGTGGGTTTTCAAGAACAGTTTTAAGGTTAATTAAACATACACTGCTCTCCTTACATACTTCCTCTCGGTCAATTTTATGTATCGCATAAAGGACCCCGTCATTCTCATTTACCTTGAAAAGAGGTTCAGTCGAGCCGGACATGATACGAAATCCCCTCTGCTTCATTATATTCAGGTCTATTCCCAAATCCTTAGCTATATTGCCAACAAAACTTCCCTCTTTGAGCTCTTCAGATATGGAGTATCTCAGCTGTGCCGAGGCTGCTCCGAAAAACAAAAGCAAAACCAGAACGCCGAACAAATGTGGCCGCTGTCGCCATGACTCCCATCCTCTTTGTTTCATGTTTTGGGGTAAAAGTACGAATCCAAACGCGTCCATAATTATCCACTTGTCTAGATTTTTGTATCCATTACAGCATGACGTATATTCAATTCTCCTTGTAATGTGTTTCACGAAAGAAGAATAGTCACCTTGCGGTTATTCCAAGACTGGCAGCTAAATGTTGTAACCAGACTGAACGTAGAAGGGGCGGACTCATGTGTATCCTGTTCTTAGAAGCTATACTGATAAGATACTGCCACCCTGTGAATGTGCGTAATAACACATTTTATCACTCCAAATTGATCAGTACCAAATGTCACAATATATGTAAGTGTTTTGAATATGTTATATGTACGTTTGTTGAAATGATCCTCATGTGGGCTCAATTTATATCCAATAATGACAAAAGTAAGCCTTAAGTTATAGTATATATAGCAAATACAAATATTTACTCACCTCTCCAGATGCTCTCCTCCTGTCAGGAAGCACTAGAGTATTTGCATGGCTGCCTGGGACTATAGTAGATCCTATACTCATCCTGGGTCCAACCAACATGTACCGTTTGTCTCCAGATCTGTATTGGATGCTGTGACACAGTGTCCCATCATAATTTGTGTCTTGTAGATATTTAGAAGCACAGTCTGTGGTTTTGGAGCACTGCATTGCAATCAGTACGATGATACTGATGAGAAAAAGTACAGAAACTGAGCCCAAAGTTATCATCAGGTAAAAAGTCACGTCATTCCCCTCATCATCCTTTGCTGAACTTTTAACATCAGAAGCTGCAAAAGCTTCTTTTGGCTCCACAAGTTTGACAATCACAGTAGCTGTCGCCGAGAGTGAAACGTTCCCATTGTCTTTGACCAATATGACCAGTTTATGCTCAGCCTCGTCTGTCTCTGTGAATGAGCGAAGTGTTCTGATCTGTCCTGTATAGCGGTCCAAACCAAAGAGACTGTGGTCAGTAACTTGCTGCAGTGAAAAGAGTAACCAGCCGTTATATCCTATATCAGCGTCATAGGCTCTGACTTTAGTCACCAAGTGTCCTGCGTTCACATTGCGGGGAATCTCCTCCACACCTTCAGCAGAACCGTTAGAGCTGACTGGATACAGGATGACTGGAGCGTTGTCGTTCTGATCCAGAATGAACACGTTCACTGTGACGTTGCTGCTTAATGAGGGAGTTCCAGAATCTGTGGCGACAACTTGGAACTGGAACGTTTTCAGAGTTTCAAAGTCGAAACTTTTTAGCGCTGAAATCAGTCCATTCTCTGAATTTATATTTAGGAAAGATGTTACATCATTTTCACTCCCTGCTCTCACAATATGATATGAAACAGCTGCATTTTCATTCACATCATTGTCTGTTGCACTTACAGAGAATATTGACGCTCCAGCTAAGTTATTTTCTACCAGGTAGAACTGTAATCGGTTTTCGTCGAAATGTGGACTGTTGTCATTTACATCCGATATCTGAATGTCAAAGGTTTTAACAGTAGATAAGGGAGGCTCACCACAGTCGGTGGCTTTTATTGTTATTTCATAATGTGACACCTTCTCTCGATCTAAAAATTCCTTAGTGACAACTGAATACGTGTTTTCCTTATAGGAGGGCTTTAATTCTAAAGGCACGTCATTGGCTATGCTTGAAATAATTTTTCCATTGACACCCGAGTCTTTATCTGTTACACTGATGAGAGAAATAACAGTGCCAGGCTTTGAATTTTCGGACACTGTATTTGAGAGTGATGTGATTTCAATTTCTGGTGGATTATCATTGACGTCTTTTATCTTTATAATGACTCTACACCTGCTTGTTAATGGAGGTGTTCCTTTATCTGATGCCTCAACTTCTAGTTTATAAATCTCAGATTCCTCAAAATCTAACCCTCCTTTTAATTTAATTTGTCCACTTAACCTATCGAGTTCAAATATCTCGTAGACTTTTCGTGCTAATGATTTGCTAAGGCTGTACTCTATTTCTCCGTTAGCCCCCTCATCTGGATCCATTGCATTCACTCTTGTAACGGTTGTACCAACTGGAACGTTTTCATATATTTCAATTTGGTAAGTATCCTGACTAAACATTGGACGATTATCATTACTGTCAAGAACAATAATGGAAACATTTAGTGAACCTGATCTTTGAGGTTTACCTCCATCAAGTGCTGTAACAAATAACGAGTGCTTAGTATTTTTTTCTCTGTCTAAGGACTTCTTCAGCACTAAAAATGGTATTTTATCTTCATCGCTTTGACTAATATCTATTTCAAAGTGATCGTTTCCCGTTAATGTATATGTGCGGATAGAGTTTATTCCAGCATCAGGATCACGGGCTGCGTGCAGTTGAAATCGTGTTCCCGGAGATGAATGTTCCGCTATCTCAAATGTCTGTTGCTTCTCAGAAAAACTAGGGGAGTGATCATTTACATCAGTAATTTCTACAACCACATAGTGTATCTCCAGGGGGTTTTCAACAAGGATTTTTAGCTCCATTAAGCATGCACCACTTCCCTGACAAAGCTCCTCTCTGTCGATTTTCTTATGGACCTGTAAGGCACCGTTGTCCGGGTTTACCTCAAAAAACGCGTCCGCGGATCCAGAAACCACTCGGAATCGTCGGTCAATCAACGAGATTTTGTCCAAACCAAGATCCTTAGCAACATTTCCAACAACAGTTCCTTCTTTCACCTCTTCTGGAACAGAGTACCGTAATTCAGCCAAAGCCCGCTCTCCGAAAAACAGCAGTAGAGACAAATAAAAACCAAACCAATAGAAGCCCCATGATCGGCATCGTCTTTCGCTTTCCATCCTTATTCAAAAAGACGTATATACACTCCAACCCGTTTCTGCAACAAATAATTCTTTATATCAGCCAGGCGAGTATCGCATGTTTAGAGAAAATACCACGGAGCCTCATGCGACTCGCATGTTTAAATCAAATGTATCCTCTGCCGTGAGGTGGTAGACAAAAGCTTTGTTAGAGGAGGGACTGAGTCCTTTATGGCCTTATTGACGTAACAGTGACACCAAGAGGACAACACTTAAGAAAATTTAGTTAAAATGGTATACTACAGTAGGTTGTACTGTATAGTTTAGGTTTGAAATACAATAGGGGATATCAGAGAAAGAGCTGAGGAAAAAGCTGGTCGTGAAAACCAACATGATCATAAACAATTCACAACCATGTAAAAGACTCAAAGGTTCTTATGGCTACATCCTTATCATATGTTTACCTTTTCTCTCTCCCTCTCTGCTACACACGTGAAAAAAATACACTACAATAAAATAAGATATAATATGCACAAAAAGAATATAAATAGCTGAAACTCCTTAGTGGTAATACAAACAAGGAATTGTGGAAAATACTAGTCTATTTATTTTACCGTATTTCCTCTGCTTTGTTCTACTTTTCGCTCGCCATTAGTGAGGCCTTTGAATTTCAGCACCATGGACAGCGATCATGAGCGGACTTGTAGCCTTTTTCTGCACCACAGAATTTGGGTGCTTAACTATTAAGTCCCTTACACAATGCATATAAATACTAACAATCAACAACTTACAGAATTTTACTTATGATATTGTTAAAAAAAAGTTTAAACAATTCTTGAAGGTCAGTGATAAAACTCATTACTGACACTTTCCCAAACAGACACCTCAATTACAAAGTTGCAAGTTTTGTAATTCTTTCTTGTCTATGGGAAATACCTGTTTTGTTTCTCATAATAGCTTTGAGAGTATAACGGTGTGCATAATCTTTCCAAAGGATGAGAAGAGCTAAGAGCAACTTGTGGACCAGACAGGGGATCTAACAAATAGAAAAAGGGAGTTGAATCCATTATTGTATGCTGGCTGGTAAAGTTAAATCACTTCTCACGGAAACAGAGTGACATTGACATATATGTCAAACAATTATGACACTGATTAAAACATGCTGAATCAGACAAAAGTCCACAAATCTTACATAATGTGAAGAAGAAAGCATTAAACTTTCTTTACGTTTATGTGGTTTGTATTTTATGGGAAATGTAGTAGTCTGGATCACTATGCAATGGAATTTAAGGGCAAACATATGCTTAGTACAATTCAAAACATTTCTTTGTAGGCAGCGCTACATATTAAAGCCTTACCTCTACAGATGTTCTCCTCCTGTCAGGAGCCACCAGTGTATTGGCATGACTTCCCGGGACTATAGTAGATCCTATACTCATTCTGGGGCCAACTAACATGTAGCGTTTGTCTCCAGATCTGTACTGGATGCTGTGACACAGTGTCCCATCATAATTAACATCTTGTAGATATTTAGAGGTATAGTCTGTGGATTTGGAGCACTGCATTGCAATCAGCACGATGATACTGATGAGAAAAAGTACAGAAACTGAGCCCAAAGTTATCATCAAGTAAAATGTAACATTGTCTTCCGCGTCAACTTTAGTTGAACTCTTCACATCAGAAGCTGCAAAAGCCTCTTTGGGCTCCACAAGTTTGACAATCACAGTAGCTGTTGCTGACAGTGAAACGTTCCCATTGTCTTTGACCAGTATGACCAGTTTATGCTCAGCCTCGTCTGTCTCTGTGAATGAGCGAAGTGTTCTGATCTGTCCTGTATAGCGGTCCAAACCAAAGAGACTGTGGTCAGTAACTTGCTGCAGTGAAAAGAGTAACCAGCCGTTATATCCTATATCAGCGTCATAGGCTCTGACTTTAGTCACCAAGTGTCCTGTGTTCACATTGCGGGGAATCTCCTCCACACCTTCAGCAGAACCATTAGAGCTGACTGGATACAGGATGACTGGAGCGTTGTCGTTCTGATCCAGAATGAATACGTTCACTGTGACATTGCTGCTTAATGACGGAGTTCCAGAATCTGTGGCGACAACTTGGAACTGGAACGTTTTCAGAGTTTCAAAGTCGAAACTCTTTAGTGCTGTAATGTGTCCATTATCAGAGTTAATGTTAAGGAAAGATGACATTTCATTTCCATTTTCTCCTCGAAGAATATGATAAGAAATTGCTGCATTTTCATTCACATCATTATCTATTGCACTTACAGAGAACATAGATGTTCCCGCAACATTATTTTCCAAAAGGTAAAACTGTAAAGGATTTTGGTCGAAATGTGGTCTGTTGTCATTTATGTCTGATATTTGAATATTCAGGGTTTTTACAGTAGATAAGGGAGGCTCACCACAGTCGGTGGCTTTTATTGTTATTTCATAATGTGACACCAACTCTCGATCCAAAAATCCTTGAGTGACAACTGAATATGTGTTTTCCTTATAGGAAGGCTTTAATTCAAAAGGTACATCTGAGGTTATGCGAGAAATAATTTTTCCATTGACACCAGAATCTTTATCTCTCACACTAATTAGGGAAATAACAGTGCCAGGCTTTGAATCTTCAGACACTTTATTTGACAGTGATGTGACTTCAATTTCCGGTGGATTATCATTGACGTCTTTTATCTTTACAGTTACTCTACACCTTCCTGTTAATGGAGGTGTTCCTTTATCTGATGCCTCAACATCCAGTTTATAAATCTCGGATTCCTCATAATCCACGTCTCCTTTCAATTTAATTTGTCCACTTAAACTGTCCAATTCAAATATCTCATAGACTTTGCCTCTCAAGGTTTTACCAAGGCTGTACTCTATTTCTCCATTAGTGCCTTCATCTGGATCTATTGCATTCACTCTTGTAACGGTTGTACCAACTGGAACGTTTTCATATATTTCAATTTGGTAAGTATCCTGACTAAACATTGGACGATTATCATTACTGTCAAGAACAATAATGGAAACATTTAGAGAACTTGATCTTTGAGGTTTACCTCCATCAACTGCTGTAATAATTAACGAGTGCTTAGTATTTTTTTCTCTGTCTAAGGACTTCTTCAGCACTAAAAATGGTATTTTATCTTCATCGCTTTGACTGATATCTATTTCAAAGTGATCGTTTCCCGTTAATGTATATGTGCGGATAGAGTTTATTCCAGCATCAGGATCACGGGCTGCGTGCAGTTGAAATCGTGTTCCCGGAGATGTTTGTTCACCTATTTCAAATGTTTGTTCCTTTTCAGGAAAACTAGGGGAGTGATCATTTACATCAGTCATTTCTACAACCACATAGTGTATCTCCAGGGGGTTTTCAACAAGGATTTTTAGCTCCATCAAGCATGCACCACTTCCCTGACAAAGCTCCTCTCTGTCGATTTTCTTACGGACCTGTAAGGCACCGTTGTCCGAGTTTACCTCGAAAAACGCGTCCGCGGATCCAGAAACCACTCGGAATCGTCGGTCAATCAACGAGGTTTTGTCCAAACCAAGATCCTTAGCAACATTTCCAACAACAGTTCCTTCTTTCACCTCCTCTGGAACAGAGTACCGCAATTCAGCCAGAGCCCGCTCTCCAAAAAACAGCAGTAGAGACAAATAAAAACCAAGCCAACAGATGGCCAGTGACCGACATCGTCTTTCGCTTTCCATCCTTATTCAAAAAGACGTATATACACTCCAACCCGTTTCTGCAACAAATAATTCCTTATATCAGCCAGGCGAGTATCGCATATTTAGAGAAAACACCACGGAGCCTCATGCGACTCGCATGTTTAAATCAAATGTATCATCTGCCGTGAGGTGGTAGACAAAAGCTTTGTTAGAGGAGGGACTGAGTCCTTTATGGCCCTATTGATGTAACAGTGACACCAAGAGGACAACACCTTAGACAGTGTAGTTAAAATGGTGTACTAGGTTATACAGTTTTGTCAAGAAATCCACCACAGAATATTAGAGAAGCTGAGGAGAAGCTTGTTTTGAAAACCAACATGATCATAAACAATTCACAATGATGTAAAAAAAAGAAAAAGAAAAGAAACCTTCAAAATTCTTAAATTCTTAAGGCTGCATCCTTGTTGTTTGTTCATTCTTTCTCTCTCCCTCTCTGTTACACACAGGAAAAAAGACATTACAATGAAATAAAATATGCACAACAAGATTATAAATAGTTGAAACTCCTAAGTGGTAATACAAACAAGGGTTTGTGGAAAAATACTAGCCTATTTATTTTAACATATTTCCTCTGCTTTGCTCTACTTTTCACTTGACAGTAGTGAGGCCTTTGAATTTCAGCACCATGGACAGCGATCACAAGCAGAGTTGCAGCCTTTTTCTCAACTTAACCACAAAATGTTGTACTCAATTATTATGCCTTTTACACAATGCCTATACTGTATATATTTACAATCACCAACAACGTACAGAACTTAACTTATGATGTTGTAAAAAATGTTGAAAGTCATTGCTAAAACTCTTTACCAACACCTTACCAAACAGACACCTCAGTCACAAAGGTATAAACTTTTTTATTCTTTCTTCTCCCTGGGAAGTATTTCCCCTTTTTTATTCATTAAAAACAAACACTTTTGTTACTCTTAAGGTCTTTGAGAGTATAACAGTATGCATAACCTTTCCAAAGGATGAGAGGAGCTAAGAGTAAATTGTGGAACAGACAGGATCTAGCATATAAAACCAGTGACTTGTGTCCCACATTATTATATGCTAAGTTAAATCATTTCTCCCAGAAATAGAGTACTCACTGACATATACAGTACTAATCAAATGTTTGGACACACCTTCCTATTCACTTGAATGATGACGTGTGTCCAAACCTTTGACTGGTACTGTATGTCAAACAGTTATGACCTTGGATTAAACGTGCTGAATCAGGCAACAAGTCCACAAACCTTACATAATATCAACAGAAAGCTTCTTTCCTAAGTTTTTGCTTCTTTGTATTTGATAGGAACTGTAGTAGTGTGGATCACTATGCAATTGGATGTTAGAGCAAATATTTGCTAGAAAACCACAGTGTAATTCAAAACAGTTCTTTGTAGGCAGCGCTACATATTAAAGCCTTACCTCTACAGATGTTCTCCTCCTGTCAGGAGCCACCAGTGTATTGGCATGACTTCCCGGGACTATAGTAGATCCTATGCTCATCCTGGGTCCAACTAACATGTAGCGTTTATCTCCAGATCTGTATTGGATACTGTGACACAGTGTCCCGTCATAATTTGTTTCTTGTAGATATTTAGAAGTATAGTCTGTGGTTTTTGAACACTGCATTGCAATCAGTATGATGATACTGATGAGAAAAAGTACAGAAACTGAGCCCAAAGTTATCATCAAGTAAAATGTAACATTGTCTTCATCGTCAACTTTTGCAGAACTCTTAAAATCAGATGCTGCAAAAGCCTCTTTTGGCTCCACAAGTTTAACAATCACAGTAGCTGTTGCCGAGAGTGAAACGTTCCCATTGTCTTTGACCAATATGACCAGTTTATGCTCAGCCTCGTCTGTCTCTGTGAATGAGCGAAGTGTTCTGATCTGTCCTGTATAGCGGTCCAAACCAAAGAGACTGTGGTCAGTAACTTGCTGCAGTGAAAAGAGTAACCAGCCGTTATATCCTATATCAGCGTCATAGGCTCTGACTTTAGTCACCAAGTGTCCTGCGTTCACATTGCGGGGAATCTCCTCCACACCTTCAGCAGAACCGTTAGAGCTGACTGGATACAGGATGACTGGAGCGTTGTCGTTCTGATCCAGAATGAACACGTTCACTGTGACGTTGCTGCTTAGTGACGGAGTTCCAGAATCTGTGGCGACAACTTGGAACTGGAACGTTTTCAGAGTTTCAAAGTCAAAACTTTTTAGCGCGGTGATGTGTCCATTATCTGAATTAATGTTTAGGAAAGACGACATTTCATTTCCATTTTCTCCTCTAACAATGTGATATGAAATAGCTGCATTGTCATTCATATCATTGTCCGTAGCGCTTACAGAGAATATTGACGTACCAGCAATGTTATTTTCTGAAAGGTAAAACTCTAAAGATTTTTTTTCGAAATGTGGTCTGTTGTCATTCACATCCAATATTTGAATATTCAGGGTTTTAAAAGTCGATAAGGGAGGCTCGCCACAGTCGGTGGCTTTTATTGTTATTTCATAATGTGACACCTCCTCTCGATCCAGAAACCCCTTAGTGACAACTGAATATATATTGTCCTTATAGGAGGGCTTTAATTCAAAAGGCACGTTATTTGTTATGTGTGAAATAATTTTTCCATTGACACCTGAGTCTTTATCTGTCACACTGATGAGGGAAATGACAGTGCCAGGCTTTGAATCTTCAGACACTGTATTTGACAGTGATGTGATTTCAATTTCTGGTGGATTATCATTGACGTCTTTTATTTTAATAACGACTCTACATCTTCCTGTTAATGGAGGTTGCCCTTTATCCGATGCCTCAATATCTACTTTATAGATTTCTGATTCTTCAAAATCCACGATTCCTTTCACTTTAAGTTCTCCACTTAAACTATCCAGTTCAAAAATGTCATAAACATTACGTCTCAAGGTTTTACTAAGGCTGTACTCTGTTTCTCCATTAGTGCCTTCGTCTGAATCCATTGCGTTTAGTCTTGTAACAGTTGTACCAACTGGAACGTTTTCATATATTTCAATTTGGTAAGTATCTTGACTAAACATCGGACGATTATCATTACTGTCAAGAACAATAATGGAAACATTTAGTGTGCCTGATCTTTGAGGTTTACCTCCATCAACTGCTGTAACAAATAATAAGTGTTTATTGTTTTGCTCTCTGTCTAAGGACTTTTTCAGCACTAAAAATGGTATTTTATCTTCATCGCTTTGACTAATATCTATTTCAAAGTGATCGTTTGACATTAATGTATATGTGCGGATAGAGTTCATTCCTGCGTCGGGATCACGGGCCGCGTGCAGTTGGAATCGCGTCCCTGTAGATGTTTGTTCAAATATTTCAAATGTCTGTTGC
The DNA here is from genome assembly GCF_914725855.1 of Thunnus albacares. Lineage (NCBI taxonomy): Eukaryota > Metazoa > Chordata > Actinopteri > Scombriformes > Scombridae > Thunnus > Thunnus albacares. Next base: position 16,465,290 of record NC_058115.1, on the reverse strand, counting down.
TTTTCAGGAAAACTAGGGGAGTGATCATTTACATCAGTGATTTCTACAACGATATGGTGCATTTCCAGTGGATTTTCAACAAGGATTTTTAGCTCCATTAAGCATGCACCACTTCCCTGACAAAGCTCCTCTCTGTCGATTTTCTTACGGACCTGTAAAGCACCGTTGTCCGGGTTTACTTCGAAAAATATATCCTTATATCCAGACACAACACGGAACCGTCGTTCAATCAAAGATGTTTTGTCCAAACCAAGATCCTTCGCAACATTTCCAACAACAGTCCCCTCTTTCACCTCCTCTGGAATAGAATACCTTAATTCAGCCACAGCCTGCTCTCCGAAAAACAGCAGTGGAAGCGACAAATAAATAGCAAACCAACAGTAGTCACTTGACCGTCTTACGCTCCCCATCATTATCAAAGATCATTAACACGCAGGTGTCTGTTTCTATGAATGATCAGTTCTCCATACCCGAACAGTTTAATATGGCATCTTTAGAAAAACGCCCCACACGGTCTAATCCGACTGGCATGCTTACATCAAATGCTTTGAGGTACCAAACAAAAGCTTTTTCAGGGGAGGGACGAACACTTGTATGGCCTCGATGATATTACAGTGACACCAAGAGGACAGAATTGTATACCACTTTAAATTGTATGAATGCATACTACATTATAGTTATATATTTTGTCAGCATACCTGCAGAGATCAGAAATAAGATTGGAAACTGTCGGAAATGCCTGAAGCGTTCTGAATTAGCAATATGTTATTCCCATCATCGAAACACTTACAGGAGCTACGTATTCATGCAAATGAAGAACTATGAAAAAAACAAAACATTCCATTAGTCATTCACTCTTGTTGGCCGGGAAACAGTAAAGCCGATGTATTTCAGTAGCCTGGACAGCTATCACAACTCTTCACATAACTAAATAGTCCTGTGCACCATTAACAAGCTCGTTGCAAGATGCATACTCAAATACAGTATATATATATTTTTCCCCCCCAACACTTTCTTCACAGAGGAAGGTAATTATTTAGTCCATTAGTTCGTTGTTTTTGGTAATCATAATGGTCATGGAGTGTATATTTATGTACAGGAGAGACAAACAAAATGGGCTAGGATATTTTAAAGTCTTACCTCTCCAGATGCTCTCCTCCTGTCAGGAAGCACCAGAGTATTGGCATGGCTGCCTGGGACTATAGTAGATCCTATACTCATCCTGGGTCCAACTAACATGTACCGTTTGTCTCCAGATCTGTACTGGATACTGTGACACAGTGTCCCATCATAATTTGTTTCTTGTAGGTATTTGGATGTATAGTCTGTGGATTTGGAACACTGCATTGCAATCAGCACGATGATACTGATGACAAAAAGTACAGACACTGAGCCCAAAGTTATCATCAGATAAAATGTCACATTGTCTTCCTCGTCAACTTTTGCAGAACTTTTAACATCAGAAGCTGCAAAAGCTTCTTTGGGCTCCACAAGTTTGACAATCACAGTAGCTGTTGCCGAGAGTGAAACGTTCCCATTATCTTTGACCAGTATGACCAGTTTATGCTCAGCTTCGTCTGTCTCTGTGAATGAGCGAAGTGTTCTAATCTGTCCTGTATAGCGGTCCAAACCAAAGAGACTGTGGTCAGTAACTTGCTGCAGTGAAAAGAGTAACCAGCCGTTATATCCTATATCAGCGTCATAGGCTCTGACTTTAGTCACCAAGTGTCCTGTGTTCACATTGCGGGGAATCTCCTCCACACCTTCAGCAGAACCGTTAGAGCTGACTGGATACAGGATGACTGGAGCGTTGTCGTTCTGATCCAGAATGAACACGTTCACTGTGACGTTGCTGCTTAGTGACGGAGTTCCAGAATCTGTGGCGACAACTTGGAACTGGAACGTTTTCAGAGTTTCAAAGTCGAAACTTTTTAGCGCCAAAACATCTCCATTTTCAGAGTTGATGTTAAGAAATGATGTCACTTTATTTTCATAAGCGGCATCTCTGAGAATATGATACGAAATAACAGCATTGTCTCCCTCATCACGATCAGACGCGATTAAAGAAAATAACGACAGTCCTGGAGAGTTATTCTCAGTGACATGAAAATTATATCGGCTCTTTGAAAACTCTGGACTATTATCGTTTATGTCGGATACAACAACTCTTAATGTCTTTTCAGATGTTAAGGCTAGTTCACCTGCGTCTTTAGCGATTATTGTTACATCATACATCGATTTGTTTTCCCTGTCGAGTTGTGTTTTTGTTACAACAGCGAACATGTTGTCTTGAATGGAAGGCGTGAGTGTGAAAGGGACATCGCCTTTAACAAAGCTGATAACTTTTCCGTTTACTCCAGAGTCCAAGTCAGTAATACTAAGAAGTGCTACTGTAGTTCCGGGTCTAGCATCCTCTGAAATTTTGTTAGACAGGGACGTTACGTCAATTACAGGTGCATTGTCATTTACGTCCATAATATTTACAGTAACGCTTTTTTCTGTCCTAAATGGAACAGCACCGCTGTCAGATGCTTGAATGTCTATCTCGTAACTGTCATCCACTTCATAGTCTAATTGTCCTTTCACGGTTATTTCACCTGTGCTCGGGTTGACATCAAAGAGTTCACGCACCTTATTATTAACATTACCAAAAGAATAACTTACTTCGCCATTCAAACCTTCGTCCAAATCTGTGGCGTTTACTCGTATGACTATTGTGCCAACTGGTGAATTTTCACTTATCTCTGTGGAATATACATCTTTTGTAAAAACAGGTGCATTGTCGTTCACATCTAATACATCTACTAATATCTCCATGGTCCCTGATTTCGGAGGTTTACCCCCATCCAGGGCTGTAAGCAGTAGTTTATGGCTGCTAGAGACCTCTCTGTCTAACGGGCTTTGTATTTGTAAAACAGGGACTTTGCCATCTTTCCCGCGGTCCTTCACTTCTAGTCGAAAAATATTATTTTGACTTAGTTTATACTGTTGGACGGAATTCACACCGCCATCCGGATCGAGAGCAGCATGCAACTGAAATCTTGTTCCCGGTAAGGTGGACTCTGAAATCTCTAGCCTTTTGTTTTTCTCCGGGAAAGAGGGCGAGTGGTCATTTACATCTAACACTTCCACAGCAACATAATGGATCTCTAGTGGGTTCTCTAGCACACTTTTAAGGTTTATCAGACATACACTGGTCCGCTGGCATATTTCTTCTCGGTCAATATTACGATTTACGAATAAAACCCCATCGTCTTGGTTTACCTGGAAAAGGGGTTCGGTGGAGCCGGAAACAATACGAAACCCCCTCGCTTTTAATATACTTGGATCTATTCCCAGATCCTTTGCTATGTTCCCAACAGCAGTTCCTTCTTTGATCTCTTCCGATATAGAAAATCTTATCTGTCCCGTGGCCTTGCCGAAAATCAAATTCAAAGTCAGCACGAAGGCGAACCATTTTCCTTGCGGTCGCCAGGAGTCTTGTCCTCTTTGTTCCATTGTCTGGTGTCAAATGATAAATCCAACAGTTATAAAGAGATCGATCAAGTCATCACACATCTATTAATTATATAGAGTATCCGATTACAATGCGAGCAATTTGTATGGACGCGAAAACTGATCAAATAAAATCACATCCAGAGGATAATGCTCTGCCCTCCTGAATGCTTCATAGACAGTCTCGCAGCCCTATGTATGGTGAACTGTGTGATGCGTATTTCTGGTTGTATAGTGCCACCATGCGATTCTATCACAACACGGATTTTTCTTAAGTCATACAAACAATATAATCTTAGAGCCAAATACTACACCAAGCGGCGATTCACTGGTTATATAACATGATAACAAATAAACTAGATTGACACGTAAGAAAGGATTAATCACGATATTGTATATTTCTTTTGTTCATCTTATATTTCAAAGTGAAATATATCGACTACATCAAAAAGGTATATGTGAAACATTCTCAATGCAATCAACTAGTAGGAAGTGGAATATATATAGTATTATTATATATTTTAAAAATGTGATTCTGCACACACCGGCAAAAAAAATAACATTTAAGCAGGTCTTACCTCTGCAGTGGCAGATCTCCTGTCAGGAAGCACCAGAGTATTGGCATGGCTGCCTGGGACTATAGTAGATCCTATACTCATCCTGGGTCCAACTAACATGTACCGTTTGTCTCCAGATCTGTACTGGATGCTGTGACACAGTGTCCCATCATAATTTGTTTCTTGTAGGTATTTGGATGTATAGTCTGTGGATTTGGAACACTGCATTGCAATCAGCACGATGATACTGATGACAAAAAGTACAGACACTGAGCCCAAAGTTATCATCAGATAAAATGTAACATTGTCTTCCTCGTCAACTTCTGCGGAACTTTTGACATCAGAAGCTGCAAAAGCCTCTTTGGGCTCCACAAGTTTGACAATCACAGTAGCTGTCGCTGAGAGTGAAACGTTCCCATTGTCTTTGACCAATATGACCAGTTTATGCTCAGCCTCGTCTGTCTCTGTGAATGAGCGAAGTGTTCTGATCTGTCCTGTATAGCGGTCCAAACCAAAGAGACTGTGGTCAGTAACTTGCTGCAGTGAAAAGAGTAACCAGCCGTTATATCCTATATCAGCGTCATAG